>NC_082719.1:3694666-4019333 GCF_030144855.1 Hypanus sabinus | reverse complement strand
TGACCAGTCCCATGTCCTGTCCCATGGACAGTCCCATGTCCAGACCCATGTCCAGTCCCATGTCCAGTCCAATGTCCTGTCCCATGTCCAGTCCCATGTCCTGTCCCATGGCCTGTCACATGACCAGTCCCATGGCCTGTCCCATGGCCTGTCCCATGTCCAGTCCCATGTCCTGTCCCATGGCCGGTCCCATGGTTGTGGAGCCAGTCCAATGGCCAGTCCCACATCCAGTCCCATGTCCAGTCCCATGTCCAGTCCCATGTCCTGTCCCATGTCCAGTCCCATGTCCAGTCCCATGGCCTGCCCCATGTCCAATCCCATGGCCAGTCCCATGTCCAGTCCCATGTCCTGTCCCATGTCCTGTCCCATGACCATATCCCACTTACACAAAGATTAAATCCTTAACTTCTAAAGATGAGTATGGAAATGTTGAAATTCATATTCTGGTTTCAGAAAAGATGCTGAGAACTATGGAGAAACAGAGAGGTTAACGTTCCCTTTGTGTTCCAAATCCATGCAAAGCCACTAAAATACTAACACTATCTTTAAGTAATGATGCAGTATGAGAACAAAAAGAAAATGATAAGCTCGCATAACATCAGAGCATAGCTTTTAGTTTTAGTAGGATGTGGTAAACTATGTATACCCGTCTGGACACGCCCCTCTGCTGACTGCTCCTGTGGCTCCTCCCACAGACCCCTGGATAAAGGCGATTGGAGGTGCTGCTCCTCCCTCAGTCTCCGAGATGTCCTGCTCCCTTTTGCTGCTAATAAAAGCCTATCGTTCACTTCCTGTCTCCGAGAGTTATTGATGGTGCATCATAGGACCAAGAAAACATAACCATTTAACACAATTGGAAAGTTATTACAAGGAGAAAATTGAGCGCTGGAAATGTTTCTGATGTTTTATAATAAGTTTTAAAATCATGAAGATGTTTTAAAGAATATGATAAAATTGCAGGGAGAATTTCAACCTCTCTCCTTGGCAGAAATTGTTTTTGGGAAGGTAAGAGGGCCTTCTGTCTGGATATACATCAGGCCTTGGATTTAAAGTAACCAGGGCATCAAAGCTGAAACCTTTGTTGTCATTGACAGTGGTGGTTGAATGCAGGGGACTTACTTACCTGTCACCCACTCAGTACATATTCAGACCTAATTTCCTACCACCCCTTTTCCTCTGGGTAACCAGTTTGTAACAAAGGAAAATTAACTTGAAATAGGAATTGAAAGCACAAAAAGTATTTTAGGGGGAAAAATTCATACACAGCTGCTGAAGCCAAGAACATTTTGCCAAAGGAAATAAATTAGGTCAAGAACGCTGACTCATTTTGACGATGAGTAGGTAAATATTGAAACAAAATAATAAAGCCTTTTTGGGAGAGATACATGAGTGGGATCTGTTTTGTAGTTTTTTTGGCAAAGGCACAGCATGGCTAAATAACCACTTTCTGGTCTGCAAATTTTGGCTCTGGAATAAGGGTAGTGTCACAGGAAGAAAAAGATGGGTCCTTTCGTGACTGAGCACCTGTTCCAGATTGGTTTAGGATGATCTCCACACAGCTTGATTACCCCGGAGAGCTGCATATACATGACATGTTTCACCAGCCATTTTTCATTACCTTCAACCTAGTCACAAAAGCAGCACTAAAAGCATATTAAGTGTGCTGACTATGCTGAGTCAAGCAAAGACTAATTACCGCATTTATACAGATTTAAGATCTCTGCTGGTGTTATGGGTCAGGTACTTGCATTTTTAGTAATTATGGGAGGCCATAAGTTGGCTTTTCAGGAAATTTTGGAAGCTCTTCTGTTTCTTTGCCTTTGCTCTCCATTGCGCATAGAAGATCAATGATATCAAAGTGACGCCAGTGATTACCGGTGGCATTCTGTGGGCGGCAGACAATAGTTCCAAGTACTCTTTTAAATAGACCTCTTTCGAGTGGTCTGCGGCATGTAACTTCCCTTTAAGCAATGTAATTTTAAATTTACTCAATGCTCTTCAGGTCTCACCATAGTCTGAAGGACTCAGCTGGACCAGAATCAGGTTTATTATCACCTGCATGTGTCGTGAAATTTGTTAACTTAGCAGCAACAGTTCAATGCAATACATAATCTAGCAGAAAAAAATTAAAATAAATATAATAATAACAAATAAACAAGTAAATTAATTACATATAGTGAATAGATTTAAAAAATGTGCAAAACAGAAATACTGTACATTAAAAAAAAGTGAGTTAGTGTCCAAAGTTTCAATGTCAATTTAGGAATCAGATGGCAGAGGGGAAGAAGCTGTTCCTGAATCGCTGAGTGTGTGCCTTCAGGCTTCTGTATCTCCTACCTGATGGTAACAGTGAGAAAAGGGCAAGCCCTGGGTGCTGGAGGTCCTTAATAATGGACGCTCCCTTTCTGAGTCACGGCTCCCTGAAGATGTCCTGAGTACTTTGTGGGCTAGTGCCCAAGATGGAGCTGACTAGATTTACAACCTTCTGCAGCTTCTTTCAGTCTTGTGCAGTAGCCCCTTCATACCAGACAGTGATGCAGCCTGTCAGAATGCTCTCCATGGTACAACTATAAAAGTTTTTGTTGACATGCCAAATCTCTTAAACCTCCTAGTGAAGTATAGCCACTGTTTTGCCTTCTTTATAATTACATCGATATGTTGGGACCAGGTTAGATCCTCAGAGACCTTGACACCCAGGAACTTGAAACTGCTCACTCTCTCCACTTCTGATCCCTCTGAGGATTGGTATGTATTCCTTCGTCTTACCCTTCCTGAAGTCCACAATCAGCTCTTTTGTCTTACTGACGTTGACTGCCAGTTTGTTGCTGTGTCATCTCTCCACTAGTTGGCATATCTCACTCCTGTATGCCCTCTCGTCACCACCTGAGATTCTACCAAGAATGGTTGTATCATCAGCAAATTTGTAGATGGTATTTGAGCTATGCCTATCCACTCAGTCATGGGTATAGAGAGAGTAGAGCAGTGGGCTAAGCACACACCCCTGAGGTGAGCCAGTGTTGATCATCAGCAAGGAGGAGATGTTATCACCAATCCACACAGACTGTGGTCTTCTGGTTAGGAAGTTGAGGATCCAATTGCAGAGAGAGGTACAGAGGCCCAGGTTCTGCAACTTCTCAATCAGGATTGTGGGAATTATGGTATTAAATGCTGAGCTATAACCAATGAACAGCATCCTGACATAGGTGTTTGTGTTGTCCAGGTGGTCTAAAGTCATGTGGAGAGCCATTGAGATTGCATCTGCTGTTGACCTATTGTGGCGTTAGGCAAATTGCAATGGGTCCAGGTCCTTGCTGAAGCAGGAGTTCAGTCTAGTCATGACCAACCTCTCAAAGCATTTCATCACTGTCGATGTAATAGCTACCAGGTGATAATCATTAACGCAGGCCACATTATTCTTCTTCAGCACTGGTATAATTGTTGCCTTTTTGAAGCATGGGGACTTCCGCCTGTAGCAGGGAGAGGTTGAAAATGTCCTTGAATACTCAAGCTAGTTGGTTGGCACAGGTTTTCAGAGCCTTACCAGGTACTCCATCGAGACCTTCCGCCGTGCGAGAGTTCGCTCCCTTTAAAGACAGCCTAACATCAGCCTCTGAGACAGAGATCACAGGGTCAACAGATGCAGCAGGGATCTTCACAGCCGTAGTTGTGTTTTCCCTTTCAAAGCGGGCATGGAAGTCATTGAGTTCATCTGGTAGTGAAGCATTGCTGCCATTCATGCTATTGTGTTTCACTTTGTAAGATAATGTCCTGCAGACCCTGCCAGAGTTGCTGTGCATCCGATGTTGCCTCCAACCTCATTTGAAATAGTCTCTTCACCCTTGAATTAGTCCTCCACAAATCATACCTGGTTTTCTGGTACAGGCCTGGGTCGCCAGACTCGAATGCCACAGATGACGTACCTCTTGGTTCAACCACAGCTTTTGGTTTGGGAATGAACAGTAAGTCTTTATGGGCACAGCCTCATCCAGGCAGGTTTTAATGAAGTCGTTAACAACTGCAGGCAGGTACAACACCTTTAATAGGACGAAGGTTCGTTGCCATGGCCTGAAATGAGGCAAGAGGGGGACTTGCAAGCCAGGCTGAAACACAGAGTGATGAGGCCTCCTCTATCCAGCATCTTGCTGGCAAATATGCTCTCGCCAGAGAACAAAGTTGAGGCCTTGAGGCAGAAACACGAGAAAATCTGCAGACGCTGGAAATCCAAGCAAGGCACAGAAAATGCTGGAGGAACCCAGCAGGTCAGGCAGCATCAATGGAAAAGAGTAAACAGTCAATGTTTTAGGAGTGGAAGAAGATGAAAAGTCAGAGCAAGAAGATGGGGAGAGAGGAGGGGGAGGAAGAAATATAAGGTGGTTGGTAATAGATGAATTCAGGAGGGGAGAGGGATGGGTGAACTAAGAGCTGGAAAATTTATTGGGAAAAGAGATAAAGGGCTGGAGAAGGAGGAATCTGTTAGGAAAGGGTAGAAGACCATGGAAGAAAGGGAAACAGGAAGAACACCAGAGGGAGATGATGGACAGAAAAGAGGAGAGGGTAACAGGAATGGGGGAATGGTGAGGGGGTGCCAGTTACTGGGCGTTTGATAAATCAATGTTTATGCCATTAGGTTGGAAGCTACACAGAAGGAATATAAAGCATTGCTCCTCCAACCTAAGTGTGGCTTCATCGCAGCAACAGAGGAGGCCACGAACTGACATGTCAGAATAGGAATGGGAAACAGAATTGAAATCAGTGGCCACTGGGAGACATTGCTTTTTCTGGTGGCAGAACATAGGTACTTGATGAAGTGGTCTCCCAATCTATATCCCTTCTCACTGAAATCCAGGATACCATACCAGGAGGCTTTATCAGTATTGCTTCGGTAATTGCCCCCCCCCCACCATTCCTCAATCATGTTTCCCTCTCTGATCTCCTCACCTACCCTTCACCTCTCTCTACTTCTCTTCCCCTTTTCTTTTCTTCCATGGTCTTTTACCCTCTTCTATCAGATACCCCCTTCTCCAGCCTTTATCTCTTTCACCAATCAACTTTCCAGCTCTTACTACACCCTTCCCTCCCCCCATCCCAGTTCCATTTAATACCTACCACCTTGTATTTCTTCCCCCCTCCCATCTTCTTCCTCTGACCTTGCATCCTTTTTCTCCCAATCCTGATGGAGGTCTCAACCAGAAACGTCGACTGTTTACCCTTTTCCACAGATACTACCTGGGTCTGCTGAGTTGCTCCAGCATTTTGTGTGGTTGAGGACCTGAGGGTGAGGTTACTCTATCAAAGAGAAATGAGAGCCTGTTCTATTCTATGCTTGACCAAAATGTGGCTTTCTCCCAGCATCAGACCTTAAAGCTTTTCACCATATAGAATGGACTAAACTGCTTATCCAGAGAGAGCAAAAGGAGGAGGTGTGCGTTTCATGATAAAGTCTCGATGCTGCTCTGATATGGTGGCTATGTTGAATTAGTCTTTCCTCAACTTGAAACACCTAACAGTCAAAATGCCATCCGTTCCATTTACCTAGGAAGTTCTCGTCCGTGATGTCGACTGCAGTTTACATATCACCAGCGGGCGACTGTAATCAGTGCCCGTGATACTGCATGTTGCTGTCTCCAAACAAGAAACAATCCATCCCAATGCATTTCAAACCAAAGTTGTAGACTTCAAGCAGGCTTGTTTGAAGAAACCATTGGCATGTAGCATATAGCACCAGAGGTCCCAACATACTAGACCACTGTTATACCAAGATAAGGAATGCCTACCATTCTATGTCCAGACCACATTTTGGGAAGCCTGATCACTTGGATGTTCTTCTCCTACCCGAATACAGCAAGAAGCTAAAGAGCAAAGCTCCAAAGGTTACGACAACTACGAAATGGCTGAGGGAGGCAGAGAAGTGGCTACAGGATTGCTTCAAGTCAGTGGACTGGGTTGTGTTCAGCGACTCTTCTGTAGATCTGAATGAATATACCATGGTTGTCATGGACTTTATAGAAACAGCTGTAGATACGTGTGTCCCCACAAAATCATTCAGAGTCTTCCCCATCCAGAAGCCCTAGGAGAACCATGAGAACTGAAATCTGCAGAGAGCCAGGTCCAAGGCATTCAGGACTGGTGAACAAGAAAGCTACAAGAAGTCCAGGTACGATCTCTGGAAAGCACCTCACATGCAAAGTGGCAGTTCTGGTCTAAACTTGAATCAACAAAGGATGATTGACAGCTGTGGCAGGGTTACAATACTGTCACCTCTTATAAATTGAAATAAAAACGATGCAGGAGACAGCAGGGCTTGCTTCCAGGTGAGATCTATGCCTTCTGTTCTTGCTTTGACCATTAAAACATACAGAAATATTCAGAACTCTCTCACCCCCTGGTGATCCTGTGACTTTAGTCTCTGAAGCTGATGTGCAAGCAGCCGTCAGGAGGGCGAACCCATGGAAAGCCTCCAGTCCAGGTAGGATACTTGGCCAAGTACAGAAGACCTGTGTTGATCAACTGGCCAGTGTGAGATCTGTAACCTCTCACTTCGGCACTGTGTGGTATCCACCTGCTTCAATTATCCTGGTACCCAAGAAGAACATGGTGATCTGCCCTAATGACTATCACCCAGTAGCACTTACATCCATAGTGAAGAAGTGTTTTGAGATGTTAATGATGAAAAACATCAACTCCTGCCTGAGAAGTGAGTTAGATGCCCACCAATTTGCCTAGCAGATTAGCCGGTCCACAGCAGATGCCATCTCATTGGCTCTGCATTCAACACTGGGATTTCTGGACTGCAAAGATACACACATCAGGATTCTGTTCATTGACTACAGCTCAGTATTCATTAACAACATCCCCTCTAAGACCTTGGCCTCCTTTCGCAATTGAATCTTTGATTTTGTCACTTGCAGATCCCAGTCAGTTCAGATTGACAACAACATCTTCTCCACCATCCTCATCTGCACAGGTACACCAAAAGGCTTGTGTTCTTAGCCCCCTGCTCTACACACTTGACACTTATGACTGTGGAGCTCCAATGCTATATTTGTTTGCTGATGACACCACTGTTGTAGACTGAATCAAAGGCGTTGATAAATCAGCATATAGGAGGGAGAGTGAAAATCTGTCTGAGCATTGTCATAACAACAACCTATTACTCAATATCAGCAAAACCAAAGAGCTGATTGTAGACTTCGGGAGAAGGAAACCAGAGGCCAATGAGTCAGTCCTCATCAGAGGTGGAGAGGGTGAGCAACTTTAAATTCCTAGGTGTCATTATTTCAGAGGACCTGTCCTGGGCACAGCACATAAGTGCCATTACAAAGAAGGATCTTAGGAGTTTTCTGAGATTCATCATCTCATCTAAAACTTTGATTAACAACTCTGGATGTGTAGTGGAGGGTTCATTGGCTGGCTACATCACAGATAGGTATGGAAACACCAATACCCTTGACTGGAAGAGCCTACAAAATGTCACGAATATGGCCCAGGCCATCATGGGTAAAGCCCTCCCAACCACTGAGCACATCTACTTGAAACACTGTCATGGGAAAGCAACATCCATCATCAGGGTTCAGCACCACCCAGGACCAGCTTTCTTCTCATTGCTGCTATCAGGAAGGTTCAAGACCCTCAGGACTTACACTACCAGGTTCAGGAAGAGTTACTACCCCTCAACCATCAGACTCTTGAACACTGTTTCTTCTTTTTGTATATGCACAGTTTGTTGTCTTCTAAGTTCTGGTTGAATGCCCTAGTCTTTCAATGATTCTGTTATGGACATTATTCTATAGATTTTTGAGTATGTCCACAAGAAAATGAATCATATATCCACTTTGATAATAAAATTTACTTTAAACTTTGAAATGATGATAGCAAATACTGTATGTGCCTCTAATGTACAGCAATGATTGTCATCAAACACGTAGTCAGGTCAATGAAAGCTTAAAGGACAATTTCACCTAATGAGCTCTTAAGTCATCATTGAGTTTATTAAGATATAGGTTTCTTCAGCATAAATCAATCTATGGACTAATCTAAATAATCGTATCCAATGCTGACTGATATAGATAAAAATCTATCCCAAATTTGAACTACAAATGGACCTATCCCTAGATTATCCATTGCAAGACATTCCACCTTCAGTCAAATAAAGTTTTTTTTTCCTGGTTCTAATAGTTTGATAATTAAGAAAAATTAAAACATTTTGAATATATCCTGAATGTCTATCAACCACTTCAGTATTCCTAATTACTTACAGGAGTGTTCAGATCACAAATGAAATTCCTGATTTTTTTTTATTTATTGGAAATGCTGAATCCCAGCATCCTGCTACCAAACATTGCCCCAATAGTTGAACTGTTAGATGCTTTCATTAAATATATAAAGTAACATTCATATTTCAATCAGTCTTAATTCTTTTTGACTCTTTCGATGGTTTTGTGATGAACATCAAAAATGCACTGATACTTATGAACACCTAACGTCATTTTGGAAATGCTGCCAAGTTTTCTTTTGCAGATAATAACTGAAAATTAATAAAGTTACCTTCAAAGTACAAGGATTTTATTGTCTAAGGTTATATGGTATCTGAAACAAGAATGAGGTAGAGTTTGGTTTAATGATTCACTTGACTAATAATCGATAAATTCCTTTTCTGAAGCTGGCTAACCTCAATTCCGGCAGAACTGCAAGCCAGCCCGTTTCCTTTGCTGGTCAGGTCAAGGGTAAATGTCCTATCTAGACTGCATACAAATGACAAAATGTAATATATCTTCCTTGTCCATGATCTGTTTTAAAGATATATTACCTTGCCAGTAAAAGCTGACCATTGAAATGCTGCAGTAAATTCACACCTGAACCATCATAGTAAGTTTTTAAATTAATTATTTCAGTACAATATACCCCTAGTGCTGAGGATCATCATTAATTCTTAAAAATGGTAACAGCTGCTCATTACTGGATCTCAGGTATCTGAGTTAATCAAATGGTGATTAAGCAAATTTATTGAGAAATCAAAGAAACTCATTTTTATAATCAAAATTGATTGAATTACTTTGATACTGTAGAATATTCTGCCTTAAAGTAGCATCATTGAATTACTAAGATGTCATCATTGCACATATAAATTGTGTTTTCAGCAAGAAATAAAATATAGTGAAAGCAAAAGTTTCTGAAAAAGGAAAGTTTACTGATTTGATCTTTTACTGCAAGAAATAAAATGCATTCTCCATAACTAGACCAATTTATGCAATTCCAGGACAAACAGTTCTCTAAAGTAGTAGAGTTCCTTTGACATTGGGCAATGATATAACTGGAGATATTGCCCAGCCATCTTGCTGTCTTTTCCAGTTTTTACATCCTTTGAAGTCAGGTCCTTGCCAAAATGAGTTGAGAGGGGGTTGGAGCTTGCAAACAAGTCAAGAATGTGTGGTACCATTAAAATCACTGTGCATTTTGAATGGATAAGAAATGGCCACCAAGTTCATTAAAATCTGCGAAGAGAGAGCAGTGATTTTATAAGATCAATGCTAAATTTGTCCTATCCAATAAAAGCTGGATTTCTCTATCAAATTCAAGGTCGTTTATTATCATGGATATATATCCATGGTAGAGGCCATGAAAATTAGCTTTATGCAACAGCACAATATATTACAAACATTATAAATATAAATTGCATAAACTTAAATTAACATAAATTATGCACAACTTACACAGCAAAATAAACAAAAAGTTAACATAGTGCCATTGGTGCAAAACGAGGGAAATATAGTCCAAGGCAGAACTAGGATTCCTTCAGTCAGTTGTAGAACCTGTTGACAGTGGGCAAGAACCTATTGTGAACTCAGAACTGTAGGTCTTAACCAAACAGAAAATTTGAATCTCTTGTTTTGAAGTCTCACCCCATTGTGAAGTTATTTCTTGACATGAGGAATCAGTAAAGTCTACAACAGTTCTGAAAAGGGGAACACAATTTACCTTTGAACTCTTTAGGGCTAGCATAAGGCTAGATAAAATGGTACATTTACCAAACTTTCTCAAGGTATTTATTGAAAATGTATCAGCCATACAGGATCTTATTTCCATGGTACTCAAAGTTCAGCATGACTCATGTGGACATAATGAAGGGAATTCCATTTGCTGAGATAGAAAAGGATTAGTTATTGATTATCCTTTCAATGCTTCCAAGTGAGACAAAGCTGCCATCAATAACCAACTGCTCAGAAGAATTTCAAGTATGTTGGCTTACAGGATAAATTTTCCTTCATAGTTTGCCTTTGGAACTAGACAGGGTGTATTATAAACATGGAGTTGGTGTCAGGAGCAGACATGGAATGGACCCAAACACAGGACACAGGCACTGAAGTACTAGGGGTAGGACAGGATGGGGATGTCATGGCATGCAAGGGGTAATGCAGGCAGGGCTGGATCCCAGAGGTCAGGCAGGCCAGGAGAATCCCAGAGTTCAGGCAGGGCAGGCACATAACTCCTGGGCAGGGCCACCTCCCAGGCAGGAACAGAGGCCCAGTCAAGACACAGACACCTGGGCAGGTGCAGGCACAACCCATAGGGAGCAAGGGGTGGGAAGGGTCAGAGTCCTCAGGGCAGGCCACATGGATCCCAGGCAGGGCCACCTCCCAGGTGGAAACACAGAGGCCTGGGCAGGTGCAGGGCACAACCCATCAGAGGTGAGGGGTAGGAAGGGACAGAACTACCCACAGGGTAACAGCAACAGCCTGACTTACCCAACAGGGAAAGGGACAGGAAAGGGCAGAACCACACAAGAGGTAACAGCAACAACCTGGCTTACCCAACAGAGGCAAGGGAACAGAAGGGAGCTGGGTCCAGGGTGAGCAGCAGGTCAACCAGGATATACCAGTAAACAGGGAGAAGCAAGCAGATTGCATGACAGCACAGGCAAGGCAAATACAGCCAAACAATAGAAGCAGAAAACCAATACAACCCCCAACTAGGCTCAGTCCCTGAGCCCCTTATAAACACCTGCCCCCTAATAGGCAGCAGGTGTACCTCCTTAAACCAAGATGATCCAATGACTCTGGGTGACAGAGGGCTGGCTGCAAGGCCCAGAGTCCGGAGTCCACGAACCGGAGCAAGACCCAGAAGGCGGGCTCCGGACCGGATCCTAACTGTTGGATTTGTTCCTCAATGCCAAAGATAAAAGCATTAAATCTGTGGGCTTGTAAACTGGCTGCAACCCTAATTTGCACTCCTGTGACACCAGTTTCCTCAGTAATGAAAACATCTTTGAACATGAGGGATAGTTGGGGGTGTATGGGGTGCTCAGGGAGGGGAAGCACCTCTAGTGAAGGGGCTTGTCGGGCCCGTTCTATGGCAACTCACTCACCTTTGGTTCCTATTGGACACTCCACTCTCACCTGTGGCTCCAAGTAGCTGTTTGCATGTGAGAGCAGGCCACACGCCGGTACACCGCTTCGACAGACAATAGACAATAGGTGCAGAAGTAGACCATTCGGCCCTTCGAGCCTGCACTGCCATTCTGAGATCATGGCCGATCATCTACTATCAATACCCAGTTTCTGCCTTGTCCCCATATCCCTTGATTCCTCTATCCATAAGATACCTATCTAGCTCCTTCTTGAAAGCATCCAGAGAATTGGCCTCCACTACCTTCTGAGGCAGTGCATTCCAGACCCCCACAACTCTCCGGGAGAAGAAGTTTTTCCTTAACTCTGTCCTAAATGACCTACCCCTTATTCTCAAACTATGCCCTCTGGTACGGGACTCTCCCAGCATCTGGAACTTATTTCCTGCCTCTATCTTGTCCAATCCCTTAATAATCTTATATGTTTCAATCAGATCCCCTCTCAATCTCCTTAATTCCAGCGTGTACAAGCCCAGTCTCTCTAACCTCTCGGCGTAAGACAGTCCAGACATCCCAGGAATTAACCTCGTGAATCTACGCTGCACTTGCTCTACAGCCAGGATGTCCTTCCTTAACCTTGGAGACCAAAACTGTACACAATACTCCAGGTGTGGTCTCACCAGGGCCCTGTACAAGAGGATTTCCTTGCTCTTGTACTCAATTCCCTTTGTAATAAAGGCCAACATTCCATTAGCCTTCTTCACTGCCTGCTGCACTAAACCAGATGAGGGTAGACAGCAGGCCTCAGACCTGTCCTAGCATGTGAACTTCAGCTCCAGTGGACTAGTTAGATGAGATCAAAGGTGAGATCCAACAGCCAGGAACGTCATTTTGCAACACTTCATGGAAAGCAAAGGGCACAGAGGACATCCACTGCAACCAAGAAAGACCTTAGTTTCTGACTCTCATTCGTACCACTGGTTCTGGACTTGTGAGGTCAAGAGAGAGTGGAACTGCAATCATTTTTCTACCTTAAAGGCTCTCCTGCACAAGTTTTTTGTCTTTGTCAGTCATGATGGACAATCACCAATAGAGTCCAGAATGCAATAATAATGTTCATTTTACATTTAAAGAGAGCTAGATATATACCTGATAAGAAGGAACTTGCTGGGCAATGAGGATACGACCTTTTTAGGAATATTGCTCTTCTTGTTACAAACTTGATGTACCCAATGGCAACTTTCCAGCAATAGCAATTCTGGGATTCTGTGAAGAAAGTTGAAGACAAGTATTTACCTCTGTAGTCCAAGCTTTTTATTTTGAGGTATCCATCACTTATGAACTACATCCAGATACAGTTAAACATCCTAAAATTAAAGGGGTTTTAGTTTTCAGAGGGTTAAGATGAATGCTTATGGATGAGCCTCACATGCAGATCAGATGCATGGAAGATGAATTAACCACAAATCCATCATAACTATGAAACAAAGCATTGTAAGAGCCCTGGTACCTAGTACCCAGAGCTTCCAAAGCTCTTTTGCTGCAGGTGTTAGAGAACATAGTAATATCTCTAACAACAATTATGGACAATCTGGCACATCCTCTCCATCATCGACTGAATAAGCAGAGGACCCTTTCAAACAGAATCATTCAACTCACAAGGATCATTACAGAAAATTTTTTCTACCAAATGCAATAAGCATATACAGCAGGTCATCTCTGTGCAACAGGAGAACACGCATCAGAGTACATAGTCTCTCTTTTATTATTATTGCACATGGGTAAATTATTATTGTGTATATTATAATTCTGTATTTTATTATTAGTTAAGTCTCCACACTGCTGTGTGATTTTAAATGCTGCTGCTGTAATGAAAGACTTCCCCACTCAGAATCAATAAAGTGCTTATTATTATTATTATTATTATTATTAAAACCAGTTCCATGAAATGAAGTTTGCAGAGCTGAATTCATTTACATTGGAAAATATTTCTATTTGGAATGACAAAGCAAGTTTTAAAAATATCATGTGGCTTAAATAGAAACATAGAAACATAGAAAACCTACAGCACAATACAGGCCCTTCAGCCCACAAAGCTGTGCCGAACATGTCCTTACCTTAGAAATTACCTAGGGTTGCCCATAGCCCTCTATTTTTCTAAGCTCCATGTACCTGTCCAGGAGTCTCTTAAAAGACCCTATTGTATCCACCACCACCACCGTTGCTGGCAGCCCCTTTCACCACTCTCTGTGTAAAAAAACTTACTCTGACATCTCCTCTCTACCTACTTCCAAGCACCTTAAAATTGTACCCTTTTGTGCTAGCCATTTCAGCCCTCAGAAAAAGCCTCTGACTATCCACACGATCAATGCCTCTTATCATCATATACAGCTCTATCAGGTCACCTCTCATTCTCCATCGCTCCAAGGAGAAAAGGCCGAGTTCACTCAACCTATTCTTATAAGGCATGCTCCCCAATCCAGGCAACATCCTTGTAAATCTCCTCTGTACCCTTTCTATGGCTTCCACATCCTTCCTGTAGTGAGGCAACCGGAACTGAGCGCAGTACTGCAAGTGGGGTCTGACCAGGGTCCTATATAGCTGCAACATTACCTCTCGGCTCTTAAACTCAATTCTACGATTGATGAAGGCCAATACACCATATGCCTTCTTAACCACAGAGTCAACCTGCGCAGCAGCTATGAGTGTCCTATTGACTCAGTCCCCAAGATCCCTCTGATCCTCCACACTGCCAAGAGTCTTACCATTATTAATATATTCTATCATCATATTTGACCTACCAAAATGAACCACCTCACACTTATCTGGGTTGAACTGGATCTGACACTTCTCAGCCCAGTTTTACATCCTATCAATGTCCTGCTGTAACCTCTGACACCCCTCCACACTATCCACAACACCTCCAACCTTTGTGTCATCAGCAAATTTACTAACCCATCCCTCCACTTCCTCATCCAGGTCATTTATAAAAATCACGAAGTGTAGGGGTCCCAGAAGAGATCCCTGAGGCACACCACTGGGACCGACCTCCATGCAGAAAATGGCCCATCTACAACCACTCTTTGCCTTCTGTGTTTAAGCCAGTTCTGGATCCACAAAGCAACGTCCCCTTGGATCCCATGTCTCCTCACTTTCTCAATAAGCCTTGCATGGGGTACCTTGTCAAATGCCTTCCTGAAATCCATATACACTATATCTATTGCTCTGTCTTCATCAATGTGCTTAGTCACATCCTCAAAAAATTCAATCAGGCTCGTAAGGCACGATTTGCCTTTGACAAAGCCATGCTGACTATTCCTAATCATATGTTCATAATTGTTCATAAATCCTGCCTCTCAGGATCTTCTCCATCAACTTACCAACCACTGAAGTAAGACTCACTGGCCTATAATTTCCTGGACTATCTCTACTCCCTTTCTTGAATAAGGGAACAACATCTGCAACCCTCCAATCCTCTGGAACCTCTCCCATCCCCATTGATGATGCAAAGATCATCACCATATGTTCAGCAATCTCCTCCCTCACTTCCCACAGTATCATGGGGTACATCTTGTCTGGTCCTGGTGACTTATCCAACTTGATGCTTTCCAAAAGCTCTACCCACAGACACTCAGTAAACAATCCCTCCATGTCTTCCTCCTTTTCTGCAGCCGTGACACTATCTCTGATTGACAGTGCCACACCCCCACCTCTTTTGCCTCCCTCCCTGTCCTTTCTGGAACATCTAAAGCCTGGCTGTGGTAAACTATGTATACCTGTCTGGACATGCCCCCCTGCTGACTGCTCCTGTGGCTCCTCCCACAGACCCCTGTATAAAGGCGATTGGAGGCACTGCTCCTCCCTCAGTCTTGACATGGTTGTGGTCCCTTTTACGCCATTAATAAAAGCCTATCATTCACTTCTAGTCTCCTAGAGTTATTGATGGTGCATCAACTTTATTAACAGCGAACTTAAAACATGGAACGAATTTTACGACCCGACAGGTTGGATATTGACCCTCAATCTCCCGAAGCCAGCATCTCTTTTGAACTCTGACTTGCATGCTTCGAATCGTACCTGGAGGAGATTCGAGTGACCGAGGCTGCCACGATGCACAAAGTTCTCCTCTCCAGGGTCAGTCCACGGGTCTACTCCCTGATCAGGGACCTGCCGACCTACCAAGGGGCACTGGACGCCCTCAAAAGACAGTACCAGTGGCTGGTGAACACCGACTATGCAAGACATCACTAAGCAACATGGCGGCAGCGGGCAGGAGAGTCGAGCGCTGAGTTTGTCCAGGCCCTACAGACACTCGTGCGGGCCTGCAACTGCAGGGGACAGACGGCGGAACAGCATGCAGAGCTGCTAGTAAGAGACGCCTTCGTTACAGGGATCAGGTCAGTGTACGTGCTCCAGCGGCTGCTGGAACACACCGATCTTACCTTACAGTCAGCGATTGAGCTGGCCAACACGCTAGAGGCCGCTCTGCACAACGCTGACGCTGTCCAGGCGCGCGATCTCCTGCCAGCCCCATGGGCGCTGCAGACCCCGCCACCCACCGGCAAATCAACCTCAGCTGCTGCCAGTCGCGAGTCTGTGAACTCCCCGCAACCCTCCGTGAACTCCCCACAACCCGCCGGCAAATCAACCTCGACTGCTGCCAGTCACGAGTCCGTGAAGTCCCCACAACCCGCTGGCGTATCGACCGCGGCTGCTGCCAGTCATGAGTCCGTGAAATCCCCACAACCTGCCGGCGAATGGACCGGAGCTGCTGCCAGTCGCAAGTCCACGCAGTGTTACTTCTGCTGACTCGAAGAGCACCCCTGAAAACGCTGCCCGGCCCGAGAAGTGACCTGCTCCAGCTGTGGGAAGAAGGGCCACTTCGCCAAGGCCTGTACGTCCAAACCGCGAGCGGGGTCGAGCAGCGCCGCGTGCGAGGCATGGCAGTCGCCATCTTGGCCGCTGCCATCTTGCCTGCCCGCCGCGTGCGAGGCATGGGGCGGCCATCTTGGCCAGCGCCACCTTGCCCCACCTCCGACCCACGGGTGCTTACCAGGCACCAAGACGGCGATGCAACTCTGGCCTCCGTGACCCTTGACCAAAGCGCTCCACACCAGCTCACAAGGTCAATGATGGAAATCCTGGTAGAGGGGCACAGGACTAGCTGACTGTTTGACACGGGCAGCACTGAGAGTTTTATTCACCCAGACACGGTGCAACGCTGCGGACTCATGACACAGAGGGTCACCATGGCTTCTGGATTGCATTCCACAGACATCCGGGGGGGGGGGGGGGGGTTGTGTAGCGACACTGGTGGTGCAGGGCACAGAATATCGGGACTTTACATTACTGGTCATGCCTCAATTGTGTGCCCCTGTGCTATTGGGGCTGGACTTCCAGAGCCACCTGAAAAGTGTGGCTATAGCATATGACGGGCCCCTCCTACCAATCACTGTCAGAAATCCCCAGTTCTGTGGGACTTAGTCACATACCCCACTACTGACCACACACACACACCGACCTGCATATCCCACCCATCACCATGCCAACAGCCACACTACTGACACCACTTGCAGCCTCTCCACCCTCAAGATCCCTCTCCCACCGCTGCTCGCCAACCTGACCCCCGACTGTAAACCTGTGGCAACTAAAAGCAGGAGGTACAGCGCGGGGGACAGGGCCTTCATTCAGTCGGAAGTGCAGCGGCTGCTCAGTGAGGGGATCATTGAGCCAAGCACAGGTCCTTGGAGGGCCCAGGTGGTCATTGTTCAGAACGTACAGAAAAATAGGATGGTCGTGGACTATAGCCAGACCATCAATTGGTTCACACAGCTTGACGCGTACCCGCTACCCCGCATCGCAGATATGGTCAACCAGAAAGCTCAGTACAAGGTGTACTCGACCATAGACCTAAAATCAGCTTACCACCAGCTCCCCATTTGCTCGGAGGACTGCCCCTACACCGCCTTTGAGGCGGGCGGCCGGCTTTATCACTTCCTGCACGTCCCCTTCGGTGTCACGAATGGTGTTTCTGTCTTCCAGAGGGAAATGGACCAGATGGTAGACCAGTGCCAACTGAAGTCCATGTTCCCATACCTGGATAACATCACCATCTGCGGTCACGACTGGCAGGATCACAACACCAACCTCCAATGATTTTTCCAAGCGGCCAAAGCTCTTAACCTTACCTATAACAGGGACAAATGTGTATTCGGAACCACCCGACATGCTATCCTTGGGTATGTCATGGAGAACAGAGACATTGACCCTGGCCCCGATTGTATGCATCCCCTTTTGGAACTCCCTCTTCCCAACACCCTCAGAGCCCTCAAAAGGTGCCTGGGCTTCTTTTCCTGTTACGCCCAGTGGGTCCCTCACTACGCCGACAAGGCCCGCCCCCTGGTCAAGTCCACCACATTTCCCCTCTCAGCCGAGGCCCGCGCGGCCTTCAGCCGCATTAAAGGGGACATTGCCAAAGCAGCGATGCATGCGGTGGACGAGACCATTCCCTTCCAGGTAGAGAGTGACACCTCCGACTTTGCGCTGGCTGCTACCCTCAATCAGGCAGGAAGGCCAGTAGCATTCTTCTCTCGTACCCTTCAAGGCCCTGAAATTCGGCACTCCACGGTGGAGAAAGAAGCCCAGGCCATAGTGGAAGCTATTAGGCACTGGAGGCACTATCTCGCCGGCAAAAGGTTCACCTTGCTGACCGACCAGCACTCAGTTGCGTTCATGTTTAGCAACCAACAGCAGGGCAAAATCAAAAATGATAAAATTTTGAGGTGGAGAATCGAATTCTCTACCTACAACTATGACATCCTATACCGGCCTGGAAGGCTCAATGAGACCCCTGATGCCCTATCCCGGGGAACGTGTGCTAGCGGACAGCTCGACCAGCTATATGCCCTCCATGCAGATCTTTGCCACCCGGGGGTCACCCAGCTTTTCCATTTCGTGAAAGCCCGGAACCTGCCTTACTCCCTCGAGGAGATCAGGACGATGACCAGGGACTGCCAAGTCTGCGCTGAGTGCAAACCACACTTCTACTGTCCTGAAAAGGTGCAACTTATAAAGGCCACCCGCCCCTTTGAGCAACTGGGTGTTGACTTTAAGGGCCCCCTTCCCTCCACCGACCGCAATGTGTACTTTCTTAACATAATCGACGAGTACTCGTGGTTCCCCTTTGCCATCCCCTGCCCTGATACCACCATAAAGGCCCTGCACCAGCTCTTCACTCTGCTCGGATATCCCTGCTATATCCACAGTGATAGAGGGTCCTCCTTTATGAGTGATGAGCTGCGCCAGTACCTGCTGGCTAGAGGTATTGTGACTAAAAGGGACCACGACCATGTCGAGACTGAAGGAGGAGCAGTGCCTCCAATCGCCTTTATCCAGGACCCACAGGAGCAGTCAGCAAAGATGGGGGGGGGGGGGGGGTGCCCAGACAGGTATACATAGTTTACCACACTGGCACTTGAAGTAACCTGCCCCTGAGCCATCCAAATCACTGTAATGGCCACAACATCATAGCCCCTAGTACTGATCGATGCTCTAAACTCATCCACTTTGTTCATAATACTCCTTGCATTAAAATAGACACATCTCAAACCATCAGTCTATCACCTACCTATCCTCCCTCACACACCATCTCCAAGCTTTCTCTATTTATGAGCCACCCACCTCTTCCTCTGTCTCTTTAGTTTGGTTCCCAACTCCGCAGCAATCCTAGTTTAAATTCTCCCCAACGGCCTTAGCAAACCTGCCCGCCAGGATATTGGTCCCCCCGGGATTCAAGTGCAACCCGTCCTTTTTGTACAGGTCACTCCTGCCCCCAAAGAGGTCCCAATGATCCAGAAATCTGAATCCCTGCCCCCTGCTCCAATCCCTCAGCCACACATTCATCCTCCATCTCATTCTATTCCTATTCTCACTGTCATGTGGCACAGGCAGTAATCCTGAAAATACTAGCTTTGTGATCCTGCTTTTCAACTTCCTTCCTAACTCCCTGTAGTCTGCTTTCAGGACATCCTCCCTTTTCCTGCCTTTATTGTTGGTACCAATAGGTACCATGACCTCTGGCTGTTCTCATTCCCTCTCCAGGATATCTTGGATGCAATCAGAAACATCCCAGACCCTGGCAGCTGGGAGGCAAACTACCATCTGTGCTTTCTTTCATCCACAGAATTGCCTGTCTGACCCCCTATGTATAGAGTCCCCTAATACTACTGCTTTCCTCTTCCTTTCCCTACCCTTCTGAGCCACAGGGCCAGACTCTGTGCCGGAGGCATGGTCACTGTTGCTTCCCCCAGGTCGGCAGTACTCGGGCAGGAATATTTATTGTCAAGGGGTACAGCCACCGGGGTGCTCCCTAGCCTCTTGCCCTTCCCTCTCCTGACTGTTATCCACCTAATGGTTAAGTAAGAGAAAAAACACTTTACTCAAACTTGTGCACAACACAAGATAAACGAGTTTAAAATAAACAAGATTAAAACTAGACTAGAAATAAGAATCTTCCTCTTCCCCTAAATACCACTTGATGTGTAACAAAAATTCCCGGCAACAACAGTTCTTCAGAAAATAATGTTCGATAAATACCTGTTTGGAAGTGAAATTGGATGTTTTAGTGATAATTATAGACTAAAGAAATGATATACATTACTATGCTGTCAGGGCCAATGGGATGTCATCTGTGGATGGTAGTCAGCCAATGTTGAACAGTACATCCTTTGGAATGGAGATATGTGCAGCAGTCAGGAAGCATGAATGTAAAATTGTACTTAAGGAAATTCAATGGGTGGTGTTGAGTCTACGACTATGCATGACTTTTTGGAGGACCTAGATAATGGGCCATTTGGTGTAGCGGTTGCCAACCCAGTGTCCACGGACCCTTTGCTTGGTTCATGGTATAAAACAGTTTGGGATCCCCTGCTCTAGTGCATACATTCTTGTGTTACTGTAGTGCATATTTCCTGTATAGCAACAGCTCCCACTCAGTAGATTAGACAATATTTATTATTGTCATCTGATCACCGATTCTCTACTCTGCACATTCATACACAAAGCCTAACTGATATATGCTGAGAATGTTTAACATCCTTCTCAGATGGACATGCAAGATCCCATTACATTATTGAAAAAAGAGCTCTGATTTTCTCCAAGGTGCTTTGGCCAATATATAGCCCTGGATCAACAGCACCAAACTTGATCATCATCTTTATGTTATGTGTAAAATTTTGCTGTGCATATATTAGCTGCCATATTTCCCATATTACAATTTAGCCTAGACTATACTTGACTGTGTGTGACATGGTAATGTCCTGGTTAGAACAATGCTTTACAATGCAGGTGATCTGGGTTCGATTCCTATTGCTGCCTGTAAGGAGTTAGAACATTCTCCCTGTAACCACGTGGATTTCCTCCAGGTGTTCCAGTTTCCATCAACAGTCCAAACCTACCAGTAGGTAGGTTAATTAATTGTTGTGAATTGCACCATGATTAGGCTAGGATTAAAACAGGGGTTTGCTGGGTGGCATGGCTCAAAGAACCGGAAGGGCCTATTCCACGATCTATCTCAATAAAAAAGAATAAAAATACAATACTGATTGCAAAGTGATTGTGGCTGCTATGGGGGCACTCTATATAGTTTATTAATATATTAGGCAAACATTAAATGGTGACTCTGCTAAAATAAATTCCCATTTCTGTTGATGGGATCAAGATTTTTAGTTCTTCTTGTCAATGCTAATGCTACCAATAATTTCCGACTTGATTTTTCCTGTCAAAAAAATCATCAGACAAGAGGTGTTCACTAAACACGGGCAATAAAATAGCCACATTCATCTCCGCTTATTTTCTTCTTAGTAGATATCATCGGTATTCTATGGGGAAATAAATATGTCCCAAAAACTCACCGTTTCCTTATCTCTTGACAACCACAACATTTGGCATAATAACTATCATTTCAATCATTTGGGATTCTTACTGTTCTGAAAGCCATCTGTTCTTATCTTTATAAACCAAGGAGTAAATCAGATGTGAATTTTTCCTGCTGCTCTTAGCAAACATGTTTTTGTCAGTAAAACTTACACAACTTTAAAGGTCAGCTGACAGGGATTGAAATAAAAGGTCAACATTTTTTTTCATCTTTGTTAATGCCTAATCTCAAGAAAAAATGGATAGCAAATCACATTAACTCCTGACACACTGTACTAATCAGGTATATAGAGAGAGTGGTATAATTCTGAAACAAGAAATGTGTAATACCTCAGATGAGCAATCAAATTATAAAATGTCCCCATGACAAGCTTAGAGTTAGGGTTAGCTTAAAAAATAAGTTTCTGATGTCAAGATGACTTTGTAGGATCCTGTTTCTCCCCATGATACACACTCCTTTTATGTTCCTCTGGTACCAATTATCAAAGACCAATAAATATCAGGCCATGCTGAGTCTATACAAGCTGAACCAGGGTAGTAACATGATCAAATGACTACCGAAATATACAAAAGAAACCACAAAAGTAATGTGACCAAATGACAACAAAAATACAAATAGGGCTAAGCTCCTTGACCTGGAGTTTATTCTGTCGTTCAATAACATTGGTCTTCTACCTCGGCACTATTCACCTGCCTTAGCCCATCCCTTGATTCCCCTAATTTCAAGAATGCTATTGAATAGGTTTCTTGATTGAGGCTCCACACCTCTCTAAGAAAGAGAATTCCAAAGATTCAACAACCTCCAAGTGAAGAAGTGTATCTTAATTTCATCCCTGAATGGCCTATCCCTCACTTTGAGTTTCCAGCTCTGAGTTACAGACTCTCCAGGCAGCAGAAATGTCTTCACTGCATCCACCCTGTCAAACACTCAAAGAAGTGTTCAACTAACTTATTCTTCTAAACAGCAGAGAGAAGAGGCCTAATTGACTCGATCTCTCCTGGTATTTCAGAACTGCAATCTGGTATTTCTGTGTTCTTTCAACACCAAGTAAGTTCTTTTTATATAAGAAGACCAAAATTGTACATCGGACTTCATGCCTAGTCTTGCCCTATATAATTATAGGAGCATGTCTTTACTCTAGTATTAAATCCTTTACAAATAAAGGCCAGGATATCATTTGCTTTCCTAAATGATTCCTCTATGAAGACACTGGCTGCCTGTGAACATCAGGATTTCATGATCTCTCACCGTTTAAACAATACACTTTCCTGCTTTTTCCATATTCTACTCTATTTCTCATATTATCTGTTTCCTTAAATTATCTGTGTGAATTAATTCCCATTCACACCCTTATTTTTCTTTATCAATTTTGGGTTATCTAATGCTGAATTCAAAAATTCAAAAATACTCCAAGTCTCTAGGTGTAATGCTTTTTCTGGCAATTCTATAAACCATTTCTTTAGATTTGATTTACCACTTAATCACTCATGATCGACTCCATTTCGAGGAAGACTGAAATCATCGAGGCAAGTGCGGAGGGTGGGTAGGTGTTCAGCGCCATCGACCAGCCCACTGCTCCCAAAGGAATCTCTCTCTCTCTCTCTCTCTCTCTCTCGTCGGAAAATGGTGTCGGAGTTCTGGGCCTTGGGCAATGTTCAGTGGACATGCTCGTGGATTGACTCCGTAGTTCACGTTAAGATGGGCTTCTGCCTTCTGGTTGTTCCTTTTCTTTTGGCACTTTGAGTAGCCTTGAATTGTGGGAGCCTGCAGATAATGAGCACCGAGCTGAATGAATATGCCTGCATTCTTGCAGTGCTGTGTTTTATATTCTATGTTTTTGATCATTTCTTTTATTTGTTGGCATTTCTGAGCTTTGGTTTCTTTTGCACATGGGGGGATGGGGGTTGATGTTTTTCTTTGAATGGGTTCCATGGTTTTCATTGTTTCGTGGGAAGATGAATCTCAGGGTTGTGTAATGCACACATACTTTGATAATAAGTGTACTTGAATCTTGGAATCTTTAATTTATGGTTGGGCCACTATCGTATAGTGAGTTTCTTGTCTTAAGGAATGTGTATTTATTTTTTTAAGTATTTGTCATTCCCTATCAACTATCTTATCATTTAATGTAATACAATGTGTGATCTATTGTTTGCCAGTCTTCTAATAGGCAGGAAGAACAAAATAAAAATTAACCACTATTTTGACTTCCACAGCACAAAAGAAACAGGCCAGATGTCAAATAAAGTCTATTGCAATGATATCCACAGCCTGTAATGGTCATTGTCCTAAATGACAATTTTTAAAATTGGCTACAAGCAAGGTTTTCCAAAGACTGTACACCAAAATGAGTCACCACCTTTGTGTTGCTGCGAGACAGCATAATCAAAGTTCTTGTCTACCATCTCCTAACAGCATTCTTTTTCTGACATCAGATTTATGCTCCCCAATTATAAAATAGTAACATTTCATTTTGCATTCTATTAAAATTAATCCAAATCTTCTTCTATATTTAAACGAGGAACTGCTATGGGCTCCATTTTTTATTTTAAAAGAAAGATTCCGTTTGTTAAACTGCTCCTTTTAAGGCCTCTCGTCCCTGGTATAATCCCAGTAAATGCTCCACATGGAATCAAGACGCAGGAATCAGACAAGAAAGTTGATTTAGGGACAAAGATCAAATCAACTGTGACTTTATTAAGTGCTAAGCACTATTGAAAAACCATGCAACCTATCCCTGTGCTTCTATTTCTAATGTTCATTGGTTTGGAAGGGACCAACATTTCCAAATAACTCAATATATGGTTTAAGTTTAAAAGTAGGTTATCAAAACCTTAGAACCTTCCATAAAAACTAGAACAATGGTTTTCAGGACCTAAATAAATATGGTAGGGTTTTATTGTTAAATAACCGTTAGTAATGTTCAAATAAAGTACCCTCCCTCACCTCCATTCAGGGCCCTAACCAGTCCTTCCAGGTGAGGCAGCACTTCACCTGTGAATCTTTTGCAGTTGTCTATTGTATCCAGTGCTCCTGATGTGACCTCCTCTACATTGCTGAGACCCAATGTAAATTTGGTTACTGCTTTGTTGAGCACCTCTGCTCCAAACACCAAAAACAGAATTTTCTGCTGGTCAACCATTTTAATTCCTATCCCCATTTTCATTCCGGTATGTCATTCATGGCCTCCTCTTCTGCCATGATGAGGCCATTCGCAGGTTGGAGGAACAATGCATCATATTCCATCTAGGTCACCTCCAAATTGATAGAATGAACATTAATTTCTAGTTCCAGTACTTTTTTCCTCTTTTTTTCTTTTCCTGTCCCCGTTCCCTCTTCTTCAATTCTTCTCTCTTGCCACTGACCTCTTCTCCTCACCTACCTATCATCTCCCCCCTGATGCCCCTCCTCCTTCCCTTTCTCCTATGGTCCACTCTCCTCTCCTATCAGATTCCTTCTTTTCCAACCCTTTACCTTTCCCATCTACCTATCACCTTCTAACTTGTCCTCCTTCCTCTACCTCTTCTTTTTTATTCAGCCATCTTTCCCCTTCCGTTCCTCTCTTGATTTTGTGTCTTAGCTCAAACAATGACTGTTTATTCATTTCCATAGGTGCAGCCTGACATTCTGAATTCCTCTAGCACTTTGTATGTGTTGCTCTGGATTTCAAGCATTGGCAGAATCTCTTGTATATCCATCAGTATACTATCTTTTCATGACTGGGGCCAAGGACAGAATTTAGCTCCTTCCAGCTCATATCAAGAGGTTACAAGTTGTTCTCTGTACTCTTATTAGAGTGATAATAATGTGCCCTTTGAAAGGAAATTAGAATGATTGACTGGCTTGCTTGAGAAAGCTGAGACAGGCATCAACTTTTGCAGCTAAAACTTTTCCTGCTGTAGCTCATGGAAATTTGATCCTTTATAGTGAAAGCATTATATAATGAGACTTCTTTTTCCTACAACTAGTAGTATGCAAGAAATCAAACCAAAAACAGAGCACGTTAAATTATTCTTTGTTGTACCATCATAATGAAAGTTAGCTTGACAACAGTAGCTTTCACAACACACACAGAATGCCTGAGGAACTCAGCAGGTCAGGCAGCATCTATGGAAATGAATAAGCTATTGACATTTCGCGCCAAGACCTTTCTTCAGAACTGGAAAGGATGGGGGAAGATGACAGAATAGAAAGGTAAGGGAGGGGAATGAGGATAGCTAGGAAGTGATAGGTGAAGCCAGATGGGTGGGAAAGATAAAGGGCTGTAGAGGAAGGAATCTCATAAGAGAGGAGAGTGGACCATAGGAGAAACGGAAGGAGGAGGGAACCCAAGAGAAGATGATAGGCAGGTGAGAAGAGGGAGGCAAGTGGCCAGTGTGGGGAATGGAATAAGAGGGGTGGGGAAGAGATTTTTTTTTACCAGAAGGAGAAATCGATATTCATGCCATCATATTGGAGGCTACCCAGATAGAAAATAAGGTGTTGCTCCTCCATCCTGAAGGTGGCCTCATCTAGCAACTGAGAAACTCATCTTGTTTCATTGTCTATTGCCAATCACAATGTATTTGTGTGCCATAATGGCTTCTAGCCATATATTAAAAACTTTGAATACTGAACATGACTTCAGTGAATAAATACTACATAAATATTTGTTACTGATAACATGCATACAAAATAATATTCTCCAGTCATCTTTTAGCAGTGAAAGTTATGTATATCTACCTGGTATACTTCCTTGCTGATAGTTTTGCCATCAGAAAATTATTTCCTAAAAATGCTTGTGAGATTCAGTGACCTCAGCACCCAAATACCTGATGACATTTTACATTCATTACCATTAAGAAGGACAGTCCATTGTACTATTGGAGAAATGGGTCTTCTGCCTGGAGCATCCCGAGCCATTGAGCCAGGTTACAGATCAGCAAGGTGGTGTGGGTTTCACAGAGGGAGTGGCCTATCTGATTATCTGTAGGCTTAGAAAGATGCTGCATTCCGCAGAGGTGTGATCAATCACTGCCTTGTAGGATTAAGGAATCATCCCTGATTTTCTTGGCTCACAGAAAATGCTGGTGAAGGTGAGCGTCATCTGAAGCCGTGGCTCCTCCTTCCATTTCACTGCACTTTCCTGAGCCCTGGGGAACACACTTACAGGCTTGAACGTTTCACAGTGTTTCTGTCAAAGTCTGAAGGCAACCCACCCTCCCCAAACAAAGTATCTAACATGGTGATCTATAAAAGAGTCAACTAGTTCTGCCTCTGCCTGTGTTTTATTTATCTATTGAGAAACAACACACAACAGGCCCTTCTGGCCCTTCGAACCAGGCTGCCCAGCAATCCCCCTAATCACAGGACAATTTACAATGACCAATTAACCTACTAACTGGTACATCTTTAGATTATGGGAGGGAATTGGAGCACCCAGTAGAAACTCAGCAAGTCATGGGGAGAAAGTACAAACTCCTTACAGGCAGTGGTGGGAATTGAACCCAGATTGCCTGTTCTGTAAAGCATTGTGCTAACCACTACACTGCTCTACTGCCCACTTGTTCATGAGGGATAATGGCCCACACGAGCCTACCAAAATTTTGGTTAAAAATATACCTTCTGCGGGTTACTTGAGTTTTTCAGAAACATTCTTAAAAATGCTGTACACAAGCCAAGCGAGAACAGAGCTTTGTCCTGATGGCTGTAGTAAAATTGGTGTAAAAGTCAAAGCAAGCTAGGAATAGAAAATCAAGTCGAGCTCATATAGATATAAAAAGAGTTAACCAGGTATGTGCTAGTCCTATTGAAGTGAGTCCAGAGAATTGATAATTGCAATAAGAAGATGGCAAATGAATGAAACACTGCACTACAGAAATTCCAAGTTCCATCTTAAATATAGCTGTCAACTGAGAATTGGAAAGGAGATAACTCAAGAAGCTGATAATTGCCAAGGTATGGAGACAGTTTAGAAACAGCAAACTAACAACCTCTGGGTCCTCCGCAGGTGTAAATGAAATGGCTAGTGCAATTGGTAATGGGATGATTGTGATTTTCCACAATTCCCTAGCTATGAAACAGAAAATTACAGTCGCATTATATCCTTCATAATTAAAATCATCAAAGTTATGTTAAGGCCAGGCATTTGGAAAAATCGTGCATATGTGCACCACGGTTTGTACTTGAACAAATGTGTCAAAAAGTGACATTACACTTATTCACTTACTACACCACTCCATCCCTCTAAAAGGAAAGCACGAAGGAAAACTCCTTCCCCTAATCTTCAGAGCAACACTAATGCTGCTTGTGTTGACCTTGGAGACTCAGAGAATATTGTGGAGATAACATCTATTCAGGAATCACTTTATAACTCTCTTCATTCCTGTTTGGTGTCAAGTCTTCAGCTCTATGAAGACTCAAGTCAGCAGTATGTTCAAACACTCAATTTTCTTCTTGAGCTCCTTGCACTGAATTCAAATGATCTATGTGAACCTTTCTGAATCATTCATCTACTCTTATGTGAGTTGTGAGCTACTCTTTGGAAATGCACATTTTCACAATTGCTCTGAGTTTCTTATCTCTGACCTATCAGACAGTCAGCAAATGAAGTTCATCACATAACCTGATCCTCGTTCCTTGAGGACAGACTGGATGTAAGCAGCAACACAAGGAAGTCTGCAGATGCTGGAATACAAAGCAGCATGCACAAAATGCTGGAGGAACTCTGCAAGTCAGGCAGCATCTATGGAAATGAATAGCATTCCTTCCTCTCCAGCCCTTGTCCTTTCTCACCCATCTGGCTTCATCTATCAACTTCCAGCTAGCGTCCTTCCCCTCTCCCCACATTTTTATTCTGGCATCTGCCCCGCTTCCTTCTCAGTCCTTCTCAACCCAAAGAAGGGACTTGGCCCAAAATCCACTATCCATTCATTTCCATAGATGCTGGCTGATCTGCTGTTCCTCAAGAATTCTGTGTGTGGCACTGCATGTGATGATGTTTTGAGACACCAGAGACTAGAGATGCTGGAAATCTGGAGTAACACACACAAATGTTAGAGGAAGTCAGTGGGTTAGGCAGCTCCTATGGGGAGGGGGGAATGGATTGTGACATTCTGGATTGAGACCTGTCATCAGGATTGGAAAGAAAGAGGGGAGATAGGCTGGATAAAAAAGATGGGAGCAAGAGCTGGAGGGTGATAATTTGATCTAGGTGAGGGGGCAGTTAATAAGTAGATGGGGGGGTAAGTGAGAATGATGTGAGGAGCTGGGAGGTGATAGGTAGAAATGACAAAGGGCTGATGCAGATGTAATCTGATAGGAGAGGATGATGTAAAATGGAATTAAGGTAAGTAAGTGGAGAGGGGAAAGGCAAGCATAACTAGGATGCCCGTGAGTGCCCATGGCTGCATCTTTGCTTTCGACAAAGCAGGAGGGCTGGAAAGAGAAGCTTTTGTTGATAACCAATAGAGGAGCATGGAGAACTGGTCAGCTCTGTTATCCAGAGTCCTGAGGCCTTCCTGATAAGGGACAGAATCTTACAGGGATGTACCTCCATGGACAGGAATAAGGAGTGGAATGTCATTGACGTGGTGGTGGAGAGCATACAAGATATGTAGGAAGGGGTTGGAACAGGTGGACAAGTCAGAGTCAGGTTAGGAGGACAATAAACAAGGAGCAGATGGAAAAAACACAATGAGGTTTGTTTTGTTTCAACTGTTTTATGTCACCTTCATATTCAGCTGATCTTTGCACATCCTGCTATGGAGTGCACTGTTGACCACCAAGCTGGAAAAGAGAATAGTCGAGTCAATGCTCTATAGTGAGACCTGATCTTTGAACTTGCCACCGTCGTGCCTCTTTCTCCATCCACACCTCAACTTGAGGCTAAATGATAAGGAGTTGTTTCATTCAAAGTTCAACATTCAAAGTAAATTTATTATCAAAGTGTCTATGCAGTATACAACCCTGAGATTTGTCTTCCCACAGACAGCCAGGAAAGAAATAAAACCATGGAACCTGTTCAAAGAAAAACATCAACACCCCCCATGTGCAAAAAAAAAACAAATTGTGCAAATAGCAACAAGAATATCAAACCCCTGCCCCCCCTCCACCCCCACCCCACAAGTTATCCAAACAGAGAGTATGGATAAAAACAGAAGTACAGGAAACAATCAGCAGGTCAGCCATCACATTTCCAGTCAAAGTCACTAATTTCCAGTCAAAGACAGCACTGATGACAGTCTAATGACGAGTCCACTGCCTGAAATTTAATTCTCTTTTTCCTGTCATAGAGGCTGTCTGTTTTGCTGAGTGTTTCCAGCATAAGCTGTTCATTATTTCAATGTCTAGTACCTGCAGTTTTGTGATTTCTGTTCTTCCGCAGTGTTTAGTGGTGGTGCATGTCCTATATGCGTTACCTCAATCCATTTTGAATAGTTGTTCTCCAGCAACAGAAAACAGTCCCATCTTTCTTCCAGCAGTTTATGTGAGTATACTGGCATGTCCGTATGAGTCTCTTTCATACTCCAAGTGATTTTTTTCAGTGATTGTGATCATCAGTTGCAGTAAGTAGTCCGTGTACGTGATGCCCAGCACTTACAGTTCTTCAGCAATTCATAAATCTACAAGCTGCTTTGTTCACTTTAACAATAGCCAAAATCTCTGAGCCAAGCTTCTCCATTATCCTGCTTCATGGTTCTTTGGATTTAGCCACACTGGGGCTCCATTTACTGCAGCTGTGGTTTGAGGATAGTTCATTAGGGCTGTCATGGAATGGCCATATTCTCATGGAAGTCTGAATCAGTGCAGCCACTCAGAGATTAATTTTGTTCTCTATGCTGGTGTTACAGTAAAATTATCACTAACTGCTTGTCAGTTGTACATCATGTTCTCTATATGTATATGACTGCCCTTGTAGGGCAATCTTAATAACGCATTTATTGTGCTATTCCCTTTGGATGTTTGAAATTCAGCATCCTGTTGCACTGGGACAAAAGGATGGATCACGTATGCAATTTTGATGCTATTGTCACGGGAATTGTGCACTTGAGTCCATGAAAGACCCAAAAGGCAAAATGAAAGTCTGTCTAAACAGAACGGACATGATATAAGTTTCATTCTCCTTCTCCTATCGTCAGCTTTCACCAGACATACTCATTAAAATGTCCTGGTCTGCACTCTTTCATAGCCCTTTCGCCCTCAACTGTCCATACATCACCTCTTTCTCTGAGTCTAAATTATGTCCCTTAACTTTTCCCATTTCTGATCTGAAACAGTAATGATAGAGTTTGACTGACTTGCTGTGTATTTCCAAATATGTTTATTTTCTGTCTATGAGAATTGTTAGAGATTTCTATTTATATTGCACCTTTCATATCCTCGGATTGTCCCAAAATCAAAGTCTAGTTCATTGTCATGTGCACAATTATGTGTATAGGCAATTAAAGAATAGGCAGTTGAAGAACAAGAGCTCTGAATGACACAAAATTCATGGCGTATGGAATTTCTGCCTTCTTGTTTATACTTCAGTAGTTCATAGATATTTAACTACTTTTGAATTGTGTTTGCTGATGTTATTCAGGATCCCCAGAAAAAGCTGTCAGTGTAATAATCAGTTAAGATTCTTGATAAGTCTCATGGGTAACATTTGAAACCACGTATAGGGCCGTTTATTTCTGAAGCGATAAATACATTGTACGGCAACTCAAGGATTCAAAGTACATTTATTATCAAGTATGGGTGCAGTACACAACCCTGAGATTCATCTTCCCACAGACAGCCACAAAAACCATGGAACCCATTCAAAGAGAAACCTCAAACAACCCCCCTCCCCACATGCAAAGAAAAACAAATCATGCAAACAACAACAAATAAATGAGTAAAGACACAGGATATAAAACACAAATTGAAAGAGAAAAAGAGTTCAGGCATATTCAAGTTCAGCTTACTGTTCATTATCTGCAGGCTGCCCCAATTCTAAATCACACAAACTAGTAACAAAAAGGGAGTGACTAGAAACCAGAAACCACATCATAACATGAACTACAGAGTTCAATCCACAAACCAAATCAATTAGACCCAGAACACTGGCACCATCTCCAACAGCATCCAGGAAGGAGGGAGAGCAGGAGCAGTGAGCGAGAGGGAGAGGGAGACTGTCACACACATACACCTTCCTCTGGCAGCAGCAAGCGTGAGGCTGGTGGACGGCGCTGAACGCCCGCTCGCCTTCTGCTCTCGCCCTCGATGATTTTCAAACTTCCTCAACATTTTAATTGGCGAGATCGGTGAGAAATGGAGTTGATTGTGGGCTCACACCCCGTCTCCAGGCCTCTTGGTCTCGAGGCCACACACTTTGCTCGAAGCCTCACGGAACCCACTCAAAGACAATAAAGCGCCAGATCACATCAGTCCAAAAACATGCTATTGATATGTAGATCACAGGCTCCATCAGGAGCAGAGCCACATTTGAACGAAAAAGAAAGCATAAAAGAAGCGAAAGGATTAGTTTCACGAGTTGTCTGGAGGACATTGAACTTGGTCGCCTAGTTTGCTGGCAACATTTTCTTCTAGATGCAGCTAAGTATATGATTTCAAGTCAAAAAACATTTGCTCAATAAAGGCCAGACTGTATAAAACTTGTCTCATGAGTGTCGATCTCCTGTTCAATTCAATTTACTAATTCAATCAGGTACTTTCCTATAAATTTAAGAACAGTTTAGAAAAATAATAGCTTGAAAGCAATGACCTGAGTCATCAGGATCATGTGGAACTATTTCTCCCATTGCTTCTGATGATTGTAAAATCATTGCGATGGAGCTTCAGTTTGATAAATGCTCCTTTGCTACAATTGTGCTGCAATGGTATATAAATAATTTTGAGTGAACATTTTACGCAATTCCAATGCTTCTGAAAATGGAGCCTCCCAGCCTTTTAAGTTCTCTGTAGCTTGGACTGTTGTGACATTTAATCTTTGATCAGATGTATCACAGCTTAAAGCTGATTACAAGAAAAAGCAGTGCAATCGTTTCAAAGCAAAATTAGTATCTAGAAAAAGCTTTGGCATGAAAGGCAATTATATGGGATATTTCCATGCTTCCGACAGCAAAGGAAAGCTCTGATGCTTTGAAAAACAATTTTATGCCTCATAAATCCCTCCTGGGTTTGTCTTTGGCTGCTGAGGCTGCAGCAGCTGTTATTTTCTTCACATCTTTGGTGCATAGCTGGACCGGCTTCAGAACAGAATGCAGGAGAGAGGGGCAGGAAAGCGAAATGTACCCACATGTTAGATCTTCCATAGAAAATAAAAAAATATCTACAGGACTAATTAGTGCACTTTACCCCTCATTTGAGCCAATTTGCTTATTGCAGTTGCCCTATTAAGACATAATACCCTGACAGCTGTGCAGTTACATTTAAAGATCATTTATATTTGGTTATTTATTTACTTATTGAGATACTATGCAGAGCCTCAGAGCCACGCAACCCAGCAATTCCCCAATGCTTAATCATGAGACAATGTGCAATGACCAATTAACCTACCAATCAGTATGCCTTTGGACTGTGGGAGGAAACCCACAGGATCACCGGGAGAACTCCTTAGAGGCAGTGCCAGGAATTGAACCCAGGTTGCCTGTACGGCAAAGTGTTGTGCTGACCATATGCTACTGTACCATCCCAGTACCTTATGGTCACTTTACTTGACATAAATTCCTCTTATTGACAGTCATCTCTCTGAAAAATACAAACACTGATCCACAAAGAACTTAGGCAAAAATTTTCATGTGCTTTTCAAGCTTTTGGATTTGTAAAAATCATTATCCTACTGAAAAACAGAAGAGCTGGTTTCTCCTCGAGTGACCTCCTTGGTACGTTGGTGCGTGGAGCAGTGAGTTGTTGCATCAGTATCTGCTATTGTGAATCTGGAACGATCCCCGGGTCAGGAAACTGAGAGCAACATTAGCCTTGACCCCAAAATGTGGAGGGGCTGAGCAAGCAGGAAGATGTGTAAGCCTATTGCTCGAGCCACAAAACGGCACAGATACGTATCATGATTATCTTTGTGAACCTTAGCCTCTAGTTCATGTTAGAAGCAAGGGTCCCTTTTGACCAACCTGGGGTCCACAGACCACTTGCTCAATGGTACTGGTTCATGGTATGAAAAAGATTGAGAACCCCTGCTTTAGAATTCAGTAAGCCACAAAATGCCCCTCTATCAACAATGCATGGAGTATATTGCTCTATCGGAGCAGAGCTGTTCCCTCACAGTTACTCTGCTTCAATCCTGTCCTCCAGGGCAGTCTGTTCAGTGCTTGCATGTTCTCCCTGTGATTTGCGGACTTATTCCATCTGCTCCAGTTTCCTCTGCATGCCAAGGGCGTACAGCTGAGTAGGTCATCTGGCAGTCTAAATTGCTTCTGGAATCTGAGATGAGTTGATGGGATGTGGGGAGAGAGAATGAAATGGGGCCATCATGGAATTGGTGTAAGTAGGTGCTTGATGTTCAGTGAGGACTTGGTGAGTATGACCATAACTTATGATATAATGAAGAAAATGTTTTAAACAATCATCTATCCTTCTGCCACTCACTTTATAGCAATATGTGTCATGCTTATAAATTGCTATGTTAATGCTGGAAGTTTTAGAATTTCCCACATCCCTCCAGATGTTCCTATAAATATGACATCAAGAAGAGTCACGCTGTGGTGGTAGGGGATTCATTAGTTAGGGAGTTTCTGTGGGTGAGAATGGTATGTTGCCTCCTGGGTGCCAGGGTCTGGGATATCTTGGACTGAGTTTGCAGCATTCTCAAGTGGAAGAGTAAATGGCCATGTAGGTACCAATGACATGAGTAGGACGAATGATGAGGTCCCGTATAGGGTGTTAATGCTAAGTTAAAGGGCAGGACATCCAGGGTTATGATCTCAGGATTGCTGCCCATACCAAGAGCTAGTGAGGCTAGAAATAGGAAGATTACACAGTTTAATACATGGCTGAGTTGGTGTAAGAGGGAGGGCATAAGATTGTTGCATCATTGAGCTCTCTTCCAGGGAAGGTGGGACCCGAACAGAAGGGACAGTTTGCACCTGAACTGGAGGGGGAGCAATTTCCTAGCTGCACAGTGGGGTTTAAACTAGAGTTGCAGGGGGATGGGAACCAGAGTGCCAGAGCAGTTAGTGGAGAGGTTGTGCAAGCAGATGTCGGTAGGCCCTCAGACAAAGTTAGGAATCAAAAGGTTGAGCATGATGCATCAAAACAGAAAGGGTGCATAGAGGACTGAAGATGTTTTACCTGAATGTTTGCAGTATATGGAATAAGATAGATGAACTTGCAGCACAGTTGCAGATTGGCAGTTATGATGTTGTAGGCGTCACAGAATTATGGCTGAAAGATTATAACTGGGAGCTTAATGTCAAAGGATAGACATTGTATCAAAAAGATTGGCAGGAAGGCAGATGGGGCAGCATTGTCCGTTGGTAAAAAATCAAAATCAAATCATTAGGAAGAAGTGACACAGTGTCAGAAGGTATTAAAAAATTGTGGATAAATCTAAGAAATTGCAAAGGTAAAAAGACCCTGATGGGAGTTGTATACAGACCCTCTGAAGAATAGTAAGGATGTGGTTGACTAATTAAATGCAGGGTAAAAAATGCACAGTAAAAGGGCAATGTTACAATAGTTATCATGAGGAAATCTGCAGATGCTGGAAATTCAAGCAACACACACAAAATGCTGGTGGAACGCAGCAGGCCAGGCAGCAACTATAAGGAGAAGCACTGTCGACTTTTCGGGCCGAGACCCTTCGTCAGGACAATAGTCATGGGGGACTTCAATATGCAGGTAGATTGGGAAAATCAGGTTGTTGCTGAGGAGGAATTTCCACAGTGCCTTTTAGAAGGGAAATTAGAAAGAATTTCTTTAGCCAGAGGGTGGTGGATCTGTGGAATTCTTTGCCACAGGCAACTGCAGAGGCCAGGTCTATATGTATATTTAAGGCAGAGGCTGATAAATTCTTGATAAATAACCCCTCCCTCACCTGAAACCACCACTGTGGGCTTCACAGCTGAACAGGTGAGAAGACAGCTGAAACAACTCCACCCAAGCAAGGCTGCAGGCCCGGATGGTGTCAGCCCCAGGGTGCTCAAAGCCTGTGCCCGCCAGCTATGTGGAGTACTTCACCATGTCTTCAACCTGAGCCTGAGTCTCCAGAGGGTTCCTGTGCTGTGGAAGACGTCCTGCCTCGTTCCTATACTGAAGACGCCGCGCCCCAGTGGCTCCAGTGACTACAGACCGGTGGCATTGACCTCCCACATCATGAAGACCCTGGAGAGACTTGTTCTGGAGCAGCTCTGGCCTATGGTTAGGCCACACTTAGACCCCCTCCAGTTCACCTACCAGCCCTGACTAGGAGTTGAGGATGCCATCGTCTACCTGCTGAAGCGTGTCTACGCCCACCTGGACAAGCTGGCGAGCACTGTGAGGGTCATGTTTTTTGACTTCTCCAGTGCGTTCAACACCATCCGCCCTGCTCTGCTGGGTGAGAAGCTGACAGTGATGCAGGTGGATGCTTCCTTGGTGTCATGGATTATTGATTACCTGACTGGCAGACCACAGAATGTAAGCTTGCAACACTGTGTCAGACAGAGTGGTCAGCAGCACTGGGGCTCCACAGGGGACTGTCCTGTCTCCCTTTCTCTTCACCATCTACACCTCAGACTTCAACTACAACACAGAGTCTTGCCATCTTCAGAAGTTTTCTGGTGACTCTGCCATAGTTGGATGCATCACCAAGGGAGATGAGGCTGAGTACAGGGCTACGGTGGGAAACTTTGTCACATGGTGCGAGCAGAATCATCCGCAGCTTAATGTGAAAAAGACTAAGGAGCTGGTGGCGTGCCTGAGGAGGGCTAAGGCACCGGTGACCCCAGTTTCCTTCCAAGGGGTCAGTGTGGTCATGGTGGAGGATTACAAGTACCTGGGGATATGAATTGACAATAAACTGGACAGGTCAAAGAACCCTAACACTGAGGCTGTCTACAAGAAGGGTCAGAGCCGTCTCTACTTCCTGAGGAGACTGAGGTCCTTTAATGTCTGCCAGACGATGCTGATGCACCATCAATAACTCACACTGAGACATAAGGCGAGATATCGGCTTTTATTGACTGGAAGAAGGAACCAGGAGTGAGTGTCCATCATACTATGTCCTGGAGACTGAGGCCGAGCGTCAGGCCTCAGATCGCCTTTATACAGGGGCCTGTGGGAGGAGCCACAGGAGCAGTCAGCAGGGGCGTGTCCAGACAGGCACATAGTTCACCACAGATGCTGAAGATGTTCTACGAGTCTATGGTGGCCAGTGCTATCATGTTTGCTGTTGTGTGCTGGAGCAGCGAGCTGAGGGTAGCAGACACCAACAGAATCAACAAACTCATTCGTAAGGCCAGTGATGTTGTGGGGGTGGAACTGGACTCTCTGACAGTGGTGTCTGAAAAGAGGATACTGTCCAAGTTACATGCCATCTTGGACGATGTCTCCCATCCACTTCATAATGTATTGGTTAGGCACAGGAGTTCATTCAGCCAGAGACTCATTCCACTGAGATGCAACACTGAGTGTCATAGGAAGTCATTCCTGCCTGTGGCCATCAAACTTTACAACTCCTCCCTCGGAGTGTCAGACTCCCTGAGCCAATAGGCTGGTCCTGGACTTGACATAATTTACTTATTATTACTTAATTATTTTTGGTTTTAAATTGCTATATTTCTACACTATTCTTGGTTGGTGCAACTGTAACAAAACCCAATTTCCCTCGGGATCAATAAAGTATGTCTGTCTGTCTGTCTGTCTGATTAGTTGGGACGTGAAAGGATATGAGGAGAACACAGAAGTTTAGGGCTAAAAGGAAAATTGTATCAGCCATGATGAAACACGGAGCAGGCTCAATGGATGAAATGGCCTAATTCTGTTCCTATATATTATCTTATAGACATGAAGTTTGCATCAGATCCAAATTGATGAGAGTTTGAGGCTTTGCTGAATGGCGAGTCTGTCAGTTTGCCTGCACAGGGATTATTGGTGAAGAATTTGGTGTGAGGTGGACAGAGGCTGCAAAATTCTGGTTGTGTTAGATTTTATAGGATTGGTGCTAGGAGGCCTTTGGACAAGCGGAGTCTGGGGGAAATGAAAGCACGGACATACTTTCAGCAGCATATGTGCTGAGACAAGCAAAGTGATGAGGATACAGTAGGGTGATTTTTAAATTGCTTCCATGTCTCAGTATTATTCAACACATTTAGTCAAGAAATAAGAAATATTGTATCTATCTCCGATTTGTTTTCCTTTTTGAAAATAAATCAAATCCTAGAGAATAATTTCTTAGCTTTAGAAGCTCTAAGAATAATTTTCCAGCTTGATATTACTGGTGGGGAGACTTTGTTAACCAGCTGTGCATTCTGGAAATCTGGCTGGCTGCTGTGCAGAATTTTCTGACTATTAATTTTAACAACACTAATTGCAGCACTGCCAAGTTTCTGCTATATATTCTCATCAACTGGAAGTACCACTGGGAATGTAAAGCTGAGAGTTAACTCTATCAGGTTGTCCTGGTCGTTTGTCCTTGAATTATCCTCGATACCCCAATGGAGATGGTGTTGATTTTCTGATGATGCTGGTAGATGCAGATGGGCTGGCTGAGCTGGCAACAGGATATCAAGTTATTTTGAAGCCTTATTTCATTCCACAGTTTGATTATCCTGCCCAGCAGTATACTTTAAACAAGTGTGTGAGGAATTCATTAAAATACTGAAAAGTACCCAATTAATTTTGGTACTGTTCCATGTGATGTTTTGCCCACAGTGGATGGTTGAGTTCTCCTTTTTGAAAACAGTCTCTCATTGACTGTATACTTCCAGTAATCACATCTTTTTTCCCTTTATTTCACTTCTATTAGCAGACACATAATTTTTATTTCATACCTCGCATTGCTTGTTTATGCATTAATTTCCATTTCCTGTACTTAAGTCTAACAGGCAATTTGCAATTCTCGTACATAATTTGCTCAAACCTGTTTCAATACTTTAAGTTGTCTTTACGCTGATCATCTAGCCACTAGTTATAAATGAATAGTGTAAACAGCAGATGACCCTGAACAAGCCGCTGTAGAGCTCCATTTGTTACTTTTCCCAAGACAGAGTTTAATTTTCTACAATCTAATGCAAGTCAGTTTTCAACTGAGCTAACGACTTGGCATCTATTCAGGGAGACTGGAAGGCTACAGATGCCGAACCTCCTAACTAAGTCCGTCCTTTAAACACAAGCAATGCATCATTATAGATTTTGTTGAATGGTAGGCTTATTGGGCAAGCAAGTGTGGAGAAGCACTCTTGGGCGGCACAGGCCAGGGTACTGTAAGCAGTAAGTCTCCAGATTTCCGTCCATCACTATGGATGGATACAAAATCCATTCTTGCATTTTTGTTGACAGGTACTTACTGTAAATCAATTTCGCAAATTGAATACAGCTAACTCAGCTAATAAGAACAGGAGAAAATGTGGAAGCTGCTTAAACATACTATGAGCATGTTTCAATTTGTTCCTATGAAAGAGAAATAAAAGGTGTAAGACATTTTGGATTCTTAACAGCATGTTTAGAAATAGATTAAAATTGTTTCTATTTTGGCATGCAAACAAATGGAATCTGGTGAATGAGCGATGTGACAATTACATGACAATGTCTCCTGGGCTGATCCAGAAAGGGTTCAGGCTTTTTCATTGAATCATCTGACTTGCAATACAATATTAAATCACAGGAAACATTATTGTTTATTTTTTTATATAAGTGGATGGAAATGCTCCTATAACTCAACAGTTTTTTAAAGTAGAAATTAGGAAACTGAACGGATTAAGGATAACATTTATGGGACCTATGCAGCTTTCACCATGAGGTTTGAAATGAGTGAAGGCCCATGAAAACAGAATGATTCCATCACGTATGTCTGTGTAAGCTAAAAATTACTTAATAACATGTGTTACGACATGCACCCAACCACACCAGGTTCTGGCGTGCAGACGCTCTAATTCTTCAGAATATAGTGAGCCAGCATGGCCCCTTTAAAGAGTCAGACCCCCTAATTAGCGGCCAAGTATTTAAGGAGCAGCTGAACTGAGGTTAGGTGCTCAGTCATTAACTCTACTTTGGATTCTCGTCTAGTGTCAGGTCTAGAACCCCGTCTTCATTTCAGTCTCAATTCTAGCCTCAGGTACTCCAGCACTTGGATCCTAATCATTCTCGCCTAGACCTCTTGTCAGACAAACAAGCCTAACCTGGACCCACTGGAGTATCAGAGGCTCTCGTCAGCTGTGTCCAGCCACAGGAAGAAAATTTCTCGACCGAGCCTGGAGATACTTGACCTCCAGGTCGCCGTGCGCCAACTATCACAAGGAGGAAGCTAGAGTCCCTCGAGTGAGGCTGTCAGTTGCTCTGGGGAGCCAGTCCATCTTCTGACCCCAGAGAGATTCGGCAGTGGCCCAGGCTCTTGCTGCAGATTCCTCACTCAGTGCTCATTGGTGTTTGAATTCCAGTCAGCCCGGTTCCTTACCAAGCACAGAAAGGTGGCCTTCATGGTCTCTCTCCTGACTAGGAGAGCCCTGGCCTGGGCCCTGCATATTGGGAGTGAAGGTCAGAGATTTGCTCAGATTCAGAGGAATTCATAGTCACTATGGGGAGGGTTTCCATCATCCCACGGAGCAAATCAAGCCTCAGATCATGCGTCAGGATAGTCAGTCAGCAGCTGACTATGCTATTGAGTGTCAGACTTTGGCCCAAGAGAGTGACTGGAGCAGGGAGGCCTTGGCCACTCAGTGCCGGCACAGACTCCAAGACAAACTAAAGGGATGCTCTTTCACCAGGGGAAGGGGGAGTGGGAGAGTGGGAGTGGGAGTGGGAGTGGGAGTGGGAGTGGGAGTGGGAGTGGGAGTGGGAGTGACAGTGAGAGTGAGAGAGAGACACTACCTCAAGAGGTCAAAGAGGGCTAGCCCGATCCTAGCCTCAAGGTATCACAGTTCCACTTCCCAATCTCAGGCAATGACCAGCCCATCTCCTGCTCAGGATCCTGTCGTCATGGAAACTGGCTTCACAGCGTCGGAGTTGAGGTCACTGCTATTGCTGGAATGTCTGCAGCTGCAGCCGTCGGGAGGACGGCTAAGACCATCCGGTGTTGGGAAGGTTGTGATGGTAACAGCCACTCCTCCCGACCCAGTGGATTCTGCTGTGCTGCTAAAGGTAGAGGTCTGCTGAGAGGTGAATGCTTTTGTGGATTCTGGGGCAGCTGGTAATTTCCTGGACTTGGGGCCACCCAGCAACTGAACATACCAGTGCAGGAGTTGAGCCAGACTATGCCCACAACTGTCCTGGATGGCTGACTGTGTGGTTCCGGGCAGCAAATATTGGTGTTGCAGATGAGGACAGAGGATCATGTGGAGGACATTGAGTCTCCTCATATACCCATGGTCCTCAGGCACCCTTGGCAGCCCCAGCATAACCCATCTGTGAATGGGAAGGATGGGAGGTTGACTGCATGGTGCAATCACTGGAACCACCCTCATAGGGATGTTCAGGGGTATATGCAAATCCTGAACTGGTTGTAACCCCTTCTACAAGGATTTGGAAGATGTGTTCAGCAAGGGCACTATGAGTACATAGACATGCCCTTTGGCCTCGCAAATGCTCCAGCAGTTTTCCAGACCTTCATAAATGATGTGTTCTCCATAAGTATGTCCTCAACAACTTGGACGATATTCTGATCTTCTCGAGGTCCATGGAGCTGTTATGACACACACCTAACCACGCCACCCTTAGAGGTATAGACACCTTAACACTCCAGAATATGGAGACCTGGCTATAAATATTCAGGCTACTTAGTGGCTATGTTTTGGTGCCAGGATTTCAGAATTTAAAGAACACCTGAACTGAGATTTGGTGTACAATCATTAGCTCTATTTTGGATTCTTGTCCAACATCAAGTTTAAAACCCTGTCTTTGTTTTGGTCTCGATTCTACTTCAACACTCAGGTCCTAACCATCCTCTCCTAGGTCTCTCCTCACAATAAGCTTGCATTTTCATATTATTTTAATACAAATGAAAGTCATAACCTATAAAAATGTCAATATTTGACAAGTAAGGAACATAAAAATCATTCAATCCTCCCCAAGAGTCAGCGAGACTACAGGTGAATTTTTGCATAGTTATATTTTCCCATTTGCTTCTCACAAATAGTGATTCTCTTTCGTATCTGAACAACATTGAATGTACTTAGTGATTTAATAACTACACCCTCCAGGGAAAATTCAGGGTGTAGATGCTTTATCTTTCCTTGTACTAAGTGCCTTACCCCTTCTCCTGACGTTATGACTATTAGTTCTAGTTATTTTCTAGCCAAGCAAAATACCTTCTCAGCATTTTCCCTGTGAAATACTCCTAGAATATTATACATATGACTGAGAGCTCATCTCTAATTCTTCTATACAATAGAGTAAACAAGTCTATTCTATTCCATCCTTATTTAATGAATTGATGCTCTGATAGTTGGCATGTGTGTGTGGATTCTCAAAAATAATCATTAATCAATATACATTGAGGTTGCATTGCCTGATACTTCTCCACACTAGCCTGAAATACTACGTGGCACATTGTATGATCTCAGATGTTCTTCTAGCCAAAATTAGTTCTATTCCAATTGGAAATCCCATTTGGGAAATTCTGATCATGATCATGCTTCATGAAGCCATCAGATTCAGATTAATTTCTTTATCAGATGTAACATATTCAAAACAAACAATGAAATATGTTGTTTGTGTTAACCATCACAACCAAGGGTGTGCTGGAGGCAGCCGGCAAGAGCTGCCACACATTCTGGAGCAACATAGCATGCCCACAATGTTCATCGGAACAACACGAGCCACAAGAACAGCAACAAAACAAATAAACAACAGCAAGACAGTCCCCTTTTCTCTCCACAGACAGGCCTCTGTCACCTGGCCAGGCTATCCCTGGGCCAAAAACCTCCAGTCCTTAGCTTAGACTTCCAGACTCGCAAACATCATGCCACCGACTTTCAAACATGCTGATCCAGGCACTTTGACCATTGGGACTTGACCTCCAGACCTGCCAACTTCAGCCTTTGATGTTCAGCCTTCGTTATTGACCCCAGCACTCACTGATCTTGGGGTTTTGAATTGCAGGCTCACCTAGAGCTCCACCCAGGGGCCTGCCGACCTGTAGGTTCACTGACCCTTGTGTTTCCTGCCTGCACTGACCTCTGATCTTGAGACTTGCCAGCCTGGTGGGATTTTCAAACCTGGGAGATCACCAGCCTTTGTCATTGACCACAGGGACTGCTGCTGTACATCTTGGGTATCGAAAGAGGTGATGAATTTAAGCAGTTAAAAAGAAAAAGGAAAAGAATTTACACTTACAAAGCTAGAAACAAACAAAGATCTTGAGGATTATAAAAAATCCAGAAAAGAACTCAGGAAGGGAGTTGGAAAATCCAGCAGGAGCCATGAAAAGTCCTTGGCAAGAAGGATTAAAGAGACATTCTGTATATACATCAAGAGCAAAAGGATAGCTAGCTGGAGAGTAGAACTACTCAAGGGTACGGGGTGGGGGGTGGGGGGGACATTCACCAGGAAGCAGAGGATGTGGATACAGCCCTTAATGAGTACTTTACATCAATATTTACCAAGGGGAAGGATACGGAGGATAAGGAGATCACTGGTGAGTGTATTGATATGTTAGGGCATTTCTAGGTAAAGGTGGAGGTAGCGTTGGGTTTCTTAAAGGGCATTGGATTAGATAAGTTCCCCAGGTGCTGATCCTTCATATTTAATATTTCAGTAATATTTGAGTAATCTTGTAAATATATTGTTTGGTGAAGCATTTTTGTTGTTTACATAATTATTAGAGGTGTATGTTAAAGTACACAAATGGTGTAGGTTATTACGCCACCAGGTCATACATGCGCACCTGTCTAAAGAAAAACTAAATGGACATGAGATATCCCTGACTCCAGTGTTTTTCTTATGATTAATTTTTTGCTTTAGAGTTACAAACCATAACACTGGTGATAAGGAAGTTTTAAAACAAACCCAAGTTGTTTAATTGTAGCAAGATGTTTGAGTTAATAAAAAGCTCTGCATGTTTTTTTCTTCAGAAGTGGGATAGAGACGTTTGGGTTTAAAAAAAGGCAGAAGATGGATGAAGTTCATGAGTTCATAAACAGTGAGAACCGGGTGATAAAAATAAATTTAAGAAGAGTGGAAGTGGCTGGCTACAGCGGAAAGATAAAGGTGTTCAACAGAACAGCAGATAACCGGTGATGAAAGAATTGAGCAGATGGAATAGTCTATGAGAAATGAGTGCAATAGGTAGAAAACATAGAACAGTACAGATCCGCAACAGGCCCTTCGGCCCACAATGTTGTGCCAAACCAGATAAAAAGTAAATCAAAAGCCCCAAAAACTATTCCCTCCTACCTACACAATGTTCATACCCTTCTATCCTCCTCACATCCATGTGTCTTTCTAAATGCCTCTAATGTATTTGCCTCTACCACCATTTCAGGCATTCACCATTCTCGGATTGTAAAACATCCCTTTTGATGCTACCTCCTCTCACCTTCAATTCATGCCTTCTGGTGTTAAACATTTCTACTCTGGGAAAAAGATGTTCCCTGTCTACTCTGTTTATACCTCTCATAATCTTATAAACCTCAGCCTCCAAAAAAAGCCCAAGTTGTCCAGCCTCTCATACCCTCTAAACCAGGCAGCATCCTGGTAAGCCTCTTCTGAAACCTTTCCAAATCCTCAACATCCTTTCTAAAGTGCAGTGACCAGAACTGTAAGCAATACTCCAGATGTGGCCTGACCAAAGTGTTAATAAAGTTGCAACATAGCTTCTTGACTTTTGAGCTCAATGCCTCAGCGAATGAAAGCAAGCATTCCATAAGCCTTTTTAAGCAACGTATCGACCTGTGCAGCCACTTACAAGGAGCTATAAACATAGACCCCAAGATATCTCTGCTCAGCAACTGTCTCCATGCAACACGTTCACATTTATCTGGGTTAAACTCCATCTGCCATTTCTCTGCCCATATCTGCAATTGATCTATATCACGCGATATCCTTTGCCAGTCTTCTACTCTACCCGCCAATCTTGGTATCAACTGTAAACTTACTAACCCAGCCATCGACATTTCATCCAGGTTATTTATATACATCACAAACAAAGGCCCTAACACAGATCCCTACTGAACACCCATACACCCTTAATTACAGACCTCCAGCTCGAATAAGTCTCTTAAAGCACACAGTTTGCTTAGAAATTTAAATGGTCCAACCAAACCAGCTAGAATGAGCTTTGCCGATATCATGAACACAATGCAGAAACATTTAGAAACAAAATTATTGTTGATTGCTCAACACTTACGGTTTCATAAGCAGAATCAAAAGGAAGGGGAGTCTATTTCTGCGTTCGTGGCTGACTTGAAGAAATTGTCTGAGCATTGTCAGTTCAGTGATAAGCTTGATGATGGACAAAGAGATCATTTAGTTTATGTTATCTTACAAGAAAGCATTCAAAAAGGCTCCTAACTAAAGCACAACTCACATTTTAAAAAAAGCAATTGAAATCACTGTATCAATGGAAGCTGCAGCCTGAGACATAATTGAGTTTCAGTCAGGAATGTAAGTGAACATGAACAAAATTGTAGTGTCTAAGCAGAATCCTGCCCGGCTGAAGAAATTGTCTTACCATTTTGGCAGGGGCTTACATACACCAGACTAATATAGGTTTAAAGATGAAACTTGCAGAAAGTGCAACAAAGAAGGACACATACAAAGAGTGCGTCAGACAAACAAAAATAAATGGACTGCACAGGGAAGAGAAAAAGATAACAAGTCAAGTCACCGTTTCAAAAGGAGCACTAATCTGCATGCTGTTGATGAAAATTATGATAGTGATAAGAGTGACACAGGACTGGATAGGCTTGAGTTTTACAATGTGAAAACTAACAATAGACAAATAATATGCCTTACATCAGAAGTGAAAAACAAACTAATTAAAATGGAATTGGACACTGCAATTCCACAAAATGAGTTTGAACAGCATTTCAAAGATACTGAACAAAAGGCTGGAGATATACAACTAAGAACTAGTACTGGCCCTCCTATGGGAATGAAATTTGTAACAGTGAAATACAACAGCCAGCAAGCCACATTGAGCTTGTATGTGGTAAAAGCAGGTGGGCCTGCATTGTGGAGCTTTGATTGGCTGAGACAACTACAACTTGATTGGAGGTCCATCCCCTATTTACATGCCACATCCCCTGCAATAGACCCAACTGGAAGTGAATTAAGAAAGCTACTGGTTGATGCCACAGCTGTGTTCAATGATGGCATTGAAAAACTCCAACATATCAAGGATAAAATACTGTTAAATGAAAATGCCACTGACAAGTTCTGCAAGCCTATCAGTTCCTAATACCATCCATGACAAAGCAGCCAGTGACTTGGATCACATAGAGGCTAAAGGAGTTCTTTCCAATGTTGAGTGGACCCCCTGGGCAACATTACAGATCCTGAGGCCAAGGATGGGTCTTTCAGGATCTGTGGTGATGTAAGGTCACCATCAACCCAGTACAGAAAGTAGATCAATACCCTCTGACCAGGAGAGAGGATAACTTTGCAAACCCCTCAGGAGAAAAACACTGCCGCACAGTGGACAGCTGAGGCCTATTTGCAGTTGGAGATGGAAAAAGGCTTCAAACTGTTTCTCAACAGGAACACACAAAGGGCTTTATCACTATAATAGGCCTATTTTTGGAGTAGCAACTGAAAGCCATGGACCAGGTGCTGCAAAGCTGCTCAGGCACTCAGTGTTACCTGGATGACATCATTGTTACTGGTGAGGATGACAAGGAACATCTGCAAAATTTCAATACAGATTAGAAGATTATGGGCTCAGAGCAAGACGCAAGTGTGAATTATTTAAATAAAGCATCACCTACTGTACTCACACCATTGATGTACAAGCATTACACAAGAATGATGAGAAAATTCAAAAAGTGTTGGATGTCTCAAGGCCTAAGGGCATGTCACAATTACTGTCCTTTTCAGGATTTTCCAAGGTTCCTTCCAAACCTGGTTAAGGTGTGGAGATCCAGACATTACTACAGATTGGGAAGAAATGGCAATGGACAGAGCAGTGTGAGGTGGCTTTCCAAAAGGCGATGGAAATGGTGATGTCAGACACTGTATTTACACGTTATAATCCTCATTGTCCAGTGAAACTTGCCTGTGATGCCTCTCCTTGTGTTATAGGTGCAGTCATGTCACATATTATGAGTGATGGAAGTGAATGACCCAAAGCCTTGGCATCATGTTCCCTTAGTACTGCAGAGAAAAATTACGCACAGATTGACAGAGTGGCCTTGAATCAGGCTTAGGGTGTAAAACATTTCAACCAGGGCAATTATGGGAGAGAGTTTACCCTCGTTACTGATCATCAATCACTAGTGTGCATTTTTAACCTGCAGAAGGGTTTTCCACTAAGCACAAATGCAGAGATGGGCTCTGTTTCCTGAAGGACACGATTACAAGATTGAATTCAAGAGGGCAACTAATCATGGAAATGCCAATGGATTGTCCCAATTGTCCAATTTGGAAAAGGAAAATACCTGAAAAATTTATGAGAGGACACTTCTCATGATGCAACTGCAAATCGATGGTCTCCTTACTATAGCAGGGACGTTCTGAAGGAAAACCAGAAAAGAACCCACACCGTCTCAGGACTACATGGCAACCCAAAATGGCTGGAAAGTGCCGCAGAATTCCTAGTCCCCCTGTTTTTACCAGCACCGGGATGAACTTGTCCTTTATGGGGGTTACCTTATGTGGGGATTAAGAGATGTTGTGCCATCCAAGCTGAGAGCTAAAGTATTGGTGAATCTGCATGCTGGTCATCTAGACATGATTGAAATGAGAGTGTTGGCTTGAAACTTTGTCTGGTGGCCTAAGAAAGATCAGGAGATCGAACAGCTTGCCATGTGCTGTTAGAGATGCCAACACATCCAGAAGAAAGATGTCCAGAGCTGACAGAATCACTTCCTGCAGTCCCAGAGTCAACTCCTACAACCACCATGGAGGAGGCCCCAGAACCTGAGATTATTTTACGGCCACAGGTCTCTGCTGCCAAACACAGTGACCACACCTTGTCAGGAAAGACATTATCCCACAAGAGTAAGAAATCCTCCACAGCAACTACAGAATTTAATTTTACTATGGTGTGGATGTCTATATAGTCATTGTAATATCGAGTATAATTTACTATATATACTGTTTACATTGAGTTGCATTCTATATTGAGCTGGAGTTCATAGCTAAGAAGGGAGGAGTGTTGTGTATTTGATATTTCAGTAATATTTGGGCAATATTGTAAATATATTGTTTGATCAAGCATTCATTTTTGTTTAAATAATTCATTACAGGTTACATGTAAAAGTATGTGAACAACATATCATTATGCCTCTGGCATTCAGTGTGCGTGCCTTTTTCTCAGTTCCTTTGTCTCCACTATATCTTTTCCCAGGAAGGGGCTTTCCATTCCAAGACATCAGAGATGTCCTCCTTCTTCAAAGAATGGGGTTTCTTCCACCATCGATGCTGCCCTCATCCACATCAACGTCTGAACATCCATTTCCTGAATATTCATGCTCACTCCATCTCCCTGGTACCTTAACAGTGATAGAGTTTGTCTTGTCATTACCTACCACCCAATGAGCCTCCACATCCAACACGTGATACTCCACAACTTCCACCATCTTTAAAGGGATCCTACCACTTTATCTTCCCTCCTCCCACCCCTCCACCTTATTCACCTCTTCATTCTCCTCCTTTCAGGGCCCTGAACAGTCCTTCCAGATGAGGAAACACTTCACCTGCAAATCTGCTGAGGTTGTCTATTGTGTCCAGTGTTCCTGATGCAACCTCTACATTGGTGAAACCCATCATAAATTGGGGACTAGTTTGTTAAGCTCCTCCTCTCCATCCACCAAAAGTGGGACTTCCCAATGGCCAAATATTTTAATTCCCATTCTCATTCCAACATGTCGGTCCAATGCCTCCTCTTGCGCTAAGGGTGGAGGAGCAACAACTTAAATTTCATCTGGGTAGCCTCCAACTTGATGACATGAATATTGATTGCTCCTTCTAGTAAATAAAATTCTCCCCCCCCCTCCCCCACATCTATTTCCATTCTGGCCTCTTACCTTTTCTCACCTGCCGATCATCTCTCCCTGGGTCCACCTTCCCTTTCTCCTTTAGTCTACTGTCCTCCCCTATTAGATTCCTTTCACTTCCATTTGAGCTCAATGCCTTCTGTGCTGGCTTTGACCACCAGAACAGGGAGGAGCCAGCGCACATCCCCAAGTCTCTCGATGATTCTTTGGTCTCAGTATCTGAAGATGTTATGCAGACTGCCAGGAAAGGAGTACCTGGCTGAGTACTGAAGACCTGTGCTGACCACTTGGCTGGTGTATTCACAGATATCTGTAACCTCTCAGTCTGGAATTGTGTGGGAACCACCTGCTTCAAGCAGGCTTCAATGATATCGGTGCCCAAGAAGAGTGAGCTAGCCTGTCTAAAGGACTATTGCCCAACAGCACTTACGTCCACAGTGAAGAAGTGCTTTCAGAGGCTGGCGTAGAAACAGATCAGATCCTCTCTGTGTGGTGCCTTGGATCCACTCCTATTCGCCTACCAAAGCAACATGTCTATAGCAGATGCCATTTTGTTGGCTCTTCTCGCAAACCTGGAACATCTGGGCAGCAAAATGCATAGATGAGGATGCTCTTTATTGATTACGCCACCACCCCTCAGAACTAATCAGTAAACTCCAAGACCTGGGCCTCAATAACCCCTTGTGTAATTGGATCCTAGACTTCCTCTTTTGCGGGGTCCTGTCAGTTTGGAAAAGCAGTAACATCTCCTCCACAGCACAGGAGCACCACAGGGATGCACACTTAGCCTCGGCTCTAATCACTTTACACATGACTGTGTAGCAAGGTACATCTCCAACCAGAACCCTGGCTCCTGCCTTGATTCTTCATTTGCTGCCCCTTACCTCTAACTCCCCCAGTCCCTGAGCTGTTCCAAAAACCATCGCTATGAACCTAAAAACAACTAAACTCCTTCCCTTTGATATCTCATTTAGAATCAGAAGCTGGCTTAATATCACCAGCATATGTCATGAAGTTAAATTTGTTGCTTTGTGGCAGCAGTACATTGCAATACACGGTAATAAAAGCTATAAAGATAACGAGGAAGTGTTCATGGGTTCATTGTCCATTCAGATGGTGGAGGGGAAGAAGCTGTCCTGAAAGGTCGCGTGTGTGTATTCAGGCTCCTGTACCTCCTCTTTGATGGAGTCAATGAGAAGAGGCCATGACCTGCTTGATGGGGATCCTTAATGATGGATGCTGTTCCTGAGGAAACGCTTTTTTGAAGGTGTCCTGGATGCTGTGCAGGCTAGTGTCCATGATGGAGCTGGCTGAGTTTATAACTTTCTGTAGCTTTTTCTGATCCTGTGCAGTGGCCCCTCCACACCAAACAGTGATACAGCCAGTTAGAATGCACTGCTCTGTACATCTGTAGATATTTGTGTGAGTCTTTCTTGGAATGCCAAGTCTCATCAAACTCCTAATGCAACATAGCCACTGTCGTGCCTTCTTTGCAATTGCATCAACAGCAATAGATGTGTCATTAGCAAGTTTATAGATGGCGCTTGAGCTGTGCCTAGCCACACAGTTATGGGTGTAAAGAGAGTACAGTAGTGGGTGAAGCACTTATCATTAATGTGTTTATTGTCAGCAAGGAGGAGATGTTATTTCTGATTCACTCAGACTGTGACCTCCCACTGAGGAAGTCAAAGATCTAATTGCAGAGGGATATACAGAAATCTAGGTTTAGGAGCTGTTTGGTTAAGCCGAGGGTAAGATTGTAGTCAACAAACAGTAGCCTAATGTAAGTATTACTATTGTCCAGGTGATACAAGACTGAGTGGAGAGCCAGTGAGATTACATCCACTACAGACCTTCTGAGATAATAGGTGAACAGCAGTGGTCCAAGTCTTTGCTTAGGCAGGAGCTGATTCTAGCCATGACTAATCTCTCAAAGCATTTCATCGCAGTCGATATAAGTGTCACTGGGCGACAGTCATTGTGGCAACTCACTCTTTTCTTCTTGGGCACTGGTATGATTGTCGCCCTTTTGAAGGTGACAACCTCTGACTGTAGCAGTGAAAGATTGAAGATGTCCTCAATCTCTCCCACCAATTGGTTGGCATAGGTTTTAAAGCACTACTAGGTACACCATCAGTGCCCAATGCCTTATGTGTGTTCACACTCATGAAAAATGCTCTGACACTGGCCTCAGAGACATAGATCACAGGGTCACTGGATGCTGCAGGGGTTCACATAGTCATATTCTCCCTTTCAATGCATGCATAAAAAGCATTGTGTTCATCTGGGAGTGAAGCATCGCTGCCATTTGTGATATTAGGTTTCCCTTTGTAGAAAGTAAAGGCCTGCAAGCCCCTGCTGACGTGCATTCAATTCCATCTCCAAACTCAATCAGAATAATTTCTTCGCTCTTAAGACAGCCTTCCACATGTCATACCTTCTCTTCTTGTATCTTTCTTGATCACTGCTCTGGAATGCCAGAGATCTAGCCCTCAGCAGGCTATGAATCTCCTGGTTCATCTATAGCTTTTGATTTGGGTATGTGCAGTATATTCTCAAAGGCACACACTCATAAACACAGTTTTAATTCAGTGACATCTGTAGCATATTCATTCAGATGAAGATGAATACCTGAATATTGTACAGTCTACTGACTCAAAGCAGTCCTGTAAGCACTCCTCTGCCTCCTTCAGCCACACCTTCTTGGTGCTCATACTGGTGCTGTGGTATTTAGTCTCTCTCTATATACTGGGATTGGAAGTGCCAGCAGGTAATTTGACTTTTCAAGGTGTAGGCATGGGATGGCATGGTAACTGTTCTTGACAGTGGCAGTCAAGTGTGTTGCTCCTCTGGTTCTGCAGGTGACATGTCGATGGTAGTTTTCAGAGACATCTTCAGGCTGGTCCTTTGCATGTAAGGGCTCCACATGGCTTTCCTCTTTCCATCCAACTCTTTATTGCAGAATATATGCTTTAGAAAAGCGTCTTTTATTTAATAATAAAGTAATTGTCCACCTCAGTTTCTTTCATTTTCTTTTATGGAAATTTTCAAATTATTTACTCGTTGAATCTTTGAGTGAGATTTAGTTATTTAAAATACAGAGTAAGTTTCTGAAGAAGTGTTACTCAGGTAGGTATCACTTCTGTGAAGAATATGCCATGTGAGAATATTGAACCAGACTATGGTTGGTTTGTAACCTGCTGCATGAGCACACAAATGGCAAGTAAATCCATCTGTAACATTTGAAGTTACAACTGTGTAATAAACACAAGGCCTAAATTTATAGGAGATTACAGAATATTTCCAATTCATCCAGTATTTCAAAAGATAAACAAATAATTCTTTGGTTACTATAACTATACCCGTACACAGTACACATCAGAACACTCCTTCTTCATAAATTATTTCTCACCAAATCTTTACTGTTTTCAAGGGCTCAGATAACTAAAGATAACACTGTACAACTGATCTAAACCCTAAGCTCTTTTGAACTTTTACTCACAGGTGTTTTAGTAGCTTTATTGCATCCACAGAATACACAAGCCAATAGTTCATTCGAATTTGTACTTAAAGTACTTACTAGAATGTCAAAAAAGTGGCATGAACAATGTAGGGCAGTGCAACAGCAGTTAAAGCAGTAGGTTTATATCAGAACAGTCTTGAGTTTTCTTTGCCATCAATGTCTGCTAGTTAAACTTGACCCATGTGCTTAAATCAATCTTGCTCGTCAATACCCTGAAAGTGGCTGGTGCGCTAGTTTGTGAGGGTAACAGGTTACCAGTAAAATTAGGCTATGGTTCCAATTTCAGGAAAGATATCTGGAATAATTATTCCCAAAATACAGACAGCTCCCCAAATGGATTCATAGCAAAATGTCAAATGTTGAGTCTGGAATCTTCATGCCATGTAAGTATGGCAAAGATCAAATTAAGTGTAAGGAAAGTGTCGGACACTCTACCACCTTTGCTGCTGTGCGATGAGAACATAAAGAGATGGAATTGGTCTCTCCTGTGACAAAGGTATAAAATGAAAAATGTTACGGACAATTTCCAAGCACTGCATTATGTACACACTGACTATCCCTCATCCTCAACAATTGCATCAATTTAGCAGCCAATGATCCAGACATTAAACCTGTTAACCATATTTATTAATGCTGAACACACCCATTCTCTGCTCAGATTTACCATCTGTGCATTCTCTTCCCAGCACTTCTCCTGAAAATAGTCACCTACTTCTCTCTCTTTTCCTTCCAGTTAATTTTTCCCCAAATGTCCTTCCCTCTGCGTCTCATTCTACAGAATTTTCCATGGACTGTCTCTGAATCTGAACTGTCTGATACTCAGGTTAGCTAGCAGCCTGAATATCAGGAAACCCACACAGTCATAGGGAGAACATACAAGCTGTTTCCAGCAGCAACAGGAACTGAAACCTGGTTGCCTGTACTGTAAAGAGTTTTGCTAACCACTACAATACTGTGCATGATACTAGTTCAGTGCCTGAGGAATTATATAAAGCAAAAACATTATACTTAACTATAGTGGAGACGATTGGGGAATCCCCCTGTCAGTTCAGCCTTGGGATTATCAAAGCTAGAATGTCTGTTTTCCCCTGAAAAATATACTTTATTCATATTTAGTACCTATAATCAGGAATTATATTTCTTTATCTTTATTGTATCATCATTTCTGTTCAATAATTCTCTTAGCTTTTGTCATATCACTCATGTTTCCTTTTTAAACAATGGATTTGTGATACATTCCAGAGGCTGTTGCACTCAGTCCCGACCCTCATTTCCGTGCACCACCTCCGAACCCTCTCCAATGTCAGCACATCTATCCCTAAATGGGGGGGCCAAACTGCTTTCAATACTCCAAGTAAGGCCTCACCACTGCCTTACAAAGCCTCAGCATTCCATCCTTGATTTTATACTCTATACTTCTCAAAATGAATGCTAACATTGCATTCGCCTTCCTCACCACTAACTTACGCTACAAATTAACTTTTAGGCAATCCTGCACAAAGACTCGCAAGACACTTTGCATAGAACAGAACAGCACAGAAGCAGACCCTTTGGACTACAATTAAATTAGTAATCAACTGAACTAACTAAACTAATCTCTTCTGCCCACACAATATCCATAATCTTCCATTTTCCTCATATTATTGCCTCCATCTAAACTTCTCTTAAAAATCCTTAATGTTTCTTCCTCTACCACCTCAAAAGTCCCTAATGTTTCTGCCTCTTGATGTGGGTAACACTTGGAACGCCCAGCTGGAAACCTCAGCCTGCTACCATCATGAAAAGAAAATTCCAGGAACCCCTTTTTCTTTGATCTTTTCCTACTTGGAGATGCCAAGTTCACCATACAGCTTGTGCACTAATATACAAGCATCCCTGAATAACATATTCCAATGTGCAGAACTATTGAGTGACGTGGGTATTAGAATGTTGGACTCAGATGTCCTTGAATAGAACTGGCGTGTCCCTTATGGACTGCTGCTTCACGTGTGGATGTGTTTGTTGAGCATTTCTGTGTGAGAAGGTTCATGTCACGATCTAACTGAAGCACACATCTTAACTTTCTTTAACACTTAGCCTTTTCATTGCAGGTACAGGTTCCTTTATGTGCTTTCACAGCTGCTTGAAGATAATTCCTCAGGCGCTGAACTAAATCAAATTAATTCTGTCGGTAACTAAACACCTGCTGATGGATGTCAGCACTGACCCTGCAAGGTTAAGCAGCAGCTTTGGTGTAAGCACACTGCAAAATCTTGGCTGGTGCTAACATTCACCTGCTAATGAGTGCCAATTGCTTCAAAAAATATTTAGCGAGGTTGAGCAAAAAGCCAGGAATAATTAAATGTGAATAATTAAGAATATTTACAATGATACTGTGCACTCACACTGTGATCTGACCCATTATTGTGAACATTTCGTCAATACCAAAGCAATGGCCACTTGGTGAAACAGATATCAGAACCTAAGAGCCAGTTATCACTCTCAAGAGAAATTTGTACTATTAATATGTTTGGATTCAATATTTAATCTTTGCTGTCTGCTCAGGTTGTCATAGTTTCTGCATCTTTTGTTGTTTCCACTGTATTATAATTTCAATAATTACAGTAAAAGTAGTTGTAATGTTTATTGATTCTTCTTAGAACAGAAACATTGTTTAAATTGCAAAATTAAAAGGGAATTGTGATACAGAACGGCTAAAGAAACATGCAGAGCTCTTTTATCATTTTATTTATTTAATTGAGATACAAAGCAGAATAGGCCTTTCGAGCGAAGCCATCCAGCAATCCCCCAATTTAATGCGAGCCTAATCACAGGACAATTTACAATGACCAATTAACCTATCCACTGGTATGTCTTTGGTCCTTGGGAGGAAACCCACACAGTCATAGGGAGAACATACAAGCTGTTTCCAGCAGCAACAGGAACTGAAACCTGGTTGCCTGTACTGTAGAGAGTTGTGCTAACCACTACACTACTGTGCCGATACTAGTTCACTGCCTGAGGAATTATATAAAGCAAAAACATTATACTTAACTATAGTGGAGATGATTGGGGAATCCCCCTGTCAGTTCAGCCTTGGGATCATCAGTGATTAGAATACACTTATGAACATAAATCACGGAAGTCTTTTCTGGAGAAGTTACTTTGCATTTAATGGGATATGCGATATGTTTGGTTTCTCTCTCTTCTTACATCGTCTCTGCATTCTAAATAGACTTGATTACACGAACATGTACCCCACGCTACTTCCAAACCATCACTATTGCTGAGAGCTGCTGTGCTAAAATAAATATGTAAAGAAAAGCATGACAACGTAACTTACTTTTAAGGACAGCAGTGAATAAAACGTGCCAGCAATTCATTTCATTTTCATTCAACTGAGATCTCCGAATGCATGGGATAATTGAAACCCCAGAATATCTTAGATTGGTGTGCATAAAATACATAGTTGCCCACAGCCATAGCCTATGAAATTATTCTCTCATACACCCCCAACCCATTTTGAACCTACCATTGACATTCTACCCTCTCGTACACATCACAAGCTTCCAAAGGAAAGAGAATGAGGGAAGTATTCAATGCCCACCATCTCCATTCAGACAAAAATTGAGAGAGTAGAGGGTGATCACATTGTTCAGAGAATGGTCCTCTTGATGTTGGTACCCTCCATTGACAAATGCTTGACTATGAAGGATTAAGTGACATTCAATTAGTGCGGGAATGCAGCATCAGGATAATTGATCAAACATTACTTTATTGCATAGTGAAGCAGCTGTGAGCCTCTCAAAGTCCAACTCTACGTCCCCATCTGGAGAGGTGCAAATGGGTGAAGCCGGCCAACAGGGCTCTGGTAAAGCTGCATAGGTCAATTCCCTGTACAGTGGATACAATGGATTATAGAAACTTTGAACTCCCAACCATTGATTTCTGACAATGGAGATGGGAGCTCCTCAATGGGAGCGAAGAAGAAGCAGGCGTAAGTGGCCCACTGCTGCTTCTATTAATTCTGTTTGCACGAAAGAGCTGACAAGTGGTAAAGACTGACCACAATCAGAAACCTTGGCCAAAGGAGAATAACAAGTCACACTTACATATAATACATAAAAATGAGCTCCATAACTATTCAAATTTTCCTCACTTAATCACATTTGACCACTTACACATGCACACAAATACACACATGTATGCACCCATTTATACACATGCTCTGTTACCCACTCCCTACTCGTAACCTTTTCTACCTTTTTCATCATGCTCAAATAGCTCAGCCTTCCATATTCGAAACACATGTCCACGATCCTCTCTCAAACAAAGTCAGTAGAAATAGGAGAAAGTCTCTCTCATTTCTGAGGGGTATGCTGGTGTCAACGTTGAATGCCCTTCAATAGGAAATTGAAAATGTTCACTCTGTCTCTCTTGCCATATATGTTACCAAGGCTGCCGATCTTCCCAGCAATATCTGTTTTTATTTCAGTTTTCCTGCATTTGTGCATTGGTGGTACGCAGGTGGAACAGGTCAAAAGCCTTAAGTTCCTCGGGGTGAATATCACAAACGACCTGACTTGGTCTAACCAAGCAGAGTCCACTGCCAAGAAGGCCCACCAGAGCCTTTACTTCCTGAGAAAGCTGAAGAAATTTGGCCTGTCCCCTAAAACCCTCACTAATTTTTATAGATGCACCATAGAAAGCATTCTTCTAGGGTGCACCACAACCTGGTATGGAAGTTGTCCTGTTCAAGACCGGAAGAAGCTGCAGAAGATCGTGAACATAGCCCAGCACATCACACAAACCAATCTTCCGTCCTTGGACTCACTTTACACCACACGCTGTCGGAGCAGTGCTGCCAGAATAATCAAGGACACGACCCACCCAACCAACACACTTTTTGTCTCTCTTCCCTCCGGGAGAAGGTTCAGGAGCTTGAAGATTCGTACGGCCAGATTTGGAAACAGCTTCTTTCCAACTGTGATAAGACTGCTGAACGGATCCTGACCTGGATCTGGGCCGTACCTTCCAAATATCCGGACCTGACTTGCACTACCTTACTTTTCCTTTTCTAATTATGATTTATAATTTAAATTTTTATTATATTTACCAGAATTTGTACTTCAGGGAGCACAAGGTGCAGAATCAAATATCCCTGTGATGATTGTACGCTCTAGTATCAATTGTTTGGTGACAATAAACTAACTAAAGTACTTATCGATTTACTTGCTGAGGGTTTTGTTGTGTCTGTACAACTATGTATCAATTAAATAAAAGCACACATGCAGAGGTGGCATTAACTGGTATACTCACATGAGAGACACGGGAAGATATACAGAGAGAGAGAACAGGTCAATGCACATGCGCCAACAACAGATCATCATGCATGGGTAAGTTATCAGTCCATTAGTGCCAAGGGGAGTCATTACGCTAAAAGAAATAGATCCATTCATTACAGGTTTGAAAGTGGCAAATCAGAATGTGAAGTTCAAAGCTATTAGAGCAGGCCATGCTGTTTTGCGCAACTGATTCCTCAGAAAATTGCTGCATTCAATTATCTGGATAGCTACAGTGTCAGCAATGGCCAAGAAGTTTAATGAAGAGAGTGCAAACTTTCAACTACAAGACCATGAGATATGACTACAAGATTATTTCAGAATCAGAATCAGGTTTATTATCACCGGCATGTCATGTGAAATTTGTAAACTTAGCAGCAGCAGTTCAATGTAATACATAATCTAGCAGAGAGAGATAATAATAATAATAATAATAAATAAACAAGTAAATCAAGTACATATATTGAATAGATTTTTTTTACTGTGCAAAAACAGAAATACCATGTATTAAAAAAAGTGAGGTAGTGTCCAAACATTCAATGTCCATTTAGGAATCGGATGGCAGAGGGGAAGAAGCTGTTCCTGAATCGCTGAGTGTGTGCCTTCAGGCTTCTGTACCTCCTATCTGATGGTAACAGTGAGAAAAGGACATGCCCTGGGTGCTGGAGGTCCTTAATAATGGACACTGCCTTTCTGAGACACCACTCCCTAAAGATGCCCTGTGTACTTTGTAGGCAGTGCCCAAGATGCAGCTTACAACATTCTGCAGCTTCTTTTGGTCCTGTGCAGTAGCCCCTCCATACCAGACAGTGATGCAGCCTGTCAGAACGCTCTCCACAGTACAACTATAGAAGTTTTTGAGTTTATTTGTTGACATGCAAATCTCTTCAAACTCCTAATCAAGTATAGCCATTGGCTTGCCTTCTTTATGATTACATCAATATGTTGGGACCAGGTTAGATCCTCAGAGATCTTGACACCCAGGAATTTGAAGTTGCTCACTCTCTCCATTTCTGATCCCTCTATGAGGATTGGTATGTGTTCTTTCATCTTCCCTCCGGAAGTCCACAATCAGCCCTTTTGTCTTACTGATGTTGAGTGCCAGGTTGTTGCTACGGCACCATTCCACTAGTTAGCATATCTCACTCCTGTATGCCCTCTTGTCACCACCTGAGATTCTATCAACAATGGTTGTATCATCAGCAAATTTGTAGATCATATTTGAGCTATGCCTAGCCACACAGTCATGGGTATAGAGAGAGTAGAGCAGTGGGCTAAGCACACACCCCTGAGGTGCACCAGAGTTGATCGTCAGCGAGGAGGAGATGTTATCACCAATCTGCACAGATTGTGGTCTTCCAGTTAGGAAGTCGAGGATCCAAGTGCAGTGGGATGTACAGAGGCCCAGGTTCTGCAACTTCTCAATCAGGATTTATGGGAATAATAGTAGATAAGATGGCGGCGTGACACAGCAGCGCACAGCAGCCACTTCAGGATGAATAACTGTTGCCTGACAGGTAGGATGCCGTGTACAATCCTGATTTGATGGAGACGAATGGGTGAAGCACGAAGGAACATCTGGTGAAACTTCTGACAAGCCTGTTTCACTGCCACTGCTACTGTGTGATCAAAAAATCTCCGGGAGGAAGGCCCCGAATCCTTAGCTTTGCCTGTTGCTTGGCGGCCAGGGCCGAGGTTGAAGCACTAGGCAGAGATGGTGCTCGGTGTCGAAGGGCTGGTCAGAGGCTTGAAGCTTTCGGACGGACTCAGAGTTGGCTGTGGTCGGGAGCTTCCAGAGGCCTGTATCAGCAAGTTTGCGGCACTGGAGGTTCATGGCAGGAAGAGTTTTTCTTCCTTCTACCATCTGCGTGAGATGATGGGCTGTCGGGACTTTGAGACTTTTTACCATGCCATGCTCAGCTCTTTATCAGATTACGGTATTGCTTTGCACTGTTGGAACTATATGTTAAATTATGTGGTTTTTGTCAATCTTTTATCACTTATGGTATTGTCTGCACTGTTGCAACTAAATGTTAACTATAACTATGTGGTTTTGTGTAGGTTTTTGGTTTGTTGGGTGGTAGTGCTGGTCTCTTGACTTGGTGTGTCTGGGTAGTCTTGTCTTGTTTGATGGGTTTGGAGTTCCTTTCCGGGGAACGTGCTAAGATGGTAGCACGATATTGATATGCAACAGCCTCTCTGGACTCTGGATTGGGGATTAGCAAACATTATGTGATTTTTCCCGTGTGGTCTCTTTTGTCGTGTGCTTTTTTTTGGTGGTATCATTCTGGAGAATGTTGTCTCATTTTTTAACTGCATTGTATTTGTGGTTTCTAAATGACAATAAACTGAATCTGAATCTGAATCTGAATCTGAATCTGAATTAAATGCTGAGCTATAAATCGATGACATGTTTTAAGTCCACCAATACTAGTTTACTACCTCTGAACATATCCATCAATATTCACACACTGCAGCATCTTCCAATTCATCATCTGGAAGGACAAAGCTAGCTCTAAATGGGAACACAATACTCCCCAACCCATTCCTGACATTGACATCTTTCAGTGTTCCTTCATTTTGATAGGATCAACAATCTCAACTCTCTGCTTATATGTAGAAAGTCTTGCCACAGATGAACAACCATTGTTCAAGGTGATGGTTCACAACTAAGAATGAGCCAGAGATGCCTACATCTCACGTAAACATTCAGAAGAAAAGTATGGAAATATGGGCAAACAAAAAGAAACATTGATCCGTATTAATTTTTTAAAATATATTTCATTATTTCAGACTAAACGATAACTTTCTCCGTGCTCAAAATTTGTTCTCAATTGTATAATTTTACAAAAAGAAATTATATTTAAAGCATTTTTCTTGTAATATTGCGCCTCATATGCTATGTACCTGTGATGTTGCTGAAAATAAGTTTTCATAAGTGTATATAACAATAAACTCGACTCATGACTAAGAAATAACACCAAGTCTGCTGCAAGATTCAGAAAAATACAATAATACTCTTTAAGGTTACATTAAGTTATTTTCCTTTCAAGAAAGTAGGACAATACATTTTCTTCCCACATATGAATAGTGTTGAAAGGGTAGATAAATAATGGATTTCCTTGACTCTGTTGAGTTCTATCTATTTTTAATCAGGCAATGGAATATTAAAGGTTTTCTTTAATGTCCTTTGTGCCTCAACCCAACTCCTTGAATAAATGCATGTGAAAAATTCAGCCAGGAAAATGAGTATCATGCAGAATGACTTGATAGCTGCAGCTGGTGGTGCCACATATCTGGTGACATCTCCAGGACCTGAGTTTGGAATCTATGCCACCAGAGACAAGCTGTCTCATCTAATAGGTGACATCTTGACAAGGCAATGCATCCCTACTACTGTGCTGGAGTGACACCTGCAGCATGTGTTTAAATTCCCATCTTCTGACAGGTGAATCTGTCACCTACATCAGATCAGTACTGCTGAAATCAGCACCATCTCTAGCAGAGCTGCTGTAAATAACACATCGTCAGTTTCTTCCTGTTCTGCAAACGAGTAGAAGGCTCTTGTGAAATCATGTTAAACGGAGAAAGGGAAGCCTGTGCAAAACTGCACCTCATTCTACAAGATCTGGCTGAATGAGAGGTTAATTCTATCGAGAAAAGGTCTACAGACTATCATTTCAGTGTACAATTATTTCCTGAACAAACACGAGGAAATCTGCAGATGCTGGAAATTCGAACAACACACACAAAATGCTGGTGGAACACAGCAGGCCAGGCAGCATCTATAAGGAGAGGCACTGTCGACGTTTTGGGCCAAGACCCTTCATCAGGACTGAACATTTAGGAACGTTCAGGAATTATTTCCTGAACATTGATTACCAGATTTGCACATTGAAAGCTCTCACCATCAACACTGTAGCAATAGCCAGCTAATCTGTTTTGAAAGCAACACACAAAATTCAGGAGGAACTCAGCAAATCAGGCAGCATCAATGGAGATGAATAAACATTCAACACTTCAGGCCAACACACTTCTTCAGAACAGAAAAGGGGGAAGACGTCAGAATAAAAAGATGGGGGGGGGGGGAGAATAGGGATGGAACATTGTTAGAAGGAGATAGGGATACCAGGTGGGTTGGAAAGATAAGAACGGGAGAAAAAGGAATCTGATAGGAGATGTGTGCTCAGAGGGGGTCAGGTTCCAGAAGCAGAGATGAGTACTGAAATTGAGAGGGTTGATATCTTGTTGTCAAATCAAGACGAAAAGATCCAGAGCAGGCGGAAACGAGAACAGGGTGTCCAAGAAGGGGAGGACGGTTGGAGACGGGAGAAGCAGTCATCAGGCAGGATGCAGAATTCTTGCCAAAGAAGTGGGCTTGGAGACAGAGGAGATGGAAGAAGAGCTGGGCCACGGTGGCCATGGATTGAATTGAATTGACTTTATTACTTTCATCCTTCAAATACATGAGGAGTAAAAAGTCTTTATGTTACATCTCCTTCTAAATGTGTAATTTTTAATAAGTAGGATGTACAACGGGATAGTTAATATAACAAAGAAATACAGATGAGTCGGCACAAGTTAAGCAGTCTGACGGCCTGGTGGACGAAGCTGACCTGGAGCCTGTTGGTCCCGGGGTTCTATGCTGCGGTACTGTTTCCCGGATGGTAGCAGCTGGAACACTTTGTAGCTGGGGTGACTCAGGTCTCCAATGATCCTTTGGACCCTTATTACTCATCTGTCTGTAAATGTCCTGAATAGAGGGAAGTCCACATCTACAGATGCGCTGGGCTGTCCACACCACTCTCTGCAGAGTGCTGCGATTGAGGGAAGTACAGTTCCCATACCAGGCAGTGATGCAGCCAGTCAGGATGCTCTCAATCATGCCCCTATAGAAAGGATTTGGGAGCCCATACCAAACTTCTTCAACTGCCTGAGGTGAAAGAGGCATTGTTGTGCCTTTCACCACACAGCTGTATGTACAGATCACATGAGATCCTGGGTGATGTGAATGCCGAGGAACTTAAAGCTGTTCACCCTCTCAACCCCAGATCCATTGATGTCAATAGGGTGAGCCTGTCTCCATTCCTCCTGTAATCCACAACCAGCTCCTTTGTTTTTGCGACATTGAGGGAGAAGTTGTTTTCTTGACACCACTGTGTCAGGGTGATGACTTCTTCTCTGTAGACTGACTCATTATTAATTGAGATTAGGCCAATCAGTTAGTGTCATCAGCAAATTTAATTAGCAGATTGGAGTTGTGGGTGGTGACACAGTCATGGGTATACAGAGAGTAAAGGAGGGGGCTTTGGATACAGTCCTGAGGGGCACCTATGTTGAAGGTCAGAGGCACATAGGGGAGGAAGCCCACTCTTACCATCTGCCGGCAATCTGACAAAGTCCAGGATCCAGTTGCACAAGGCAGGATAAAGGCTGAGGTCTCTGAGCTTCTTGTCGAGCCTGGGGGGAATTATGGTGTTGAATGCTGAACTATAGTCCAAGAACAGCATTCACACAATTAAGCATCCTTCACCAGATGTGCAAGGACGGTGTGGCTATTGTGTCATTTCTCGATCAGCTGCGTCAGTAGGCAAATTGTAGCGGGTCCAGTTTGGGGGGCAGCAAGCTGCAGATGCAGTCCTTGACTAGCCTCTCAAGGCATTTGCTCATTATTGAGGTGAGTGTGACAGGTCACCAGGCATTCAGACACGTTACCTTGGTCTTTTTGGGTGCAGCAACAATTGGTAGATGTTTTGAAGCAGCAGGGCACTCTACACTGGGAGAGGGAGAAATTAAGAACACACCTGCCAGCTGTGCCGCGCACATCTTGAGCACCTGCCCTAGTGTGGGTGAAGGGGGACAAAGGAAAGGACCTTGCTGAGGACAGAACGTTTTGCCTCAGAAGAAAGGTATCGGCCTGAAAAAGCCATTGTTTATTCACTTCTATAGATGCTGCACGACCAGCTGAGTTCCTCCAGCATTTTTGTGTGTGTCTTTGGATTTCCAGCTTCTGCAGATTTTCTTGTGTTTATAATCTGTGTTAAGAAGCTTTCCAAGGAACACTAAATGGCCAGAACCTCAGGAGTTTTTGCCCTACTGTTCTTCAAGGGGAAGAAATCTACCAGTTTTATCCAGTCTTTAGAAAAAATTGGGGTGGGGGGGGGAATCTAATTGAAACACATTGAATATTGAAAGGCCTAGATAGAGTGGATGTGCAGAGAATGTTTCCTATAATGAGGGAGTCTAGGATCAGAGGGCAACCTCAGAATAGAGGGATATCCCTTTAGAACAGAGATGAGGAGATATTTCTTTAGCCAGAGGACAGTGAATCTATGGAATTCATTACCACAGATGTCTGTGGAGGTCATGTGATTGAGTATATTTAAAGTGGAGGTTGATAGGTGTGATGAGAGTGCTCAACGAGAATGGCTTGGATCCAGAAGATGGAGTATCCAAGGAAAGGATCAAGACATGGTATAAAACTGGATTGAGAATCTGAGGACAAAACAAACACTGGACAAAAATTGCAAGTAGACTTACGATTGAGGACTGAGCCTCAGGTCAAGTGCTCCTTAAATACTCAATTCTTGGCACCTAAATCTTGATTACCAATTAGCAGGAACCTTTAAAGAGGCAGCACCACTATCTGTACTCGGGAGAGCCTGAGCATCTAAACATCAGAAGCTGGCGTGGATAGGTGTGTGTTGTAACAGGACACTCCCCCGCCCCATGGCCAGCTCCTAATGGCCCTAGCTGCTCAGAGAAACGATGTTTGTAGTCATGGATGAGAGCCAGATCCAAATTGTCTCTTTCAGGGACTCAGCACCTCTCCTTCAGTCCGAATCCCTCCCAGTCCGTGTGGTATTGCTGAGCACCTTGAACAGTACAAGAGTCCAAAATTCTCCTCACAGTGAAATCCCGCTTCCCTGCGGGCTGGTGTTCACAAGCTTTAAACATGGAAAGTGGGATTGATCTTGAGGGTCTTTGGGAGCTGCAAGGTGTAGGCCGCCGGGTTTACTTTCCTGAGAATCCTGAAGGGTCCAATGAACTTGGGCACCAATTTCCTGGACTCCACTCAGAGGCAAACCCTGAGCTGCCAGCCGGACTGGTTACCCAGGATGCAAAACTGGTCCCTGTCTTCTCTTGTGATTAGCCTTCAACCTTCTGGGTAGAAGTTACAAAATCTCCCTTGCCCTAGTCCATCTTTCCTTGCAGCGGCAGACAAGATCTTCAGTTGCAAGAACTCCATCCACTGCCTCCTGCTCAGGGAAGAGGAGCGGAGAAAACCCAAATTGGCATTTGTAACGAGACATCCTGCACACTGAATGCCGTAAGGTGCTTGAGTGACCGCTGCCTACATCAAATGGTCTCCCCACTTTCAAAGGCCAGGCATCTGAGGATACATTCTATATCTTGGTTCACCCACTCCATCTGATCATCAGACAGCTGGTGAAACTCAGGAAAGACTCACTGTTGTCTCAGTTTGCAAACACCTCCCCTCACCCCTGATTAACGTGAGGAGAATTGCGGACCACGATCCGACACAGTGTCCATTGGAAAACCGTGGATCCTGAAGGCCTGCTGCAGAACAATCTCAGGCAGCTCCATCGCAGATGGAAGTCTGTCCAAGGTGACGAATTTGCAGGCCTTTGAAAAACGATCCACAATTTCAATAACACTCTTCCCCTTGGAAGGAGGAAGGCCCTGATGAATACTATGAAGATCTGAGTTCTTGGTCTTTGCAGAACAGGCAGAAGGTGAAGAACTTCTTGAGGTTGGGTGCATGGCTCCTTGTTCTTTTTCACACCTGATACCAGTATATATTGACAGAGCTCCCAACCACCAACACCTTCTCTGAGGCCCTGGTAATCTCTGGGTGAGACATCAATCTTGATGCATCTCCCCATTGACGAACCCGAGACCAGATGGGATTCGGAGCGAGCAGCTGACTTAGAGGGCCATTCTGAGGAATCTCCCCTTGCAACTGGGCCTTGTGAACAAGTGCGATTATCCCCAATGAATAGGTACTATCATCTTGGCTTGGGGCAAAATGGTGGTAGGCTGCTTTTCTCATTCGAGTTTGTCAAACTGATGGGACAAGACATCTGGCTTCTGGTTCTTAGATCTCAGTTGACAGGCCAGGATAAAATTTAAAATGGTTAAAGAAAAAAGACCTCTCAGCCTCATGAATACAAGCCAGGTCCTTGTGGTCCATCCATACAATAAAAGATTTCTTGGTACCCTCAAGCCAGTGACACCATTCCTAAAGAGCCAACTTGACCGCGAGCAGCTCTCTGTCTCAATGTCATAATTCACCTCTGCTGGGATAGTCACCTGGAAAAGAACACACACAAGTGCAGTTTACTTTATGAAGCTGTCCATTCAGACGACACTGCACTCACTCCAATCGCTGAGGTGTCCAGTTCCACAATGAAAGGAAGGCCCGATTTGGGTGCATCCAAAATGGAAGCTACTGTGAAGTGCTGTTTGCAAAAGCAGCCTCCACCTCAGTAGTTCAAGCCAAAGGCCCCATGGATCTTTTGGTTAGAGCTGTCAGCAGAGCCTCCACCTCAGTAGTTCAAGCCAAAGGCCCCATGGATCTTTTGGTTAGAGCTGTCAGCAGAGCCTCCACTGAACTAAGGTGTCTGATAATCATTGGATCTGCTTCACGCTGGGTAGTGGTGGCCAATCTCTGACTGCCTGTGTTATACTAGGCTCAATCTTGAGATTGCCATGAGAGATTAAGCCCAAAAAGGAATAGTGGTTATGTGGAATTCACAAATTACACAAACTTCTCCAGCTTGACGTAAAGTCCATGATCAAAAAGCCTCTTTAGGATATCTCTGATGTGAATGACATGTTCCTGAGCAGACTTCAGAAAATTAGGACATTACCCAAGTAGACGAAGATATATTTATGGAAAACATCCTGGAGCACATTGTTTATAAAGGCCTGGAAATCTGCAGGCACGTTCACAAAGATGAAGGGTATAACCAGATACTCAGTGCCCAGTCTCCCTCTCATCACCTTCCTTTATGCGAACCAGCATTCTGCAAGTCTAGCTGCAAGAATACCTTTACCCCTTGGAGAACCTAAGGCTTAGTTCATGAATGGAAGGGAGTAACGATTCTTCACCATTATGCAATTCAGTTCTCTATAATCAATGCAAGGACACAGAGTCCCAACCTCCTATACAAAGAAGCCACCAGCACTGGCTGAAAAGGAGGAGAGCTGAATGAATCCCTTATTATACTCCTCCATAGCACTTCTCTACAGGCCTGAAAGCATGTGTAATTGAAGCCCATGGAAGACACGTAGCTGGTAGTAAATCTATTGCACAGTCCCACTAATTGGCCATCAAGACTGAGCATTCAAGCAGCACCTGAACAGAGGTTTGGTGCTAAATATCAAGTCGATTCATGATTTCATCTACTGTTTGTTTTGCTCTCAGAGTCTCGATCCTTGCCTCAGATACTCCAGCATTTGGGGCCAAACCATCCTCATCAAGGACTCTTGTCACAAAATGATTGAGCCAACATGGACCCAGCGGGGTATCGGGGTATCAGACCAGTCGCAGCGAGAAAATGTCCAGACAGAGCTTAGAGATACACAACCTCCAGCTAGCCATACTACAGGGAGTTAGATCATCTAAACCTCGGAAGCCGGCACGGATGGGTGCGGGTCATAGCGGACAGATACTTGGTTAATAAGGGTGTTAAATGTTATGGGGAGAAGGCAGGAGAATGGGGCTGAGGATTCCAGCCATGATAGAATGGCCTTATCAATTTTATCAAACCTCAGGTTGCAGGTCTCATTCTAAAGATAAAACCTCTGCTAGTGCAATTGTTGTTTATCACCACCACAAGGTGAAAGTGTAGGTAAATGTTGAACTGAATCTCTGTTACCTTATCCTATTCTGAATTTATACACATCCTAATTCAGAGGTTTGAGCACTACTAATGAAACCATAGCCAGCAATAATATTTTAGATTACTTGTTGTATTTCTTAAGCTGATTTATATACCTCCACGAAAATATCTGTCAGTCATCTGCCACCCAGGCTGAAATCCTCAAGCTCCTTCAGCTTTAGATGTTAAACCATTTCACAAGTACCCTAACATTAGACTTGTGACTCTTTACATTCACACATTCTGCTTCACAGTCTGTTCCCAACCACCTGCTGTTAATGTAGCAGTATTCAAAATGTTGAAGTTTGCTGAATTTTACTGCAAGCAGAATAAGGCAAGAAATTTGTGATGTCTACTTTTGAATCCCTTTACATAAATTTTCTCCCCTTCCCCCACTCCTTAAGTTTCTGTCCTCTTTTTTCAGACTCCCCTACCTTGGAAAAAGGCTTTGACTATTTACCCTATCTGTGGCCCTTGTACAGTAACTTTTAAACTTGTATAAAGTCAACGTTCACCTTCTAGTAAGAATAAGCCCAGCCAATCTAACCTCTCTATTAGGAAAGCTCACCAGCACCTCTACTAAAGAAATTTAGCTTGCCCCTTCTTACCCTCACCAATTTTTATAGACGCACCCTATGAAACATCCTAACCATATGCATCAGAGCTGGGCATGGCAACTGCTCTGCAAGAAACTGCGGTGAGTTGTGGACACACCACAGAAACCAGCCACCCTCTCAAGAAGTGTCTACACTTCTTGTTGACTTGGTCAGGCAGCCAACATAATTCATGGACCCCAGCCACTCCAGCACTTTCTCTTCTCCCCCCCCCCCCCCACCAGGCAGAAAATACAAAAGTGCACACCACCAAGGTCATGAACAGCTTCTATCTCATTGTTATAAGACTATTGAACAACCTCATAGTACAATAAGATGAACTCTTGAGCACATATCTTCTCATTATGGCCTGGCACCTTGTTTAACTACACTGCATTTTCTCCTAATTATTATAGTTAGGGGGCTGGAATGCAGAGGCCATGTATCTGTTTTCTATCTGCATTGTATTCTGTGTTGAGTGTTTATTATGGTAACTAGTCATGTGAGTAGAGGTATGGTAAAAGTGAAGGGAATAAGTTACTCGCTCATGGCAGTTTGGAGCTGGGGACCAACTGATGTCATATCTTTCACTGACTATTTACGCTTAATTATATCGCTTCAGGATTGTTTGTTTTGCTAGATGCTAGTACAGAATCGAATAAATTTCTTTGACTTTGTGAAACATCATGGCTGGAGTGAAAGGAGGGCGCATCATACAAAGATAACAACTTGTGCTAGGTCACCAGCAGCGTCAATTGGTTTGCCGGAATTGGCCATTAGAGAAACTATAATCTTCTATTTTACATTCTTTTATTCTTTTCCTTTGTAATATAACAGCACTGCTGTAATAAACAAATCTGTTTGAATGGCATACAAAACAAAGTTTTTCACTGAACCTCACTACATATGACAATAATAAACCAATAATAGATAGGTGGAGTTGTATAGCGCAGTAAAAGGTCCGCTAGCTCCACCCAACCATACCAACTATGACTATCAATGCTAATCCCATTTGCCTGCATTAGTTCCATATCTAGCTTCTCCTTTCCTTTTCAAAACGTTTTTCAATGTGGTAATTATATCTGCCTCTAGCAGTTCCTCTGACAGCTCATTGCTTATAAATACACCCTGCATGAAATCTGCCCCTCAGACCTGCTTTGAACTTTTACCTTCTCACTTAAATCTGTCCCCTCTATATTTTAGATTCCCCAGCCTTGGGGGGGGGGGGAGAAATTGACCCCATCTATGGCCTTTATAATTTTATCATCCTATATAAGGTCGAGGCTCATCCCTCAACATTCCAGTAAGAATAAACTCAGTCTATCAAATCTCTCCTAACGTTATTTTGTCTTTTATTTTCATGTTGGCACTTTAACCCATTGTAAAGCACTTTGAACTAGATCCATTGTATGAAAGGTGCTCTTAAAATAAGTCATTATTGTTATTATTTTTTTCTCAGCTCAAGGGGCACACTCATTTCTCAATCGTTAGGAAATTTTGGACTGTTCTACTGGTGCTTAGTCTTGTGGCTTTCTGAAAATTTACATATATATTGCTGTGTAGCCCTGATTGTTTAATGCTATTGTTCAGTGGGGGGGGGGGGCACCATATGTAGATACTGCTATCGGGACAGTGTATATCTTGTTCATGTTCCAAAGTCTTTCAATTTCCTCTTTTACTTTAGCATATTTCTGGTGTTTTCCACTTCTTGATTTCTGTAAGTTATGTGTGTTTGGAATGATTATACCTATTAAATAAGTAGTTTTTGCTTGTTTATCCGATATTAATTTATCCAAACGGTTATTGTGGATTGTCCTATCTGTAACAACTGATCAATCATAATATAATTTGTGATATTCTGACTCTACAAGTGGATCAGGCTTTTATTTATAGTAAAGTGTGATTTCCTTTATGTGTTTGTGTTTTAAAGCAAGATTTTGATGAGTGATATTTGCCACGATTGTGGCTGCATTAGTAATCAGGTTGTGTTAAACTGCTACAGGATCTGTAATGCGTTGGATTGTTTCTAGTTTTGCTTGGCAGTTTCTATCATGTTGAATTTTTTGGTCTTTTATTAATATTTTTGATTTTTTTTTGTGATAACCACCTGATCCTGTATTGCCAGAAGGAATCCTCTTTCTTGGAAGCGGTCTCCAACTCTGAGCCAGGCGTTCGACTCTTCCTTGTTGACAGCTAATCAGCTTAGTTCATGGGGGTGTCTTCCATGGAGGGTCATGCTCTTCTATTGGTTAAATTTTTTTCTTCAATAGTGATAATGTCTTCATTTTTCTGGGTTGTGCTCTCATTTAAATTTAGTCATATCTATTTCTTATTGGAAATGCAAATGCTTTCATGGAGTGCTGATTCCTGCTTCCATTGATTAAAATATATCCTTGGAAGTTTTATCTAACTGCTTTGTGGATTTTTAATGTTTGTTATTCATTTTCCCCCTTCTGTCCTAAGTAGTGTTAATCTAAGCTTATTTCTAAAATGTTTTCTAAAATTTGTCATTTCATTTCTTAGTTTTCTTTGTAAAATTTCCAGATCGGTTTTGGACCAAGATATTATGCCAAAAAATACATTAATTAGGTATAGAGGAAGTGTTGAGCTCTGTTTGACAGTTTTTCTTAAGCCTTGAAGTAAATTCTGTCAAATTCTTCATTGCACTATGATCTATGTTCTTTGCAAGTTGATATCCCAGATACTTACATATTTCATATTTATCCATCAGTTGTATTGTATCCTGCTGCTCTGTTTGATATTCCATCAGCTCCATTGTTCTGCATTTATCCAGTCCAAAGTTCATGTTTATATCTTTCATAAATAGTTCTGGTTCTATGATTCGAATTAATTACTTTAGCTTAACTGATGAAGCAGCATATATTTCAAATCATTCACATTTAAAAGGTATGTTAAGGTATAGCTCATTTCATTGTTTCTGATTTGCTATGCAATTTTTGTCCAATTCAGTAAATTAGACAGAACCATAGTGGACTTAATGAGTCAGTTTGGAAAATGCCTTGGTTTGGCTTGATAACTGAGGTTGTTCTTTTTGGTTGTTAATATATAGTTTGATTACAGTTTACCAATGCTTCATCAAATGTTGCAGGAATTCCACAAGTATTGGGCGTAGCTTATATATATTAAGAACTTCAATTAACCATGAGTGTGGGACAGAGACAAATGTTTTTTGGTCGTCAATATAACAACATAAATGATATCTGCTTTTCCACCAGGCTTGATTTAGGGTCTATTATCAGTTGTTCTTTACATCCTTTCATACCCTTATGGCATCCTTTCAGCAGCTCTTCTGTAAGTATATTGTGGTTATCCAAGTGAGTGTTGTTGCATGATCTTACAAATAGTTTGTAAACAATTAATAGGGCGACATTTTGCTGGATCATTAGTGATTTCTCCTTTAGTTAAGAGGAATGTTTTACCTTCTGTCAAAAGTTCAGGCACTTTTCAGGATTTTTAAGCAAATTGTTGATATGCATTAATAGGTACAGATGAAGGCAAGTACATTTTTATACCAATAATTATGAATATTATTACTTTCAGTATTCGCATGTGTATTCTTTTATTGTCCTAGTCCAGCTGGCTTCTTGATTGTGCATCATCGTGTTGGACCCAGTATTTGAAATTATTATTATTCATTCCAGGCAACATTACGGTTAATCTTTTCTGCACTCGCTATTGCTACCACATCTTTCCAGTAATGTGATGGTCAGAACTGTATACAATGCTCAAAGTGCAGTCTGGTCTATGCTTTGGATAGCTGCAACATGACATTTCAACTCTTAGACTCCATTCTGGAGCTTATGAAGACAAGCACATGGGATGTCTTCTTCACCAACCTATCTACCATTTTCAGGGGACTATGAACTTTCACTGCAAGGTCCCTCTGCACATCAGAACTTTGAGCGGACTCCTCATGCTGAGGAGAGAGGCTTTGCATATCCAACCCCTCTGCTTTACATCAGGGCTAGCTGAGGAAGACATAGCATCTCATTTAGTTCTTTCTCAGGGCTTTTTTAAATTATTGTATCATACTTCGATGGAGTTTTAATTAAACTTTTAAAAATACTTTTAAATAAAATTTATTATTTTAATTATTGAATCTATATGGTTATTTTAAATGGCTTTGATGATTCAGGGAATTTAGACTTTTCTATTGACAGCAATGAGCCATTCGTCTGTTCTGGGATGAGGTCTCAATGATACATCACCCCAGGCTGAGAGACAGTTTGAAGTCTGTTCACCTGAGCTGCTCTTTGGGTGCAGAACATCAGCTCATTCAGCCACCTTCATCTGGAGCTGGTAAAGCCAGATGTGTTGGCACATCACTCAATGAATGAGCGAGGCTGAATCCAAAATTACCTGGCCCATCGTCAAACAAAAAAAAATTGTTCATCCCATGAGCAGGGATTCAGAACCTTGCGTTATATAGCACCTTTTCTATCCTTGGGTTGTCCAAAATCCTATCAGTTTTTGAAATGTGGTCCTATTTTAACACAATTTAAACTTGTACACCTAAAATTGAGATATATCACGAAATTTGAGATGTAATATTTTAACAAGAATTCAATTAACTGTAGGCAAATACCCAAAAATATCATTTAAAATTACAGAGAAACATTTGAAAGTATCTTTTGAAGTACAAAAATAATTTTTTATTAAATTAAGAAAGATGATCAGAGTACTTACAATTCTACCAATTAGTGCCTTAGTGTTGAACGGAACCAGTTACATTTTAAGATCGTTCTCGGTTCTTTCATGCAAAAACTTCCATTGCTAATTCCCTTGCTACTTGGATATGGCCAATAAGTAAGGATTGTTTTTCATTTTTTTACAACTTTTGTTACACTTGCACAGATGATTACAGGAAGATTTTTCCTGCTGAGTATGGAAATAAAATTCACTGATCTTTCATGCTGATTCAGCAATTTCCCACCAAGCAAGCAGAAACTGGAGGCCTGTGTTCATTACGCTGAATGGTGCTGGTACTGCCCTGGGATGATTTTTTTGGTGGCAAAAAAACAAAACAAAGAAAATTACAAAAACCTTATTAAGACCACTTTATTAATAACGATCAATGCTAACAACGGAGTGGCAAGCAGTGGTTGTGGCAGAGGCACAGGCAAGAAATCATTGAGGAAAGCGGAGGTGGAGTTGGAGGCACGGGAAAGGTATGGTCAAGGCAAGCAAAGGTGGATGGGAGGCCAAGGCAGAATCGTGGCATCACCACGGGGGAGAAAAGTCCTGACGTCTGATTGATTTTGGTGTCGAACTGAATTGGAAAAGTCGGGTACAGTCCAAATCATGGCAGTAGAGTTCAGGGCCCAGAGGGGTCTGAGAGTGAGGAATGACGTGACGTTTGGTCAGGCCAGATTGAAAAGGTCAGGGTGCCTGGACCGGTTCTGCCCGCTGCTCCCCCATATTTACTCAGCTCTGTACTGATCTGAGGCTGTGGCCTGCTCCGGCTGCAGTGACGTCTGGCCTCACAGGTGGTCCCAAAATATCTACTGGCTTTGTGATAATCTGAGGCTGTGGCCTGCTCTGGCTGCAGAGATGCTCAACTGCAGTTCAGTAAAACTTCAGCTCTGAAGCTATTTGCATACTTTTATTGTTCGTGCGATTTGTTTTTGCCTCTCTCTGCACATTGGGTGTTTGATGTTTTTTTAAAATTGGTTCTCGAGGTTTCCTTTTGTGACTGCCTGCAAGGAGTCAAATTTCAAGGTTGTCTGATGTATACGTACTTTGATAATAAATGTACTTTGAACTTTGAAACCACTTTAATTGTATTACATCCAAAATACTGTGAGGAATATCAATCCAAAATTTACCAGTACATTAGTGACTGTAGGGTGACCAAGTGTAGGATCCAAATATTCCCAGGTATCCAGCATTCCAGAAGGACTGGCAAAATGGAATGGGAGATGTAACACTGCTGTAAATAAGACAGTATTTTAGGAAAGATCTTGATGCAGCGTATCATGCTACTGTAGTCATATTCATAGTTGTGGTGGGAGCAGGATACTTCATTAGAAGTATGTGTTACATGGCTAATCCAATAATTAAAGGTAAATTTAAATATAAATTAAACAAATCAAATTAATCTTTCTAATTTAAAGGATGATTTCCTGGAACTTGTACAAGATGAATTTCTAAATCCATATATTTAGGAACCGACTAGTGAACTAGCCAAAGATCACTGCTGTGCAGTTGGAAAAGGGCTGTTAATCATGGTTGCAAATGGACTGCAAGGAAAGATGACAGCACAGTAATGTTTCACATTCGGTCAAAGGTAAAGTGGTTCTATCAAGTAATATGATTGAAGTGAGTGTTTTCAGTCCTAACAAAAGGTACTCTGAAGTCCTGAGGGTAGACTGGAAAACAAGAAACAGGATTTTGTAGTGGACAGTCAATGCCTGGCTTTTAAGTAAATATTATGATTTGTAATAAATATACATTTTAAGTTTCAAAGATACAACAAGAAAGTAGTCCAACCGTGGGGTGCAAAGGAAATTTAAGAGAGTATTAAGTCTAAAGTGAAAGCTTATCCAGTTCCAGAATGGGAATTTGATAAGCTTTCAAGTTATCAAGTAGCAGTCCTGTAGTCCTGACAGTGGACTACAAGACAGGAAGTTCTGGGAAATATGACAAAGAAATTGATGAAGAAAGGGAAAATAGAAAGTGTCAATGACCAGATGGCATCTAAGTGATGTTGTTGGAGGGTTAAAGCCTAGCGAAAAACACCCTTGCAGTAGTACCATCAGATCTTTCACAATCCACTTCTTGGGACAGATTGGCCTGAACAACTTATACAAGAGGTGACAGCTCCAGCGGTGTATCAGTCCTAAGGACTGATACAGAGACAAAACAATGGCACTGGCTTACAGCAATTTACAGGTTTTAGTGAAGTCTCAGAAGACTAGAAGTGCTCATCAACTGCATTCACTGTTGTGACTAGGAAACAGAACAGCACACAGCAAAGTGTAGTAAATAACAATGCATCCCAATGTGAAGTTTAAAAAATGGTAATCCAGGCAGCATCTGTAGGAAGAGAAACAGAATTAATGCTTCGGATTGCTGATCCTTCGTCAGAACAGGTAAAATGTATGGTTAACTGAATGGCCATTGATACGACATTCTATGTGCAACATTCACTATCATGGGAAAACATTAATCACATTCAGGGATGCCTTTTATTGAAACTGATTAGAATTTTCTTTTGCTTTTAGCAGGAGGGAAGTATGCAACAGTTTGAAGCAAGGAAGGAAATAGTCGCCAGTGACCCAACTATTTTTTATCATTTGGGTTTGGTTAGGCTGAAATGTACTTTACAGGCCTGTGGTACTTAATACATTTTCACAGAGTCATAGAGCACTACAGCGCAGAAACAGGCCCTTCTGTCTAATCACATGACCATAGCCCTCCATGTCACTCCCATGCATGTACTTAGCCAAATTTCTCTTAAAATTTGAAATTAAACCTACAGCAACAACTTCCGCTGGCAGCTCATTGCATATTCTCACCATCCTTTGATGTAAATAAGTTTCCCCTCAGGTTCCCCTAAATATTTCACCTTTCACCCTTAGCCAATAGACCCTAGCTCCAGTTCTACACAACCTCAGTGGGGGGAGAAAGCAAATAGCCTGCTTGTATATACCCCATCTATATTCCTCATAATTTTGTGTACACTGGGGGAAATTTCTTTTGTTTACACAAGATTTAATTTCATTATTCACTTTACTCACTAAACGTAACAATAACCCAAAAAACCCCAGATAACTAGGTTATATGATATGCTCCATTATGTCATTATAAATACTACAATAAATTGAACCAGTATTACAACATTGAATCCAAATGATGTGGATTTCAATATTTCTGTCATTACACATGACAGCAAATCACTAAAATTCAAAATCAACCAAATCTTCCTAGAATGAGTCATCACTTAAACACACATCAGCTGGACGCCCACAGCACTGTTCCCCTGTGACTGACAGCTGGCGAAATCAGAATTCATTACCCTCGGATGTGTGAACACCTCTAGCAGACCAGAGTTAATCAGTCAATAATTTCAAACAAAGAACATTGATTTCAATTTTCTTTTCCCCTGCGTGCAGCCTGTACCTATGATTTTGTCTTAATCTGAATTCAATTGTTCCCATCTTCTGAAGAATTTTAGTTGCCTCTTGCTTTACTTATGCAGTGAAATTCATTTATGCAAGTTTATTCAGGATTAACATAAGCAGAGTTTCCTATTCTTTTACTTCTGAGAAAAGTAATGCAGGAGAGGAAAGCAATGTACCACGTCATGTATCTGAGAGTAACAATCAATTCTGTGATGAAGTGTGGTTGCTTACATGAGCGAAGTTAAACTACCAAAGAGTGCTCTGGGAGGGAGAAATTATCAAAGGCGGAACAACTTTTTATATCCTCAGTAGAAGCACGCAGCAAGGCAGCAGTCCTGTCAGCCCAACTAGACCATGCTCACCAAGGTCCCCATCTAAGCTAGTTCCATTTCTAAAAGATGAGCTTTATTTATCACATGTATATCAAAACATGCAGTGAAAGGCATCGTTTGCATCAAATTAAATCAGCAAAGATTGTGCCGGAGGCAGCCCTCGTGTGTCTTCATGCTTCCTGCACTGACATAACATGCCCATACCTTACTAACGGAATGACAGAGGAAACTGGAGCATCTGGAGGAAAACCACACAGTCACAGGGAAAATGTACAAACTCCTTACAAACAGGAGTGGAAATTGAACTAAGATTTTACAGATGGCGCTGCAAACAGACTATGCTAACTGCTACACTACCATGCCATTCTGTGCTATTTTCCAGCATTTGGCCCAGAACCTTCTGAATCTTTCCAATCCTGATAGCTGTAGGGTAACAAACATTTGTGAACCTGGCATATGAATATTATCTTCTCCCCCAAGTCAAATACCCTTTCCAGACAAATGACAAAAAACAATTCAATTGGCGGCATGAGGCAGAGTGTACATTGCTCAAGCGGCCATTCTGCATCTGAATGCCAGCAGGCTGTCCAGTCAAAGGAAGCTGTCGCAGCTGTGTCCAATCCTGTTCTCACATGGGGTTTACACAAGCTCACTACCAGCTCAACAACACACGAAAAGAAACAGGAGCACGCAGAATCAACTTCACTCTTATTTGGCCTGCTTTAACAGAGGCCAATTATAGAATGTTAATATTATTCCAGCTGAGAGACAGTCTAATTCAATGTGGATCAAAGATCAAAGCAGGAAGTTTACTCATCTGTATAACTCAGAAATAATCATACACCACCTTTATCTTCAAATAATCCTTTAATAGAAATTGCAAAATTTTGCTTTACCACTGTGGCTGCATGTGACACCATGGAACATTAGTATTTGGACTGTGTGAAACAAACAATTTATTAAGTTGAACTCATAAATTTTAAACATAATGGTACATTATTGTTAATGTATATTGGAAAAAAATAATAGCTGGATACACTTAATTTTGTTCCTCTGCCTATACTTTGGCTTGTTAATCTCTATTCAATTAGCACCTTTATAATCCTTAATTGTTATTCCATTAATAGCCGGTTTGTATGACATTATTGCACCATAGTGAAAAAAGAATGAGATAGACTGAAGTTAGAGAGCAAAAATAATCAAATTCAAGTTTGTCATTCAACCATAACATTTTTTAAATCTCTTGCCCATCCCTTGTTGCCCTTGAGAAGGTGGTGATTCTTGAACTACTGCAGTCCCCGAAGTGTAGGTGCACCCATCATATACAGTTAAATGAAACAGCCTTCTTCTGGGGCCAAGGTGAAAAACACAGTATGTACAGTCACACACAGATAGTTACAATAAGACCTGCAGTCACAACATAATATTAGCACAAATCCCCGAGTGGCGTAACCTGAAGATTGATGATACATGGGATATTGTCGTGGACCCAGCATGCCAAAGCTCCTCATCTCCCTCAGCTGCAGACAAAGGGAAATATGACAAATGCAGTCACATATTTACATCTTCTACTCAACATGAACTCTTATTTGCAGCCAAAGTGATGATGGATCTGTACATGAAGATTCATAATGGCAGCTCTTGTATGCAGATGGTTTTTAACCCCTCTGGGACACTCCACAATTTTCTTTGCCAACGAGCATTGGCATAGGTCAGTGGATGAATGTATTTGTGAATTAAAATTTCCATTAGTTATCACTGTTATTACATGGGAAAACAGATATACTGAGCGGAACATTCAGGGTGTGAAGTATGAAAGATGTTGCCCCTTTCTATAGCCCCACCCAACTATTTTTATCCAGTGAGCGTTTCTGTCCAGCAAAAAGGAAAATTGTCAACATTTTTATCAAAACAAACCCTCTTCAAAATAATAATTTCCAGTTCTTTGAATTATGATCCCATGTAATAAACATTTATTTTCTCCAATGATTATGACCAATAAAGAAAATAGGTTCTTCAAATAGACATCCACTGGCTGTAGAAATGAGTACACTAGCATCCACAAATGAGACTAAAAAGAATCCCATGTTAACTGGCCTGAAAACTCATTGAAAGCAAGTAACATTCCTCAGTTACTCCTGCTTTTGCATAAAAGTACTTAAAATCCAGGATATTTCTGCATTTAAAATTAACATAGAATGAGGTAATATAATCCAGCTGTGTTCCACAAAACCTCCTTCTATTTCATCTAACTCAATCTGTATAGATTGAGCCCTACCAACCCAGCCTTACCCTTCTTTCTCTTTTATTTCCCATAATTCTCCACCTTCCCCCCGGCCCATTTCCCTCCAGCCTCTCACTTCCCAGCTCCCTGCTTCATCCCTCCCCCCACTTCTTATCCCCCCCCTCGACCATCCCATGTTACTTCACTCCTGATGAAGGGTTTCGGCCTGAAACGTTGTCACTACCTCCTCCCATAGATGCTGTCTGGCCTGCTGAGTTCTGCCAGCATTTTGTGTTTTTTATTTATTTCCAGCATCTGCAGATTCACTCGTGTTGCCTTCAATCTGTATAGTTTTGGTTTCAGCCCTGAAGAATACTTACTGACCTAACCTATAAATATTCACCTCAACTAGCAAAATTTTAAACTTCCCATCTTGTGTATCAACTCTCCAATGATAAAAGCCATTTCAAAATCCTCATTGGATTTATAATCAATATCATTTTAATGTCCTGTGCCAATGACCAGCCTGAGAGTTAAAGTAACAGTTGTATTTATGGCATTATGTACAGGGAATGGTTTCTACATTTAGGCAGAACTATTGCACATTGCAAAGGAAGCTGCTGTACTCATTACCTATAAACATTTTCAAGATTCAAGATTCAAAAACTTTATTGTCATTCTAACCGTACATCAGCTCTGCAGGGCAGAATGAGAGCGTTTCCCAGGGGCAGTGCAATCATAACATAACAAACTCAACACTAAATAATAAACATAACAATAAATAGTAAAACACAACAGCCACATGTTGGTTAAAAACAAGTTATAAGTGTCAAGTGCAAGCTTTAGTTCTATAATTTTACCCACCCAGAAGGAACTTGACAAGTACAAAGACAATATTTTTTAATCCTAAATTGAATTACAAGTTCCATTTCTGTCTTCCTCAAAAATCCTCGATTTTTCCCATGAAAATATCCAGCTATCTCAATGAAAGCCTCTTCTAAACCATTGTTACTTCCAAACTGCACTTACCCAAATGTCTCTCGCTCAAGTTCTTCCCCTAAACTTTGAAGCTTCTGACTCTCTGTGGCCGTACAAAATGCCACATACATTTATTTACCCATAAATTCTTAATCTCCACTGGCTTCCATATGCTAAATCAAATTTTGTGAGGAAGAACTAATCATCTTAAAGCACTATAATTTTTTAAAAAATTTTTTACACTAGTGTACTGTAAAGACTAGATCATGGAAATTTTTAAATTGCGAAATAAACAGATTTTTGGACTGTGAAGAAGTCAAGGGTTATGATCTTAATTAATGACAGGGCCATCGCAACGGTCTTACTCTTATTCAACTCCTAACATTATTTTTCTTCAAAGGAGTATATTAAAGATGTTTTAACAAAATGGGAATCAAAAACCTGTAAGCTGATTCAGCCTAGGTTCCATCTGTCCAGAAATGTGGAGGAGGTTTGTCCCAAACACATAGCAGCAGAAACAATTTCGCAGTGACAGATCACTTTAATAATAAACTGCAAAATAACAAGCCACAAGGAGAGACACAAAACAAAAGAGAACAGCCACTTAACATAACAAAGCAACTGAAGGCTAGCAGCATCTGGTTGAGGCTGGCTGGTTCAATGAACAAGGACTGTAGCTGAGAGCTGGGGTGAAATAGGAAAGGAGTGGCAGGTGACTCCTGTTCTGTAGAAGATTGGGAGGAGCCTGCATGTGCATGATTGATACTATTTACCTTAATATCCTAACATAACTTTTCCTGAAGCTTATAATACAAGACAGAAATCATGATAACCAAAGAACAACAATTAATCAGCACCCTATTGTGAACTATTGGCCACTAACCTATCTAGTTGTGGAGTAGCTGAAACAGAACTAACAACCAGATCTCATGAGTGAATTGGCACATTGTGAAAATAATTGTTGGCTTGGACCAAACACCAATAATTAAAATTGCAGAATGGAGTAAAAATCAATCTACAACTTCTTCAGCTTGGGCTACCTACCTGCCATCTCCATATCATTTGCCTTCATGAGACAACATTCTGTGCTGAACTACCATTATGCATAATGGAAAAACTATTGGCTAATCTAGAAGGGCATCTATAAGACGCTTTTGCCTTCACCCATTGGAGAAGAATATACCAAAGAAATCTGTAACCAATGAATTGGCATTTTTTTCATTTGCTGGGGAGAATGAGGCAAATCTCAGAATGAAATTACAGTCCATAGATAGCTGCATGTTCAACAGACAAAGCAGCACAGTACAGTTAAAGGAAAATAATTTCGTCTTGTGCCACTCCTTTAATGACCTCAGGATGTCCTAAGGTGGTTTACAGCCAATAATTTATCATTTTAAGCATGTCACTGTTTCAACATGGGAATCATATAATGCAGACTAGTCCTGACTGAATCTAATCAACCCTATAATCAGAAGACATGTACTCCTTAATTATGTGGCATACCACAGCTGAAATCATGCTGCATAATTGTAAAGGGATAAAGGCATAGAATGGAAAGTAGAATACAGATCAATTCAAAGTTACAGTTGCAATTAGAAAATGAAAGAAAGTAACTGAGTATTTCCAAATAGAAACAATAACATTTACAACAGAATACTGAGCAAAAGCAGAATCCACGTGAAAACAGTTGAATTGCATAATTTTTTTTCTTAATCAGTAAATTAGTGAATTACAAGAAAAGGTAAAATGGGATTGAAACATCTGCAGGAAAATAATTAAAGAATTACAAAAATATTCGATCAGGTGATGAGTATTGCTTCAGAAGCATACTGTGGTCGTTTTGTAAATTTGCCACACTAAATTATTTGACATGGTGATATCCAAGAACAATAGATGTGGAATCCACTTCCTTTCAATTGCATGTTTCTTTTTCTTCTTACCTTTGCCAATAATTAAAACACAAATCCTGAATTCCGGGTTGAGCCTTTCAAGATTCAAGCACCTCAGATCCAGTCATTGGTTTCCTATCTCCGTAGCTACAACAGGCAAAAAGATTTGTCCCCAACTATAATTCATTTTTGCATGACATTGTTGATGGTCAGTCAAGTACAGCCCTTGGCAAGAAATACACACACCACAAAATTCAACAAAAATATTATTCATCCATTACTAAAATCACACCTGGTTGTCAATTTAATTCTTAATCATCACAATTAATATTTTCTGGTGTTTCTTTTCTACCAACTTGAAACAACAGAACAAATTTGACAGTCAGAGTGCAGTTCCAAATGAGGCCCAATTGAATCAGAAAAAAAACTCCCTTAAGTTGAAGTAATTCGAATGTTTGAAATAAAGAAAGCTGAGGTAGAAAGTTTTGTTTCCATCTCTGCAAATAGAATGACTACACAGTGTTCACCAGGTTTGGAGAAAGATGATCATCTTGAACACTACCCTTAGGATTGATTCTGTCCAGTGAATGCTTCAATATATACCATCGGGTAGATGGAGCTCATCAGCCTGGGGCGGCAGTCCATCTAAGAGAGGGAAAACTCTGATTTCAAACCTCCGCTGCCTTGCAGCCATACCCACTCATGGGAAAGGCTTTGGGAGTAAACCCTGAGGACAAATCTGGAGCTGGAGTCCCTAAGGCAGTCCGACGTTGCCTTCAACCTCGTTCTGGCAACTCCTATGAGGACACTTGTGCCAAGCTGTATTGGCCCTTGCCCTTCCCTTGGACAATATTGGTGTTGTGGAGAGGAGAGACTTGCTTCATGGGCAACTGCTGATCTTCCATACAACCTTGCCCAGGCCTGCGCCCTGAAAACCATTCCAGGAGCAGATCCATAGTCTTGCGAGTCTGACGGATGCCACCGTGTATCACACCTGTATAGTTTTTCATCGTTAATACACAAACAAATTTTCCTCCCTCCTCTGCTACGTTGTCCACCCAATCAAGCATGTGCTCTGAGTCATTTGCCATCATGTTCCACTCTGGCTTTTTTATTCTTCACAACAATTACAAAGAGCCTTCTCTTCTCTCTTGATAAACTTCGCAGCATCATTATTATAACTTCTATTATCACTTGCCCTCACCACAATTTTGTTTCCACTTTTCATTCAATATCTCTCTCCCTTCCTTTTCCAGCATCATAAATCTTTCTGAAATGGAGCAGCAAGTGTAGAAAATTGGATATTGCATCAGATGTTCTGGTTGAATTTTACCTGAACAAAGTTTTGCATTATTTCTGCTCTCCTTTCAAGAGACTCATGAAAAATAAATCAAGTAGCTTGCCGCACTCACCTCAATAATAAGCAAATGCTTTGAGAGGCTGGTCAAGGATTACATCTGCAGCTTGCTGCCCCCCAAACTGCACCCTCTACAATTCACCTACCGACACAACCGATCGAGAGAAGACACAATAGCCACACCGTCCTTACACATCTGGTGAAGGATGCTTGTGTGAGAATGCTGTTCTTGGAATACAGTTCAGCATTCAACACCATAATTCTATCCAGGCTTGACAAGAGGCTCAGAGTCCTTGACCTTGACCCTGCCTTGTGCAGCTGGATCCTGGACTTCCTGTCAGATCGCCAACAGATGGTAAGTGTGGGCTCCCTCACTTCTGCCCCTCGGACCCTCAGCACAGGGGACCCTCAGGGCTGTGTCCAAAGCCCCACCCTTTACGTTCTGCACACCCATGACTGTGTCACCGTCTGCAGCTCCAATCTGCTCAGTAAATTTGCTGATGAGACTACATTGATTGGTCAAATCTCAAATAATGATGAGGCATCCTAGAGAGAAGAAGTCATCACCCTGATACGTGGTGTCAGGAAAACCTCTCCCTCAATATGGCAAAAACACAGGAGCTGGTTGTGGATTACAGGAGGAATGGAGACAGGATAACCCCTATTGACATCAATGGATCTGGGGTTGAGAGGGTGAACAGCTTTATGTTCCTCAGTACACACATCATCGAGGACCCCACATGGTCTGTACATACTGGCTGTGTGGTGAAAAGTACTCAACAGCACCTCTTTCATCTCTACAGCTGAGGAAGTTTGGTATGGGCCCCCAAGTCCTAAAAACTTCCTACAGGGGCACAATTGAGAGCATCCTGACTGGCTGCATCACTGCCAGGAATGGGTACTGTACTTCCCTCAATCACAGCACTCTGCAGAGAGTGGTGCGGACAGCCCAGCACATCTGTGGATGTGAACTTCCCTCTATTCAGGACACTTACAGAGACAGGTGTGTAAAAAGGGCCTGAAGGATCATTGGGGACCTGAGTCACTCCAACCACAAACTGTTCCAGCTGCTACCAGGAAACAGTACCAAAGCATAAAAGCTAGCTCCGGGACAGCTTCTTCCACTAGACTATCAGACTGATTAATTCATGCTGATACAATTATATTTCTATGTTATATTGACTGTCCTGTTGTATATACTATTTTTTATAAATTACTATAAATTGCACATTGCACATTTAGACGGAGACATGACGTAAAGATTTTTACTCCCCATGTATGTGAAGGATGTAAGTAATAAAGTCAATTCAATTCAGAGAAGACACCCCATAAAGGTGAGAATTTCTAAATGGTCACCATCTAATGATATATCATTCTTAAGAAAAAAGAAATTAGCCTCCTGTTAGATCAGAAAGAAGAGTTAGAGGAGTTACGGGCATTGAAATGTGTGCAGCAATCATGGAAACAGGAACACTATAAGCCATATTTGTAGGAGGTGAGGTCTTAGTTTATATAAAGTAGAGATGAGGGCTCTAAAACTCTACTAAAGAGGTAAATCCCAGAACCACATAAGGTATTTTTATTTTATTGACACAAAACATGGAATAGACTGTTCTGGGCCTTTGAGCCGCACCACCAGCAGCCCTCAATTTAACCCTAGCCTAATCACAGGGCAATTAACAATGACCAACTAACCTACCAACTGGTACATCTGTGGACTGTGGGAGGAAACTGTAGCTCCCAGAGGAAACCCGTGCAGTCATGGGGAGAACGTACAAACTCCTTTCAGACAACGGTGGGAATGAAGTCATTATATTGCTTATCAATACATTTTTATGCTCTGGGTGAATTTACACACAAGTTTGCTTCCAGGCCGTGTTGTGTAATTTTATTTGGAAGCAGTGATCTGTAGTCTCACTGACCTCTGGCCACTTTAAGGGAGCTGATGTCACTGCCATTCCAGTTTGATCGGAAGCCCAAATGGCTACAGCCTGGACAGATTGATGTCAACCTTGGAAAGAATGGTAAATCATATGGATGGTAAAAAGGCACTTGCATGTAGTCACAATTTCTGCAGTCTGTACTCTTGGAGGGCAGAGCAAATGATGAGGTCCAGATTGGCTTCTTACCAATCAACCCATACTAAAAGCATTGCCAGAAAATCAACTGGCTCTTCTCAAACCATTAAGGTACTAGGCAAGTCTGTGAACTTTTAAATTGCCTACTTTTGAATTGCCTACTTGGGTGATGAAAGGATTTAACTTTACTTGGAGATTAAGAAGCTACTGGCATGACAAAGGAAGCCCTGAGCACCACAAGGTATGGAAGACCTTCATTGCTGTCTGAACGACAGTGGTTTGACAAGAGTCAAGTAAGTTACTTGGAGATTAAAAAAATAAAGAAATTAAAAATATAGTTTGAAAATACATTCCTATATTCAATGGGAAATACATAATTACACAACAAAAACAAGTTTTGTCATCACTGATCCAAATTTTGCTAACTCCAGTGAATAGTTCAAATATCTGGAGTTCATTAACAGAGATCTCACCTAATCTAATTCTTTATCCCCAGTTTAGTGAGAACCCACATATAAAAGGCAATATCTTATTCCTGCATGAAAATTCTTTTTTTTTTTGCTTAGTCTTGCATTAATCCATTAATTGGGATCAATCCATAATTGGAAAATCTGTAGAGGGCCCTGTGGATGAGTCATGTCTGCCTACCATAGTGACTGTCTAATGAGACTAATAGGATGACACTGCCTAACCTCAAAAATTTCAGAGCAAACCAATTTGTAGAAGCACTCACACTAATATGAACAGACTATTGTCACCTGCTGGCCTGTGCATATAGTAAATGGATGAGCAGGGGAGGATTTGCTGAATAGATTAGAGTTCTATTTATTTAAAATAAATATCACTTATTTTGAATTACAATAGCAGAGAATTAATATGTTGTTATGTAACATAATTCCACTAGGCAATGAATAAAGTGGTTGTTATCAAATAGCAAATGTTTTTTTTTAGTTATCAGTGACTTTGGATATGACAGGTTCCATTTTTAGACAACATATCTCATATATATGCAAGATTTTCTGTTATTCCTACAGTAGATGTACTAAGGTATCTAAAGACATTGAAGAATTGCATGGGTAGATGCTGCCTAATGAATTTTGATGCAGTTTCCCTGTTCTCAATGAGACTTCATAGGTTTCCAGTCAATGTTTCTGCTTCTCACATCCAGTTAGCCTGACCTCAGTGGTTGGGAAGATGTTGGAGCTGATTGTTAAGGATGTAGTTTCGGGGTACTTGGAGGCACATGATAAAATAGATCGAATTCAGCATAGTTTTCCAAGGGAAAATATTGTCTGACAAGTCTGTTGGAATTCTCTGAGGAAATTACAGACAGGATAGGCAAAGGAGAGTCAATGGATGTTGTTTATTTGTATTTTTAGAAGGCCTTTGATAAAGTGCTGCAGATGAAGCTATTAAGTTAAGAGCCCGTGGTATTACAGGAAAGGTACTAGCGTGGAAGTAAGCACAAATAATAATCTGCAGATTCTGGAAATCCAGACAACACACACAGAATGCTGGAGGAACTCAGCAGGCCAGGCAGCATCAATGGGAAAAGGTACAATCGACATTTCAGGCCGAAACCCTTCAGCATGGAAAGAGCTTTGCCAGATTGGCAGGAAGCAAAGAGTGGGAATAAAGGGAGCTTTTTCTGCTTGGCTGCTAGTGAGTAGTGGTATCCTGTGATGGTGCTGCTTTCTTTTTAACATCATATGTCAATGATTTGAATGACAGAATTGATGGCTTTATGGCCTAGTTTGCTGACAATATGAAGAAAAGTGGAGGAGTAGGTAGTGTTAAGGAAGCAGGGAGTCTACAGAAGGATTTAGGCAGTTTAGGAGTACAGGCAAAGAAGTGACAATGTACGGTCATGCACTTTGCTAGAAGGAATAAAAGTGTTGACTATTTTCTAAATGTGGAGAAAATTCTAAAATCCGAGGTTCAAAGGAACTCATGCAGGATTCCTAAACTGCAGGTTGACTTGGTGGTGAGGAAGTCAAAGTCAATGTTAGTTAGTATTCATTTCAAGAGGACTAGAATATAAAAAACAAGAATGAAATGCTGAGGCTTCATAAAGCACTGGTGAGGCCTCATTTGGAGTAGTGTGAGCAGTTTTAGGCCCCTTATCTAAGAAAGGATGTGCTGACGTTGGAAAGTGCTCAAAGGAGATTCATGAAAATGAGTCTGGCAATGAAAAGCTTATCATATGAGGAGCATTTGATGGTTCTGGGCCTCTACTCGACAGAAGAATAAGGGGGGATCTCATTGATACCTATTGAATGCTGACAGGCTTAGATAGAGTTGATGTGGAGAGGATGTTTCCTATAGTGGGGGGAGTCTAGGACCAGAGAGCACAGCCTCCGAATAGAGGGATGTCCACCTAGAACGGAGATGAGGAGGAACTACTTTGGCCAGAAAGTGGTGAATCTGCAAAATTCATTGCCTCTGGAGGTCAGGTCATTTGGTGTATTTAAGGTGGAGGTTGATAGGTTCTAGATTAGTCAGGATGTGAAAGGTTACAGGAAAGAAGTCAGGACAATGGGTTTGAGAGGGAAATGGATCAGCCATGATCAAATGGTGAAGCAAACACAATGGGCCAAGTAGTCTAATTCTGCTCCTATATCTTACGGTCTCATGGTCAAAGACATGCTGGCCAGTTAATTAATTCATATAGATTACTCTTTAGCATAGTTAACTGGCTAAAGCTACAATGAGAATTTGAAAGAGAATAAGTTAATACATAATGAGGAGGAAAATGACACTGATATGACTACACTGTTGGGAACTGACATGGATCTGCTGGGATGTATAGATTTCTTTGTGTACTATAAAAACTAAAGTATCACGTAGTGATACAGAGCACTGAAGACAATTGATGTGGTGTTCACCGAGCTTGGCAATTAGCTTGCAGACTTTTCACTACCCGTCCAGGTGATGTCCTCAGTTGTAGGTGTTTCTCTCTGTGAGTGCTCCACAGTCACCTCAGACTTTTCATCATCCCTCACCCTCCTCAGTCCACAGTCACCTCAGACTCGTCTCATCATCCCTCACCCATCCTCAGCCCACAGTCACCTCAGACTCGTCTCATCGTCCCTCACCACACCTCAGCCCACAGTCACCTCAGACTCGTCTCATCATCCCTCACCCCTCCTCAGTCCACAGTCACCTCAGACTCGTCTCATCATCCCTCACCCATCCTCAGCCCACAGTCACCTCAGACTCGTCTCATCGTCCCTCACCACACCTCAGCCCACAGTAACCAAAGACTCCTCATCATCCCTCACCCTCCTCAGTCCACAGTCACCTCCGCATCATCCCTCACCCTCCTCAGTCCACAGTCACCTCAGACTCGTCTCATCGTCACTCACCCCTCCTCAGTCCACAGTCACCTCAGACTCGTCTCATCATCCCTCACCCTTTCACTTGCCTCAATCCTGATTGGATACACCTTCTATTGGTTTTGCATTGAATTTTATTGGTTCGCATTTATTTGGTTCTTAGGGGTTTGTGGGAGGCAGCTTATTTCTATATATTTGTTTACAGAGTTATCAAAAGAGAACCACGTTTCTAAAATTCTTGTGCCTGCACCAGAACCTCTACAGTGTCCCAGTTAAAGAGTCATCCTTGATCTTCATGTACTGAGATCAGCAACAGTGGATCATGTCTGCATACTGCCAGTTTGTCTTCCCGTAAATGAGTTGAGAGTTTGCTGCCTATCTGGCTGACATAGTTCTTGTTGCAGTCCCCACAGGTGATCCTGCACACCACATTGCTTTTGTCAGTTGTCCTTACTGGTACCTTGGTTCTTGAGGCAAGCTTCCTTAAAGATTCCTTTGGCTTGTGAGCAATTGTGATGCCATGAGGTTCGAGAAGTCGAATATCTGAAGAAAATGCTTGTTAAATGGCACCTTTTTCACCATGCTTAAACCGTGTGTTCCAGTTCATCTTGCAGCTCAATCACACAACCTGATACCTCTTCCCCAGTAACCAACTTGTTTATTAAACCCGCCACCAAACATATGAATAGTCAGAAAAATAAAAATAAATTCCTGTTTTAGCACACAGAAATTAAAAAAAGAGGCTTTAGTTGGGAAAATTTTTTTCATCAATTGGAAATCAATGTGTTCCACAATAACATTAGAAGTCATCGGCTTAACAATTAAACAGAATCACAGGCAGATTTATTATCACTGACATATGTCACAACATCTGTTATTTTCTGGCAGCAATACAGTGCAAGACATAAAAACAATGATACGTTACAAAAATAAATTATGAGGTTCATGGATTTATGGCATATTCAGAAACCTGATGGTAGTGTCATGGTTCCAGTTGGCTGTTCCCCTTTAACACTCCTTTCTCCATGATTATGCCCTAATTTCAGTCATTAGATTTCCAAGTGCTGCTAGCTTACTCAATTAGGGTACACCTGGTTTTCATCAGTGACTGAAATAAGTACAATGGCGTCAGTATCAGAGGTTGCCAGTTTGTTGGTCTATTCCCATGTGATAACGTTGTTTCTCGACTGCTTAGAACCGTTAGTTCTAAGTTCTGCTCCGGTTTCAAGATATTCCATGAAAACCCTGTCACTGTGTCAAGACTCCATATCAGAGCTCCATGTCAAGATTCCATATCAGAGCTCCATGTCAAGATTCCTCCTGTTTGCTGTTCAACGTTCACATCAGCAGCACCGGGGCTCCACGGGGGACTGTCCTGTCTCTCTTTCTCTTCACCATCTACATCTCGGACTTCAACTGCAACACAGAGTTTTGCCATCTTCAGAAGTTTTCTGGTGACTCTGCCATAGTTGGATGCATCAGCAAGGGAGATGAGGCCGAGTACAGGGCTACAGTGGGAAACTTTGTCACATGGTGCGAGCAGAATCATCTGCAGCTTAATGTGAAAAAGACTAAGGAGCTGGTGGTGGACCTGAGGAGGGCTAAGGCACCGGTGACCCCTGTTTCCATCCAAGGGGTCAGTGTGGACATGGTGGAGGATTACAAATACATGGGGATATGAATGGACAATAAACTGGACTGGTCAAAGAACACTGAGGCTGTCTACAAGAAGGGTCAGAGCCAACTCTACTTCCTGAGGAGACTGAGGTCCTTTAACATCTGCCGGACGATGCTGAGGATGTTCTACGAGTCTGTGGTGGCCAGTGCTATCATGTTTGTTGTTGTGTGCTGGGGCAGCAGGCTGAGGGTAGCAGACACCAACAGAATCAACAAACTCATTCGTAAGGCCAGTGATGTTGTGGGGGTGGAACTGGACTCTCTGACGGTGGTGTCTGAAAAGAGGATGCTATCCAAGTTGCATGCCATCTTGGACAATGTCTCCCATCCACTCCATAATGTACTGGTTAGGCACAGGAGTACATTCAGCCAGAGACTCATTCCACCGAGACGTAACACTGAGCATCATAGGAAGTCAGTCCTACCTGTGGCCATCAAACTTTACAACTCCTCCCTTGGAGTGTCAGACACCCTGAGCCAATAGGCTGGTCCTGGACTTATTTCCACTTGGCATGATTAACCTATTATTTAATTATTTATGATTTTATATTGTTATATTTCTTCACTATTCTTGGTTGCTGCGGCTGTACCGAAACCCAGTTTCCCTCGGGAACAATAAAGTATGTCTGTCTGTCTGTCATCCCCAGCTCAATCTCCCTGCCAGTGTCCTGCATTTGGGTTCACCTCAGTCGCTCTGTGCAACAGATAGAGGGAAGAACCTACGCCTAAAACAATGAATGTAGGTCCTCATGCTCCTGTGCCTCATTCCCTGGTGGTAGTAATATAATGAGGGCATGTCCTGATAGGTGAGAGTCTTTAGTGATGGACACCACCTTCTTGAGGCACCACCTCTTGAAGATGTCCTCACTGGCAGGGAGGACTCGTTCCTGTGATGGAACTGATTGAGTCTATAAACCTCTACAGCCTCTTGCAACCCTATCTGTCAGACAAAAAAAATGAGTGTGATTATCTATGAGAGACCTAAAAGTAATGCCTCTCTCCTCTCCTATTCGATTCCTTTTACTCCAGCACTCACCTTGCCCACCTACCTGGGTTCACCTATCATCTTCCAGCTAGCCACCTTCTCCTCCCACACCTTTTATTCTGGCATCTTCCCCCTTCCTTTTCAATCCTGAAGATGGGTTTCAGCCTGAAATGAATAAACTGTTGACATTTCCATATATGCTGCCTGACTTGAATTCCTTCAGCATTTTGTGAGAGTTGCTTTGGAGTTCAGGCATCAACAACTTTCTTGTGTTTATGAAATGTTATTTTGGCTTGATTATTTTTGCTTGTTCATTTTTTTTAAATGTTTCTTCATATGGAGAAATATTGTATTGAGTAGGTTGTATAGAAAGTTATAAATTAGTAACATGTTGTGGTGAACTATGTGCCTGTCGGGACACGCCCCTGCTGACTGCTCCTGTGGCTCCTCCCACAGGCCCCTGTATAAAGGAGACCTGCGGCCTGAAGATCGGCCTCAGTCTCCAGGACCTTGTATGATAGACACTCACTCCTGGTTCCTTCTTCCAGTCAATAAAAGCCGATATCTCGCCTACGTCTCAGTGTGAGTTATTGATGGTGCATCAATTTTATTGACTGGAAGTTTTAAAACATGGAACCCGTTTTGCGTCCGGACCGGTTGGATTTGGACCCTCAAGACCCTGACGCGGCTCTCGCTTTTGAACACTGGCTTGCATGCTTCCAATCGTACTTGGCGGAGCTTCGTGCGACTGAACCCGCCGTTATGCACAGAATCCTACTCTCGAGGGTCTCCTCCAAAGTTTACTCCTTTATCCGGGACCTGCCGACCTACGAAGGGGCACTGGACGCCCTCAAACGACAGTACCTGCGGCCGGTGAACACCGTCTACGCAAGACATCGCTTAGCTACCCGGCAACAGCGGCCTGGCGAATCGTGCGCTGAGTTTCTCCGAGCACTACAGACACTAGTCCGAGCTTGTGACTGCAAGACGCTCACGGCAGAACAGCATGCGGAGCTGCTAGTGCGAGACGCCTTTGTGACGGGACTGAGGTCAGTGTACATGCGCCAGCGGCTGCTGGAGAACTCGGATCTTACCTTAAGCTCGGCGATAGAGAAGGCCAACGCTCTAGAAGCTGCGCGGCATAACGCCGACGCTGTCCAGTCGCGCGATTCCCCGCCGGTTTCGTGGACGCCTCAGACCCCGCCACCGCCGGCTCCCGGGAGCGAATTCGCCAACGCCGCCGCCAGTCGCCATATCACCAGCTCCCCATCTGCCCAGAGGACCGCCCCTACACCGCCTTCGAGGCGGGCGGCCGGCTCTATCACTTCCTGCGCATCCCTTTCGGTGTCACGAATGGTGTCTCTGTCTTCCAGAGGGAAATGGACCGGATGGTGGACCAGTACCAACTGCAGGCCACATTTCCCTATCTGGATAACATCACCATCTGTGGTCATGACAGGCCAGATCACGACGCCAACCTCCAACGGTTTCTCCAAGTGGCCGCAGCTCTGAACCTTACTTATAACAGGGACAAGTGTGTTTTTGGTACCACCCGCCTTGCTATACTTGGGTATGTCGTGGAAAACGGGGTTATTGGGCCTGATCCCGAACGTATGCGCCCCCTGTTAGAGCTCCCTCTTCCCACCACTCTCAAGGCCCTCAGACGGTGCCTGGGGTTTTTTTCCTATTACGCCCAATGGGTCCCCCATTACGCAGACAAGGCTCGCCCCCTGGTCAAGTCTACCTCGTTTCCCCTCTCTGCTGAGGCCTGCGCGGCCTTCAACTGCATTAAAGCGGACATTGCCAAAGCTACGATGCATGCAGTGGACGAGACCGCTCCCTTCCAAGTGGAGTGTGATGCCTCCGATTTCGCTCTGGCTGCTACCCTTAATCAGGAAGGCAGACCAGTAGCATTCTTTTCTCGCACCCTCCAAGGCTCTGAAATTCGGCACTCCGCGGTGGAGAAAGAAGCCCAGGCCATAGTGGAGGCTGTTAGGCACTGGAGGCACTATCTTGCTGGCAAAAGATTCACTGTGCTGACCGACCAGCGCTCGGTTGCGTTCCTGTTCAGCAACCAACAGCGGGGCAAGATCAAAAATGATAAGATTTTGCGGTGGAGGATAGAACTCTCCACCTACACCTATGATATCCTGTACCGGCCTGGCAGACTCAATGAGCCCCCTGATGCCCTATCCCGGGGAACATGTGCTAGCACACAGCTCGACCAGCTGTACGCCCTTCATGCACAACTTTGCCATCCGGGGGTCACCCGATTTTACCATTTTGTGAAAGCTCGGAACCTGCCGTACTCCCTGGAGGACATCAGGACGATGACCAGGGACTGCCAAATTTGTGCCGAGTGCAAACCGCACTTCTACTGTCCTGACACGGCACAACTTGTCAAGGCCACCCGCCCTTTTGAACGCCTGAGTGTTGACTTTAAGGGCCCCCTTCCCTCCACTGACCGCAATGTCTATTTTCTCAGTGTTATTGACAAGTTCTCACGGTTCCCCTTTGCCATCCCCTGCCCCGACACCACTGCCACGTCCGTCATAAAAGCCCTGCGCCAGCTCTTCACTCTGTTCGGGTATCCCTGCTATATCCACAGTGATAGAGGGTCCTCCTTTATGAGTGAGGAGCTGCGCCAGTACTTGCTAGCTAGGGGCATTGCTACCAGTCGGACCACGAGTTATAATCCCCGGGGTAATGGCCAGGTAGAGCGGGAGAATGCCACAGTGTGGAAGGCCACACTTTTAGCCCTTAAGTCCAAAGGGTTGCCGGTCTCTCGATGGCAGGAGGTCCTCCCTGAGGCACTGCACTCTATCCGCTCTCTGTTATGTACGTCCACCAATGCCACCCCTCACGAACGCCTATTCTCTTTTCCCAGGAAGTCTGTCACTGGGACCACCCTACCAGTTTGGCTGACGTCCCCGGGGCCAGTGCTGCTCCGGAAACATGTGAGGAGCAATAAATACTCCCCGCTGGTGGAGAGGGTTCACCTTCTCCATGCGAACCCCCAGTATGCTTACGTGGTCTTACCTGATGGGCGGGAGGACACGGTCTCCATCCGCGACCTGGCACCCGCAGGTGCAGCAGACCACTACCCTGAAGGCTCTCCGGTAACTGTGAACCCTGCACCAGAGGTGACACCGTACTCACCAGGCCCTACACAGACTCCTCACGACACTTGTATACCGGGCGTTTCGTACGCATTTATACCAGGCGCCTCGCACATGCATGAGGGATCACCGGCGCCTAGTGGGCAAGAACACGCGCAACCCCCGTCCCCTGTGCAATCGCCAATGTTGCCGGCACCTATGCGGTCACAGCCGGTGCTACGTAGATCGCAGCGACAGATTCGACCGCCTGATCGGCTTGACTTGTAAGAACCTTCGCTACATGAGGACTTTTTCAAACGAAGGGGGGGTGAATGTGGTGAACTATGTGCCTGTCGGGACACGCCCCTGCTGACTGCTCCTGTGGCTCCTCCCACAGGCCCCTGTATAAAGGAGACCTGCGGCCTGAAGATCGGCCTCAGTCTCCAGGACCTTGTATGATAGACACTCACTCCTGGTTCCTTCTTCCAGTCAATAAAAGCCGATATCTCGCCTACGTCTCAGTGTGAGTTATTGATGGTGCATCACATGTAAATGTCAATTGAGTATCAATGATATATTTAAGGATTCTCTAGAATTCCAAAGAAACATTTGTGGGAAAGATATGCATGAAGTAAGTCATACATGATATATTTTTTACAGCTCATGGTGATAGAAATCCAAAAGGAATTCAATAATCAGCTGTAAAAAATGGATACACATTGTTATTGAAATAGGATCAGTACTCTGCTTATGTGCTTCACTCTGAAGTATAGGACAACTTATTAACCATTCATAAGCTTATTGTTGCTGTCAGTTTTCATAATCTCTGCATGATTTGTGTACATTTTGCTTAATTTGTAGTGAAAAGACAAACAGAAATAAAGCAGAACTATTTTCTTCACATCTACCTTAAACCTTAAGTAAATTAATGTAAAACTTCAAATTCATGCAAATATTTGGAAATGAAGGTGTTGAAAATAACTCATTTTGTACTAAGTGAACTCGTGCGATGCAATTTAATTCACACAGTCAATTCTCATTAATTACAATCAGCATTTAATTTACAACAGCATTATTTTATCACAACTTCTCTCTCCAGTACACAAGATAATTCTTTCCAATACTTTCACTAGGTGTTTAATTGGTATGTGCAGTTACCTTGTGATATACTCTAGCACAAAGACTGTTGGATCCCAACAAACTTGTAGTATTTAGTCACATTCAAAAATAACTTTTGATGTTGGCTTTAACTTCTGCAGTACTTCACTGCCTATGTGTTGTTTCTGACCCTCAAAGATCTAAGCAAGATTCTAGATCATTTTGCCAGTTTCTGAAACCATTTAAATGTATCAGAACTGGTGGGTTTCGTACTGAAGGGCTATGTCTACAATTTCATATTTAAGAAATCAGTTACATAAATAGAACTTGCAACTCTCAAGATATGTTCTTGTTACTACAAAGGTAAGAAAAGCTAATTAATATTTCTATTAATGCACCGCCAGTATGACTTGCAAATCCACAGGAAAGAGTGTGAGTGGTTAATGATAATGCTCCAACTTTACCTCCTTTTCACTGCTCCATCAGAATCAGAATCAGAATCAGACTTTAATCGCCAAGTACCTGTGCACATACAAGGAATTTACTTCCGGCAGATGTTGTCTCTCTGCTCATAACAATAATAATGACAAATATAAATGAAAATATAGATTATACATACAGGTAGTGCAATCCAAGTAATAGTTAGCTGACAGTTAACCGGCAGTTAACTGTTCAGCAAAGTGACCGCAGTAGGGAAAAAACTTCTCCAGTGCCTATTAGTCTTAGTCTGGAGGGATCTGAAGCGCCTACCGGATGGAAGCAGTTCAAACAGTCCTTGCGCAGGATGGAAGGAGTCCTTTATGATGTTCCCTGCCCTCTTCTTCAACCTGGAAGAGTACAGGTCCACAATAGAAGGCAGGGAGGCTCCAATGATGCGCTCGGCAGTCCTCACTGTGCGCTGTAGTCTGGTTCTATCCTGCTTGGTGGCGGCTCCAAACCACACAGTGATGGAGGTGCACAGGACAGACTCAATGACTGCAGTGTAGAACTGCAGCAGCAATTCCTGAGGCAGACCACATTTCCTCAAGAGCCGCAGGAAGTACATCCGCTGCTGGGCCTTCTTCAGGATGGAGCTGATGTTCTGCTCCCACCTCAGATCCTGAGATCCATATTTAGAAAGGGATATCTACAGAATCAGTGGAAAGGCTATCTGTAGCTGAAAGGTTTCCCACCATGTTTTCTCGGCAGGGAAGGTCATTGGTTGTTGTTAAGTTTTGTGACTTCAAAACGTTAAACTAATTCAAAGGAAGACACAGGAGTCCAGATATGTGCGTCTAACTTCAAGTTTACTTTGAGCGAGGTGCCCGCGAAACACGGGGTAGCGTGATGATGTATGAAATTCAGGTATTTATACATATAACCCCTAATGAATTATGTAAATTAACAAAAATGATTAGTCAAGCAAGATATACACAAGATTACACAAATGTTACTGAAATATTAAATACACTACATTTGTCCCTTTACTGTAACTTGGGCAGAGCTCAAACTAAACATCCATGAGCAAATTGTTGGTAAGTAAGTATTGCTTAAAAACACTTCCAATTATCCATCTGTCATTCTACTTAAGATCAAAGGTTGATTAATGGAGCAGTAAATGGTCAGGGTAGAACTGTCCTACATGTACTCACAGGACATACAAAAACTGTGCAATAGTCAATATTCTAAACATAGAACATTACAGCACAATGCACACCCTTTAGCCCATAGTGTCATGCCAACCTTTTAAGCTACTCTGAGATCAATCTAACCCTTTCCTCCTATATAACCCTCTGTATTTCTGTCAACCATGTGCCTTATCTAAGAGTTTCTTAAATGCTCCTAATATATCTGCCGCATTTGGCAGGGCGTTCCGTGCACCCATCACGCCGGGCAAAAAGTCTATCTCTGACAATCCTACTATAATTTTATCCAATCACCTTAAAATTATGTCCTCTTGTATTAGACAAGAGAAAAGGTCACTGGCTATCACACGACCTATGCTTCTTATCACCTTGTACACCTCTATCAAGACAACATCCTATTAAATCTCCGCTGCAACCCTTCTAAAGCTTCCACACACTTCCTACAATGAAGGGACCAGCACTGAACTCAATTTTCCAAGTGTGGTCTAACCAGGATTTTATAGAACTCTAACATTGCCTCACAGCTCTTAAACTCAGACTGCCAACTAATGAGATTCAACACACCGTATGCCCTCTTAACAACCCTATCAACTTTTGTGCAACTTTAAGGGATTTATTAACCTGCAGCCTGGAATCCCTCTGTTCCCCCATACTGTGCAGTTAAGTAGATGCCAGCATTGAAGCTGTACTGGAATATTTTGTAAATGCAAACACGAGGAAATCTGCAGATTCCAGAAATTCAAGCAACACACACAAAATGCTGGTGAACACAACAGGCCAGGCAGTATCTATAGGAAGAAGTACAGTCGACGTTTTGGGCCGAGACCCTTCGTCAGGACTAACTGAAAGAAGAGTTAGTAAAAGATTTGAAAGTGAGAGGGGGAGGGGGAAATCCAAAATGATAGGAGAAGACAGGGGGAGGGATGAAGCCAAGAGCTGGAAAGGTGATTGGCAAAAAGGATACAGAGCTGGAGAAGAGGGAGGATCATGGGACGGGAGGCCTAGGGAGAAAGAAAGGGGGAGGGGAGCACCAGAGGAAGATGGAGAACAGGCAAGGAGTGATTGTGAGAGGGGCAGAGAAAGAAAAACAAGGGGGGGAAATAGATAAATAAGGGATGGGGTAAGAAGGGGAGGAGGGGCATTAACAGAAGTTGGAGAAATCACTGTTCATGCCATCAGGATGGAGGCTACCCAGATGGATTATGAGGTTTTGTTCCTTAAACCTGAGTGTGGCTTCATCTTGACAGTAGAGGAAGCCATGGCTAGACATATCAGAATGGGAATGGGACATGGAATTAAAATCTGTGACCATTGGGAGATCCTGCTTTATCTGGTGGACAGAGCGTAGGTGTTCAGTGAAATGGTCTCCCAGTCTCACCAATATATAGAAGGCCACACCAGGAGCACCGGACGCAGTATACCACACCAGCCGACTCACAGGTGAAGTGTCGCCTCACCTGGAAGGACTGTCTGGGGCCCTGAAGGGTGGTGAGGGAGGAAGTGTAAGGGCAGGTGTAGCACTTGTTCCACTTACAAGGATAAGTGCCGGGTAGTAGATTGGTGGTTTTCTGCTTTCTGTAGGGATCACTCCCTAGGCGACTCCCTTGTCCATTTTTTCCCCCCCATCCCTTCCCACCGATCCATAGACTTTGCCATTTCCAGTGCCTTATCACATGGAGTGGAGTAGAATCAATCTGGCTGCAGACTAACATCTATCACATTGGAGACTGGAGTTACCAGCTTATCAGAGTCCTTTGATCATCACCAGCTGGCACAACCATAATGGATCACATAACCACCAGATATTTGCTGACAGACTTGCTCAGAGTTTGGGCTGCATCAGGACAATTCAGCTCCTCCCAACCCAAACAATGGGCTTAGTTCAACAGCCGATGTTGAAGTGACTGCCCTGAACAAGAAGGTTTTACTAGACTGTGTAAGGCAGCAAGAAAGCCTGCCAAAATCAACAGCCTTTTCAGCCTGACATCATATCTATACAAAGGGCATTGGCTGAGGATGTTGAAGCCCAATTCACTCAGCTCCTGACACCTTTAAAGGGTAATAGATAAAGCAGAGGATATGTTTTAACTGGGCATTAAAAGGACATCAGCAAACAGTCCTGGTCTAACCCTGTCTACTTAACGGTTTTTATAACATGTTCACAATCTCTATATACTCCCATTCACTTATTAAACAGATAGTATTGAACCTTGTTTATAGTTTATCCCTATGGTTACCCTGGTTTCATTCCCCCCCCCCATTTAACCCTCCTCACCCTCCCTGCTTAACATGGTTTTTGTATCCCCTTCCCAGATTTGATAAAGCTCAGTGACCTGAAATATCAGCTCTGTTTCTCTTCCCGCAAATGCAGTTCAACTCGCTAAATATTTCTAACATTTTCTCTTCACTAGCGTTCGGTGAGAGATGCTGTGGCATCAAATACTTAACTGGCTGAGCAGCACAAATCGATAGAATTTGGTTAAGATCCCACAAAGTTATCCACAGGCTTTGCTTAGTGAATCCCACAGGAAAATGGGCACGATCAGGAACTTTGTGTTATGTAAACCACATGAGAACCTTTTGACAAATCTCCTTTTCATTAAAAAAATTAGAAAGAATATTCACTGAGTGTTCTAAATCCTTCATTTGGTAGATATATCTTGCAATGCAGCAATGGAGAAGTTTTCTTTGCTCTGTTTTGAAGACCTTGGGATCGCCAAGCACAGCAAACGAGAAGAAAAGTGATATGAATTGTGTTGGAGACATTCTCACTGCCCTTTTAACACCATATTCTCAAAGATAATGATACCCCAGTGATAATTCCTGTCATAGTGGATAACTAGAAATTCAAAGTTCAAAAGTTCAAAGTACATTTATTATCAACGTACAGTCTGTATACATTATACAACCTTGAGAACGTCTGCTCCCAAGTTCATGCCCAATAGCATCACATTTTTTTTCTCTCTGAATTGAATGCTTGATGGTCATGGAGCCACAAAACAAAGAAACCCCAAAAAAACCCATTTCAAAAAAGAACATCAAGCACCCAATTCAGAGAAAAATGAAAGTCGTGATGCTATTCTTCGAGCAGATGTTCTCAGGCAAACGTTCAGGGAACATTTGCATGGCGTTCTGCATAGGTACGTTCTGTTGAGGCAGGGAAAGGATGGTAGGATAAAAGAACCATGGTATACAAAGGGTGTGGAAAATCTAGTAAAGAAGAAAGGAAAAGCTTAAGAAGGTTTCAAGAAACTAGGTACTGTCAGAGCTCTAGAAGTTAACTACGGTGACAGGAAGGAGCTCAAGAATGAAATTAGGAGAGCTCGAAGGGGCCATGAGAAGGCCTTGGCGAGGAGGATAAAGGAAAACACCAAGGCATTCTACAAGTATGTGAAGAGCAAAAGGATGAGTCATGTGAGAATAGGACCAATCATGTATGATAGTGGAAACGTGTGCACGGAGTTGGAGGAACTTAATGAATACTTTGCTTCGGTATTCACCAGAGATAAGGAACTTGGCAATTATGGAGATGACTTGCAGTGGATGGAAATGCTTCAGCATATAGACATTAAGAAAGAGGATGTGTTGGAGCTTTTGAAAGCATTAAGTTAGATAAGTCAACGGGTCTGGATGAGATGTACCCCAGGCTACTGTAGAAAGCGAAAGAGGAGATTACTGAGCCTTTGGTGATGATCTTTGCAACATCAATAGGGTCAGGAGAATACCAGAGGATTGGAAGATTGCAAATGTTCTCTTTTTCAAGAAAGGGGGTAGAGGTAACTCTGGAAATTATAGACCATTGAGTCTTACTTCACTGGTGGGCAAGTTGTTGGAGAAGATCCTGAGAGACAGGACTTATGAGCATTTGGAGGGATATCTGATTAGGGATAGTCAGCATGGCTTTGTCAAGGGCAAGTCAAACCTTACGAGCCTGATTGAATTTTTTGAGGATGTAACAAAACACATTGATGAAGGTAGAACAATGGATGTACTGTATATGGATTTCAGTCAGGCATTTGATCAGGTTCCTCATGCAAGGCTCATTCAGAAAATAAGGAAGCCTGGGATCCAAGGAGACCTGGCTTTGTGAATCCAGAACTGGCTTGCCCACAGAAGGCAAAGGGTAGTTGTTGATGGTTCATATTCTGCATGGAGGCAGGTGACTAGTGGTGTACTGCAGGGATCTGATCTGGGACCCCTCCTCTTTGTGATTTTTATAAATGACCTGGATGAGGAAGTAGAAGGGTCGGTTCGTAAGTTGCTGATGTCACAAAAGTTGGGGGTGTTGTGGATAGTCTGGAGGGTTGTCAAAGGTTACATGGGGACATCGATAGGATGCAAAACTGGGCTGAGAAATGGCAGATGGAGTTCAACCCAGATAAGCGTGAGGTGGTTCTTTTCGGTAGGTCAAACTTGAAGACAGAATATAATATAAATGGTAAGACTTTTGGCAGTGTGGAGGATCACAGAGATCTTAGGGTGCATGTCCATAGGACACTCAAAGCTGCTGTGCAGGTTGACAATGTTGTTAAGAAGGCGTATGGTGTGATGGCCTTCATCAGCCATGGGATTGAGTTCAAGAGTTCTGAGGTAAGGTTACAGTAATGTAAGACCTTAATTAGACCCTACTTGGAGTACTGCATTCAGCTCTGGTCACCTCACTTCAGGACTGATATGGATACTATAGAGAGAGTGCAGAGGAGATTTTAAAGGATATTGCCTGAATTGGAGAGCATGCCTTGCAAGAATAGGTTGAGTGAACTTGGCCTTTTCTCCTTAGAGCGTTAGAGGATGAGAGGTAACCGGATAGAGGAGTATAAAGTGAATAGAGGCATTGATCATGTGGATAGTCAGAGGCTTTTTCCCAGAGCTGAAATAGCTAACACAAGGGGGCACAGTTTTCATGTGCTTGAAAGTTGGTACAGGGAGGGGATGTCAGAGTTAAGTTTTTCACACAGAAAGTGATGGGTGTGTGTGGAATGCACTGCCAGCAATGGTGGTAGAGGCAGATAAAATAAGGTCTTTTAAGAGACTCTTAGATTACATGGTTGGCATAACATTGTCGGCTGAAGGGCCTGTAACGTGCTGTTCTGTTTTACCACAGGCTATTGAAACCCCTAGGCTTCAGATCACCACTTAGCTATAAGCAGATGGTGATGGCAGCAATGACATTTTTGGCAAGGAAGGGGAGGAATAGCATTGGTTTTCCCCAGGCCCAGGAGATTTATCAGGAAACTCATTTTCAACCTTCATACTTGCATGCTCCTCATCCTGATCGCAAACTGAAACTCCAATAATAATCTGCTCCCCTGTCCACCACCTTATGACAGCTATCACACCCTACCCTAATGCTCGCCAGACGCTGCAACCGGCATTCTCGCTCTGCACTGGCAATAGAGCCAATAGGTCAGGGTGTGATCCTCTAGCCCCAAGGGCCATGTGATCCAGGCCCTTTCAAAGACACTGGTCTGACTGTGTAGTGATTGAACGTCATGGTGTAATATATACATCTATTTCTTTCACAGCAATAACCCTCTGCCACTTAGCACAACGTATTTACCTGTTGTCCGTGCACGTGCTGTTATCCACACGTATGCATTGTTCCTTCTCTCGCTCCCTCTCTCATTGCAATGTGAATACACCAGTTGAAGCCATCTCCTGCATGCGTACTTTTGCTTAATTGATATGTAGTTGTGCACGGACACAACAGATCGAAAAGGTTTAGACAGAATAAGCCAAATGCAGGCAAATGGGACTAGTTCAGGAGGGCACCTTGATCACCTGGCACAAGTTGGAACCCTCAACAAGAGGTATATCGCTTTAGATACTGTCAGGAGTGGGGGGGGGGGGGCGGGTAGGATATCTAACAAAGAAAAGTCACAGTGGTCGGGTCTCTGTCACTGAGACCAGCTCTGTGACTCAGGAAAGGGGGAGAAAAGGTAGGTTGTGGTGATAGGGGATTTCTTAGTTAGAGGAATGGACAGCAGGTTCTGTGGGCAAGAACGAGATTCCTGGATTGCCTCCCAGGTGCCAGAGCACAGGACATCTTGGATCGAGTCCTCAAAATTCTGAAGTGGGAGGGTGAACAGCCAAAGATCATGGTCCATGTAGGTACCATTTATATGGGATAGGATGAGTGATGAGGTTCTCCACAGGGAGTTAGGTGCTACGTTCAAAGGCAGGACCTCCAAGGTTGTCATCTCAGGATTGCTACCTGTGCCACGTGCTAGTGAGGCCAGAACTAGGAAGATTATACAGTTTAATACACGGTTAAGGAGTTGGTGTAGGAGGGAGGGCATAAGATATTTAAATCATTGGGCTCCCTTCCAGGGAAGGTGAGACCTGTGCAGAAGGGACAGTTTGCACCTGAACTAGAGAGGGACTAATATTCTAGCAGGGTTGTTTGTTGATGCTGCACAATGGGGTTTAAACTAGAGTTGCAGGGGGATGGGAACCAGAGTATCAGAACTGGAGAGGTTGTGGAGGCAGATTTTGGTAAGACCTTAGACAAAGCTAGGAATTAAAAGGTTGAGCAATGGGTAACTAGTGTCCTGAGCAGGATATATTTCAATGCAAGAAGTATCGTGGGAAAAGCGGATGACAGTGCAGAAGACCAGGGAGCTAGTTTACAAACAGAATCAATGTGTAGTGAGGAGAGGCTGTTGATGGGTCAAAATTGCAAAGGATGAGTTGCAATGTAAAAGGTGGACAAAATCAAAAAGAGGTGAATACAGGATTGAAGGTGCAAAATTTGAATGCATACAGTATACGGAATAAGGTAGATGAACTTGTAGCACAGTTACAGATTGGCATGTATCACTGAATCATGGCTGAAAGAAGATTATAGCCGTGAGTTTAATGTACAAAGATACACATTGTATAGAAAGGACAGGCAGGAAGGTAGAGGGGTGGCTTTGCTCTGTCAGTAAAAATGAAATCAAATCATTTGAACAGAATGACATTGGGTGGAAGATGTTAAATCATTGTGGATAGAGCTAGGGAACTGCAAGGGGAAAATATATACAAACTCCCAATCAGTAGTAAGGATGTAGTCTACAAATTACAACAGGTGATAGACTTTGCATGCCAAAAGGGAAATGTTACAATAGTCATGGGGGATATAAATATGCAAGTAAATTGGGAAAATCTGGTCAGTGCAGGATTCCAAGAGGGAGAATTTCTAAAATTGCTATGAGTTGGCTTTTTAGAGCAGCTCATGGTTGAGCCCATGAGATCAGCTATTCTGGATTGGGTGTTGTGCAATGAACCAGAATTGATTAGAGAGCTTAAGGTAAAAGAACCCTTAGGGGAAGTGATGATAAAATGAACATATTCACCCTGAAATTTAAGAAGGACAGGCTAAAGTCAGGTGTATCAGTATTACAGTGGAGTAAAGGGAATTACAGAGGCATGAGAGAGAAATTGGCAAGAATTGATTGGAAAAGTCTGGGATGACAGCAGAGCAGCAATGGGTGGAATTTCTGGAAGCAATTTGGAAGGCACAGGATATTTACATCCCAAAGAGGAAGAAATTTTCTAAAGGAAAGATAACACAACCATGACTAACAAGAGAAGGCAACACCAACATAAAAGCCAAAGAGAAGGCATGTAATAGAGCAAAAATTAGAGGGTGTTAGTGGATTGGGAAGCCTTTAAAAACCAACAGAAATCAACTAAAAATGTCATTATGGTAAAGATAGAATACAAAAGTAAGCTAGGGAATAATGTTAAAGAGGATATCAGAAGTCTCTTCAGATACATAAAGTGTAGAAGAGAGGTGAGAGTGGTTATTGGACCAATGTTGGACAGGTAATAATGGGAGACTAGGAAATGGCAGACGAACTGAATAAGTACTTTGCATCGGTTTCCATTGTGGAAGACAGTAGCAGTGTGGTGGAAGCTCCAGGTGTCAGGGTCCGGATGTGCGTGAAGTTACCATAACTAGAGAGAGGGTTCTTTGGAAACTGAAAGGTCTGAAGATACATGTCACCAGGACCAGATGGTGTACACCCTAGTGTTCTGAAAGAGGTGACTCAAGAGATTGTGGAGGCAGTAGTAATGATTTTTCAAGAATCACTAGATTCTGGAATGGGTTGGGAAGACTGAAAAATTGCAAATGTCACTCCACCCTTCAAGAAGGGAGAGAAGCAGAAAAAAAGAAAACTAGGCTAGTTAGTCTGACCTTAATAATTGACTCCAACATCTTCCCAACCATTAAAGATGAGGTCTCAGGGTACTTGAAGGTGCATGACAAAATAGGCCGCAGTCAGTATGGTTTCCTCAAGGAAAAATCTTGCCTGACAAATCTGTTGCAATTCTTTGAAGAAATATCAAGTTTGATAAACAAAGAAGAATTGGTTGATGTTGTGTACTTGGATTTTCAGAAGGCCTTTGACAAGGTTCCAAACATGAGGCTGTTTAACAAGCTGCCATATGAGCCCACGGTATTACAGTAAAGATTCCAGTATGGATAAAGAAGCAGCTGAGTGGTAGGAGACAAAGTGGGAATAAAAGGAACCTTTTCTGGTTTGCTGCTGGTGACTAGTGCTGTTCCACAGGGTCTGTGTTGAAACTAATTTGTTTTATGTTATACATAATGTCAGAGATTTGGATCATGGATTTTTAATGGTTTGTGGCATATGGAGGGGCAGGTAGTTTTGAGGAAGTAGAGAGGCTGCAGAAGGAGTTATACAGATTAGGAAAATGGGCAAGAGGTGGCAGATGGAATACAGTATCAGGAAGCGTATGGTCTTTCTTCAATGTTATTGCAAATATACAACAGAAACCTCTATAAAATTCTCCATTTGGATTTCTTGCTTTCTTCTTAATTAATGACAAAAAAGTGTTTCAACTTAGGACAAGGAGGCTGAATTGTGATTGCTTGATCCCATTCATTTCCTCAATGATCTGATTCCCAATGAATAAACTGTTGAAATGCAACAGTAATTACAGAGGCAGTAATATAGCTATCTCAGTCAGTAATGGAGAGGTTTGTTAAAGGAATATACAGTAAATGCTTGTTTTCCTCTGTTCAAACCACCACAAAATAAAAGATGTAAACACATTTCACCACCATGAAACAAGTTTCCTTTGTATGATTTTTAAATGAAGATTTAATTTCATAAAGGCAAGAGATAATTGGAAGTTAAAAAATATCAGTCATATTGGTGACACAAGAGATCCTGCAGATGCTGGACATCTGGAGGAACACACAAGATACTGGAGGAAATCAGTGGATCAGTCAGCTGACGTTTTGTGTTGAGACCCTTGATTTTGATTTTCCTTTCTGCTGTGCAGCAGTCGGTGGTCACAAAAGCCATACTCAACCCACTTTTATGATCAGGCAAAATAAACAAGCTGATAATTGCTGGCGAAAATAAGTTGTGCTGCAGCTTCAAAGTCAATTTTAATTTTGGAACGCACCCTGTAGGGTGCAATAACACTTATGCATAGCACATTATCACACTATACAATTACAGCTCATTTCTGCACACACTGCAAAGAAAGATATAAATAGATTCTACAGTCTATTCGACTAATTACACATCACATATTAACTCCACTGCAAGAGCCCTTACATTAGATTGCCCATATAAACTAGTTCAGAGTAGTACAAGAAGGCTGTAATCACATTATGTTCATCAATGTATGTTCCCCAATACTGAGAGCTTCAGAAAGGGGCAAGGAGGACAATTCCTCCACACTGGGAAAATATCATGGTTCACATCGCAGATGGAGACAACCTAGCTGGGGTAAAATGAAACTATCCGGCAAGGAACAAACAGCAAGGAAGGTGGTGGGAAGGCTACTTTCAACGTGACACATCTGACAGAATACTTCATCTTATCATAGCCATCACCTTGTTTCATCAGGCATGAAAGTGTAAGACCACATGGCAACATGGCCATTCTTAACAATGGCAACTGCAATCCTCACCATCCCTGTTATATCATCATCTGAGCAGATTACAAAGATCCCATCATGCATGCTTGCCAGATATCAGTAACTGTTGGATCATTTCCAACATGACCCCTGAACAACAGAGTCAATAGAAAATCAATGGAAAAGATCTCAATAACCTCTGTAAAGTTGTTTTTTGTATCAGATCACTTTTCACTGGCAATCTATTAATTCTCAGCCATCAGGAGCTTTGGAGTCCCCACAGAGTATGGGAGAGAGGCAAAAGGAATCGGGGATCATTCTTTTATAAGAATGATCCAGAGATTAAGGAGCTAATGAACTGCAAATATTAAGTATAAACACAATAGATTCTGCAGATGCTGGAAATCCAGAATAACATACTCAAAATGCCAGAGAAACTCAGCAGATCAGGCAGCATCTATGGAAAGGAATAAACAGTTGACGTTTTAAGCCAAGACCCTTCATCAGGACTGGAAATGAAGGGGGAAGAAGCCAGAATTCCTGGATGAAAACTCTACCATTGCTCAAAGAAGACGAATCAGTTTCCTATAGCCCAGAAATCTTATGACCCGAAATCAAAGATTGCAGATGGAAAGACTGCAAGAGACCTTTGAGCAGATGATAACATTGTGATATTGAGCAAAGCACACAAAATGCTGGAGGAACTCAGCAGCTGAGGCAGCATCACTGGAAAAGTTTAACTGAAATACATCATTTGCATTAACAACCAGGACAAATAACTGTGTGCTGGGAGCAATCCACACATTCTGCCATCAACATAAAATGCCCACAGTGCTTAACAGAGTAACACAGACCACACAACAAACCAGAACACACCAAGTAACAAAACGATAGCAAAAGAAACTCTGTTCCTCCCTCCTACCCAACCTAAGTATGTACACACCAACCTCCACCCCGGAACAGACTATCTCCAGGGGATTTATGCATTTGGAGATTTTGGGTCTTCAACTTCCCCAGTGGGCTCTGGCCATTGGGTGTCGACATCTGGACTACCAATAGACCTTCGGGCTTTGATCTTCGGTATTAACCCCAGGAGTCGGGGATGCTGATGAATGAGGACCCTGAACTCCAGGCTTCAAACTCCAGACTCGCCGGTGATGAGACCACAAACACTAGGCTCGAACTCCACTCTTACTAATTCACATACCTACAGGTTCATCGGCCCTATTGCCTCCTTCCCACATGGAACTTCAATCCTGGAACATGTCAAAGACCCGCTAAACTGGAGGAGCCTCTATCCCTTGTCTATGCTGGTCTGTTGGCCCATATCCGATCACAGATGTCCTTCATCACACATCTACATTGCTGGTCTTTGTATAAGGAGCAGAGGCTTACACATTGAGCTGTTCTCTAACTCTTTAACCTGAACCTGAACTCTAAGTCCCCTCTCTGTCTCCTGAGCCATCCCTACAAACCTAAAAAAAATACAACTAAAACTCATCTGAGACTGAGCCACAACTTCAACAAAGACATAGCTCGGTACCATCTTGACCAGACCACTTCTCCAGTACAATCCATACCACAAAGGCGCATCCCAGCGAGAGATATAAACAGAGGTAAACTCATCCAGCATAGAGGGGTATCACCAACCACTCAAAAGAACATTCTTTAAACCCAGCCATTATTCTGTTCTTGATGTGAGCACGCTCCACTCCATTCGGCAGCAGCCTAAGTGGTCTAACTTAGGCTGTCATTTCTGACTACCAAGAAGTTCAAAAGACAATATTACAAATAAAAAAATATAATACGGTGGGAGCAGATGAAATGCCTTGGACCCTAGGACTAAGTACAGGCACATATTTACAACTTTATTTTCTGTATCTTAGAAGAGGAGTACATTCCAGGTGTATTTATAACTGTCATTTTCATGACTGTCAAAAAGGAGACATATTCTACTGTAGAAAATGCAGAGGAGTTTCCTTGCTGTTGCATTTGGGAAAATCATTATCAGGATCTCCTTAACTGCCCATTCTCAGTGGCTGAGGAGCTCACAAATCGTGGTTTCCATTCATTTAAAGGCACAATGGACATGAGTTTCACCATGTGACAACTTCAAGGAGCAGCAACAGCTACTAAGTAATGCCTTTTTGACCTCAGAAAGGCCTTGGACACTTTCAACTGAGAAGGATTGTGGAATACACTCCTCAAATGTGTCTGCTAAAACAATTCATCTCCATCATACTTCTGTTTCACAGTGATGCACCAGAATCCTAACCAATGGTCCTTAACAGAGCCAGTCTCAGTGAAGACAGGCTGCGTTATTTCCTCAGCACATGCTTCAACCATTCTCACTCTAAACGTTGAATTTGGTCTCCAATATGTGTCTTACAGGAGTGAATCAAATCTTCAGAGCTAATGGGAAGCTCTCCAACATATGATGCTTGCATTTCAGGACCAAGGTTACTTCATCCTCAAAATCTGAGATGCAATGTGCAAAATATCACAAGCAAAATGCTGGAGGAACCCAGCAGATCAGGCAACATCTACAGAAATGAATAAAAAGTCAATGTGTCAGGTCGAGACCTTTCTTTAGGATTTGTGTGTGTTGCTTTAGATCTCCAACATCTGCAGACCTTCTTGTGTTTATGATAGGCAAAATATGTCTGCAGGACCAATCTTCAATCTTTCATTAAATTTTTTACCAAGGTACATGGATGCATGAATCTCACACTCAATGTCTGCAGGACAAAGGTCCTCTTCCAAAGTGAAGCACGACTCTCCAACAATAAAATTTCATGGCAAAGCTGTGGAAAATTTGAGCCAATTCTCATTTTTCAGGAGCCAACTCTTAGCAATGGCAGTAACCAGGATGAAATTCACCATCGTCTTCAATGTGTGAGCATAGTTTTCAGCCAATTGAGAAAATAAGTGTTTGAAGATTCATGTCCCAAAGCAGGGACATTGTCCACTAGGTAATAATGATACCTGCTCCCTAATTTGCATCTGGATCAATTTGCCTCACATAAGACTTCCTTGCGAATTAACGAACAGGATGGTTTTGAGAATGGGATTCCAAGAGTAAGGAGATATTTCATATCCTCAGAGACTCTTTGAGCACATTCTTAAGTAACTTGCTATCCATCCTAGGAGTTTGTTAACAAGTGTGTAAATGACCTGTCCATCTGAGTGAAATCAGGCTGTCAGTGCTGAAGATGGTGATCTGGAGGGTCTTACAGAGACAGTATTGCTGAGATCTTTGTTGTGCCTTGGAATGCCTGCTGCAGTGTTCCAAAGATTCAACTTAATGTCAAAGTATGCATGCACAGTGCAACTCAGACCACTATCAGAGTTGTATTGTGCGTGCATACTTTGACAAATAATCTTTTAATAGAAATTTTGGAATTATACTTTACCTATGTGGCAGCATATGACACCATGGGCATTGATATTTGGACTATCTGAAAGAAACATTTTATTGAGTTGAACTCACATAACTTTTAAGCATAATGGTACGTTGTTGTTAATGTTTATTGAATGGCTGGAAGCACTTGAATTTTGTTCTCTCTGCCTACACTTTGGTTTGTTGATCTCCATTCAATTACCACTTTATATTGCTTAATTGTTATTTCATTAGTAGCTGGTTTGTATGTCATTATTGCACCATAGTGAACAAAGAATGAGATAGAACTGTGAAGTTAGGAAACTAAAAATAATCAAGTTTAAGTTTAATTGTCATTCAACATGTATACGGCTAAACAAAACATCATTCCTCTGGAGCCACGGTGAAAAACACAGAATATACAGTCACACTCAGCACATAGTTAGGATCCAGCACATATAATCACAAAATAATATTAGCACAAGTCCCTGAATGACATGGCCTGAAAATTGACATAAAGTGTGAGGTGCAAGTTCATGTAAGACAGTGTAATGTAACTGATACCAGACAGTTGAATAAATATGTGAAACAGCAGCAATAATAGGTGAGAAAGTGACCAGTGCAGACTGAGAGTGTGTCTGTGAGTCGGGAGAGGGGAACAGCAGGGGCATTCAGCCAGGGCGCAGATGTGTGCTGGGTGGCAGCAAGGTGTTAAGAGTCTATCATCCTGGGGGTAAGAAGAAGCTGCAACAGAGGACCTCATACAATCTGAACAGTGAAAGCAATACACCGTAGACAGAGCAAAGTAATCTCTTACGCAACAGATCAGATCAGAGCTCTGCAGTCCATATTTACTTATTCAGAGATACAGCACAGAATACGCCCCAATGAGCTGCACGGCTCAGCAAACATCAATTTAACACTCGCCTAATCACAGGACAATTTACAATGACTAACTAGCCTGCTAGTCCACACGTCCTTGGACTGTGGGAAGAAACATCTTAAAAACATTAAGACTGATAAATCCCCAGGGCCGGATATGATACACCTCAGGTTGTTGTGGGAATTGAGAGAAGAGATCGCAGGACCATTAGCTATGATCTTTGAATCCTCTTTGGCTGCAGGGGAAGTGCCGGAGGACTGGAGAATGGCAAATGTAGTTCCTTTGTTTAAAAAAGGTAAGAGGGAGAAACCTGGAAACTATAGAATGGCGAGTCTTACGTCGGTGGTCTGCAAACTACTGGAAAGGATTCTTAAGGATAGGATCTACGAGCATTTGGAGAAATACAGTCTACTCATGGATAGTCAACATGGCTTTGTGAAGGGTAGATCATGCCTCACGAGCCTGATTGAGTTTTTTGAAGAGGTAACAAAAGAAATTGATGAGGGTAGGGCAGTGGATGTGGTCTACATGGACTTTAGCAAAGCACTCGACAAGGTCCCTCATGAGAGACTCATCCAGAAAGTCATGAGGCATGGGATAAGTGGAACCTTGGCTGTTTGGATAAAAAATGGCTTAAAGGAAGAAAGCAGAGGGTAATTATGGAAGGAAAGTATTCTGCCTGGAGGTCGGTGACTAGTGGAGTGCTGCAGGGATCTGTCCTGGGACCCCTGCTATTTGTGATTTTTATAAATGACCTGGATGTAGAGGTGGAAGGATGGGTGAGTAAGTTTGCGGATGACACGAAGATTGGAGGAGTTGTGGATGGAGCTGTACGTGGCCGAAGGTTACAAGAGGATATAGACAGGCTGCAGAGTTGGGCAGAAAAATGGCAGATGGAGTTCAATCTGGACAAGTGTGAGGTGATGCATTTTGGAAAGACAATCCAAAAGACTGAGTACAAGATTAATGGTCAGTTACTTAAGAGTGTGGATGAACAAAGGGACCCTGGGGTTCAAATCCATACATCCCTCAAGGTCGCTGCACAGGTTGATAGGGTAGTTAAGAAGGCCTATGGGATGCTAGGCTTCATTAACAGGGGGATTGAGCTCAAGAATAGAGAGGTCATGTTGCAACTCTACAAATCTCTGGTGAGACCACACTTAGAGTGTTGTGTTCAGTTCTGGTCACCTCATTATAGGAAGGATGTGGAAGCTATGGAGAGGGTGCAGAGGAGATTTACCAGGATGTTCCCTGGTTTGGAGAACAAGTCATATGAAGCAAGGTTAGCAGAGCTGGGACTTTTCTCTTTGGAGCGTAGAAGAATGAGAGGGGACTTGATAGAGGTCTACAAGATTAGGAGAGGCATAGATAGGGTGGATAGTCAGTACCTGTTTCCCAGGGCACCAATAGCAAACACCAGAGGGCATAGGTACAAAATTAAGGGAAGGAAATTTAGGGGAGATATCAGGGGTAAGTTTTTTACACAGAGGGTTGTGAGTGCCTGGAATGACTTGCCAGGGATGGTGGTAGAGGCTAAAACATTAGAGATATTTAAGAGCCTCTTGGACAGGCACATGGATGAAAGAAAAATGGAGGGTTATGGGGTAGTGTGGGTTTAGTACTTTTTATTTAAGGATTATATGGGTTGACACAACATGGAGGGCTGAAGGGCCTGTACTGTGCCGTAGTGTTCTATGGTTCTATGGAAACCAGAGCAGCCAGGGAAAACCCTACCCGGTCACTGGGAGAATGTACAAACACTTCACAGATGGCGCCAGAAATGAATTCTGAACTCGAAACACCCCTAGCTGTTATGGTGTCATACGAACCGCTATGCTACCATAGCGCCCCAAAGTGAATGTGACAGTCTTGCCATATCCGCTCAGGAATGATCCTGGAGGCATACAAAAGAAAGAGGCTTCGGCAGGATCCCTGGGCTTGGTCACAGTGGAATGCAGCTAAAGACAAGGTTAGAGAACTTGTGACAGCTTCCAGCCAGAAGTCAGGGTGAATAAACCATTTTAGTCTCCTCCTAGTATTGAGACCAATACCAAAATCAGTCTTCAGCTAATTTAAGTCACTCCACTTGGTACCAACATACAGTGAGTCACCGAATACAGCAAAAGATATGACACAGAGAAACTAATGGGCCTCCATCCAAGTTGTTCTTGTGTAGTTAAATCACTGGCACCTACTGATGATGCATAAGATTACCCAGGTGTCCATAAAAATGCTAGAGAAAACAAACCTATCCTTATTAATCATTAATCGTTATTAATCATATCACTACAAATTATTTGCAAACCTCAGCAGGTGATATTGACAGCATTATTGAGCCTCACCTACTCACCATTAGCCACTCACAAATACCATGCTGGGGCTTCTTAGCTCCAAGGCTTCACCATCGTACCAAACATAGATGAAAAACTGAGACGTAGAGCTGAGTAGTCCTAGGAAATCGAAAGATGAGGTGAAAATAGCTGTTCTAGATATGAAGGCAACATTTGACTGATCCTTGATAAACAGATCAAATGCAATGAAAAAACTCTGTTGTTTGGAGTCATTCCTTGCCGAAAGGAAAATTATTGAATTATTTGTCATCAGTTAGCTCAGCCCCAGGACCTCACTGTTCCTCAGAGCAGTACTCTAGGTATATCCACCTTCAGATGCTACTTAATGCTGGTAATGGGGAGTTCACTGATGATTGTATGATATCATAATATTCATGGCTTCTCAGTTAATGCAACAGTCCATACCTGAATGTGGCAAATCCAAACCCAGACAAGGCCACATAATGGAGAAGTCATCTCCAACAGGGGAAAATCCAATACTTTGGTGGAAATATCATCTAGAAGTGAGTCCTCCACCATCAACACCCTAGCAGCTGTTGGGAAAGTGGAAGGTGGGGCAAGAGGTAGATGAGGGGGGGGAGGGAAGATCATAATTGATCAGAAACTTAATTGAACCAACTGCATAATTACTATAATTACAAGAGTAGATCAGGAGTTGGATATTCTGCAATGGTAACTTCTCAAAGATTTTCCACCACACATCGCACAAGTCAGGAGTGTGATGGATATTCATCAGCTGCTGAAAGACAAGAGAAGAGGTACATAGGGATGCAATCATTGAAAGGATCCCCTTTATGTCATAAACATCGTTGAGTTAGAAATATATCACTGTATCTTCATCAGTGCAGGGCCTGAATCCTACAATCTCCTACCCAATAGCACCACAAGAGTACCTGGACCAGATAAACTGAAAAATTCAAGTTGAAACTCACTGCCACCATTTTGAGCACACTTACATATGATACACAACATTGGTCTGATCAACGATGTTTACATTACATGGTAAATTAAAAATGTGTATTATTTGTAGTCAATGTGACATTATAATATAAAGTATGAAGGTGACAGTACCAACTTGCGTTTCCATAAATGTTAACTTTAAAATATAGCAGTATTTACCAGTAAAATCACACTTTATTGCTTCAGTGCCCAATTTGAGCTTAAGGTCACCAACAAAGTTTTAAACAGTAACAGATTATTTCTTTAAGGCACTTACAATTATTTATATTTTTCTCAATAAGTGGCAGTTTTTGGATTGTAATATTTGAACTGGGACTAAATATCTCGAGGATTTAATGCTATTCTAAAGATTGTCAGGGATAGAAATAGCATTTTAAGACACCTGCTGAAATGCATATAATTTTACAACATATTTTAATTACCCAAAGATTTCTCTCTAATATAATTAGGACTTTTCTAAACACAGATTCCACTTTGAAAATTCGAATGGTCTCTGGCTGAGATTAATCACAATGGCTGTACCAAAACCCCATTACTAGCAAAACTACAAAATAAAAGTAATTATTCTTTATTACCTCTTGAGGCACAAGCCAAAGCTCTACAATCATCTATTGGTGCATGAAATAGCTTGTATGTAAAACTAAGATGTTGGTGCGTGGCCTAGTGGGCAAGGCATCAGACTAGTCACCTGAAGGTAACTGGTTTGAGCCTCAGCTGAGGCAGTGTGTTTGTGTCCCTGAGCAAGGCACTTAACAACACATTGCTCTGCGACATCACCGGTGCAAAGCTGCATGGGTCCTAGTGCCCTTCCCTTGGACAACATCGGTGGCGTGGAGAGGGGAAGGCCTGCAGCTTGGGCAACTGCCGGTCTCCCATACAACCCTGCCCAGGCCTGCGCCCTGGAAACTCCAGGCGCAGATCCATGGTCTCTCGAGACCGATGGATGCCACCACCAAAACTTAGACACATTATTAAACCTCCAATGAACTGCATCAAAATGGTGATAGTGTACTGGAAGTCACACTAAAAATGCCTTCTGTTTTCCACACAGATATATCTTCAGCTGTACAAAATGCACTTGAAGAATACTTAATAGCTTGTGTGATGAAATATTTCAAGGAAATCACAGAATTAAAATCCCAACAGTAACTCACTGGATTACTTGTCAAATCAAGCATCAGAAATGTAGTAAGAACATGAAAAAAATAGAATCAGATATCTGAAATTCAGCTTCCTGTGTTCACTCTGTTATTCAATAAGTTCACGCTTGATCTTTAACTGCAGTGCTTCTTTTCTGCATTTCCCTGCCTTTCTGATTATCTATGAATCCATTAATTTCTGTCTTGAATTTATCCAGCAAAAGAACCTTTACAACTCTCCTGTCAGTAATTTCTGAAGAATCACCATCCTCTGAAATACACACTCATCTCTGTTCAGAATGGCTGAACCCTTACATCAAGATTAGAACCCCTGATTCTAAATGTTCCAGCCAGGGAAGTATCAAATATGCATCAACCCTGTAAAACCTCCAGAGAAATTTGTACATTTAAGTAAGGACACCTCTCATTCTTCTCAGCTCAAAAGAGATGGAACTAATCTGCTTAATCTTTCATATAACAATCCAGACTCAACTGGGAGAACCATTATTGCACTCCCTCTATCACAAGGGCATTCTTCTTTCAGTAAAGAGCCCAAACCTGTTCACAATATTCAATTCTGATCTCAGCAAAACTCCATTTGAAGCAAGGCATACTACTTTTCTACACAAATTCTCCTGTAATATAGGCTGATGTTGCATTTGACTTCCTAGTTGCCCCTAGTGATTGTTGGACAATGGCTACAGATCTCTCTGAAAAATACCTTCAACTTCACACCAGTTTTAAAGGTTACTTTTCTTTTTCAGTTTTTCTATTATAGTGGATGACTACACTATGTTCCCTCCATATTTGGACTCAGAACTGTTCCTTGCAGGACCCCACTAGTCACAGCCTTTCAACCTTAAAATGATCCATTCTGTCTTCTACCCCTTGCCTATTCCTCAATTCATATATCACCTGTAAACTCAGCCAGCTCCATCATGGGCACTAGGCTCCCCAGCATCCAGGACATTCCCCCTACTCATTGCTACCATCATGGAGGAGATGTAAGAGCCTGAAGGCACACACTTATTGTTTTAGGAGCAGCTTCTTCCCCTCCACTATCAGATTTATGAGTGGACGATGAATCCATGAACACTACCTCACTACTCTTTTTGCCCTCTTTTTGCATTGCTTACTTAATATTTATACATATTTCTTATTGTAACTTATAACTTAAAAATTATTATGTACTGTATGTAGTGCTGCTGCAAACTATGTCAGTGATGTCAAACCTGATTCTGAATATCATGTGCTCTAATCACATTTTATGATGTCTTGTATTCTATTTCAGATTCACAACAAAGAAGAGTCAGTGTTGTTTCAACTGTGACTGGACTGTAAGATTAACTGCAAGGTTAGAATTCCAACTATAGCTTACATCAATGATCCGATCAGTGAAACAACAACCACAAATTTTTCATTGTAATTAGGAGCTGTTTGCAAGTCCATTTGTTATTTCTAGACATTTACATTGCTTGCATTATTTGCTGCTTTCAATGTGTGACATTGTGTTCATAAATAGGAATCTGTAATCTATCAACATCATACTTTGACAGTTGTAATATACTGAAGGATTCCCAATTCTCTAGCTAATCTGAAGAGTTACAAAGTTGCTTATCAAGCATCAATTCACATATTCTTCAGAGAAACGGCCCTGTTCAGCCATGCTCCTGACAAATTAAAAAAAATGGAAACTGCTGCTTAACCTGCTCCTCTGCTGCAGTGGTGACGGTACTGTTCCTTTCGCAAACCCCTGCTCTGTTGTAGCATAGGAGCAAAAAAATGGTTCCACTTCCTAAAATCTCATCAGGTTTGATGAGAAAACAAAGCAGAATACACTTTATAATACTAACCTAGTCATGTAGTTTTAGGTAATTTACATTTGGTTATTTTCATTGTTTTGACTTCTGTTTTTGCCGTTTTCTAGTCTTTATTTTAAAACTTCCCAGTGCTGTATCTAATTGTTTAAGTTGTTTCAGAATATTAGAGATTCCCGCTCGGACAATTAAAAATGAGAAAATGAATTGCGGAACTCTCAGGTTTACTGCTGTGGGTGAAGCTTGTTCAGACAGCATCGTGCCATGCCAATAGTAACGTTAAGGTCCTTAGCTCTGCAAGGTCTTGCTGACCACTTTAATGTCAGCTGTACTGGGGAAGTTGCACCCAGGTTTGTGCAGGTATGGATGGCTCAATTCTGCCAGAAAATTCCAGGTCACTTACTATGTCCAGCTAAGCATTTATCTGAATAGATTTTGATAACAAAGTTGATAGAATAGGAGGAAATACGTGGAGTAATTAATGTATATATTAAGAAAGAACCAATGTCTGCAGGTGACAGGGTAAAAACTTGTTCTTGGTTGCAGACAAGCAAAACTTCAGTGTCTGCCACTGATATGGTGGGGGAAGGGTGGGAAGTGGAGGAAAAACACATGTACAATTTTAGATACAACAGGAGGTAGTTGTAACGTTCTCCTTCGCGTGTAACGAAACGCCGAATTAAACGTCGAGATAAACCACAGTCAATAAGAACCAGATCGCAGTAAGATTAACCATTTACTGTTCACTCTTCACATTAACATATGGTGAAAACTGTTGATAAAACAATACAAGATTGATACAGTATTTGTTCCTTCCTTAATATCACATTACAATTGTAAATACTTGTAAAGGTGACTATAACTACATTACACTAAGGTGCAGTATACAGGGAGAGTTTACCTGCTCCATTAACTACTGAGAATACACTTCCATGCAAACTATCCGCAACTCTTTAACTAACAAAAGCATAAACATTATCGACCGTCGTTACTTCTAACAGGATCGGCATTAACATCTTAGTTCAATATATCGATTATCTGTTAACTTACAGCGTTGCTCTCACTGTGATTTCTCATGCCTGCAAAACAACTTCTGCTCAGGTGTGCCTCGTGGTGAGCCCCCACCCTCGCGTTAATTTCAAACCGGTACTTTCCCACAAGACGCGGCGAAACCGGATGTGACGTCATCGCATGCCGATATATTTTACATGCAATGAATATACTTTAAACACTTCTAATTCTAACTAGAAAATACTATGAAATGAATTACTAAGCGAAAATATTATAAACTAAATAACTGTCGTAAAGACAGCACACTCCCCGCTTGACCTTTGTAAGGTCATAATGAACAGAGTACAAACTTAGTCTCTTAATCAGTCATTAGGTAGAAGTAGAATAACTTCTGTAACTGGCCTTTGGTAAATTTTCACATCGCCTTGGTCGATAGTCTTCAATTCGATCTTTCTGACATATCCATCCTCGCTAGGGAATGTAGTAGTGATTCTGGCCATTGGCCAGCTGTTGCGGGCGATTTGCTTGTCCCTGAGCAGGACTAAGTCTCCAACTTGAAGATTCCTTCGGGGTTCTGTCCACGTTTGTCTCTGTTGCAACAAAGGTAGATATTTTTGTCTCCAGCGAGACCAGAGCTGATTTGCCAGAGCCTGGACTTGTCTCCATTGCTTTGTGTACAAATCCTCATCTGAGAAGCCTCCTGGTGGAGGGGGAGCTCCTGCCTTCTGCATAAGGAGCATTGATGGCGAAAGTATGAAGGGGTTTTCTGGGTCAGAAGACACAGGTAGGAGTGGTTGTGCGTTTATAATGGCTGTGACCTCTGCCATTATGGTGCACAGTAACTCGTGGGTCAATCGGGTGCGTTGCTGCATCTCAGGTTTCCTTTTCCGAGTTTTCCATAAGGACGTGAACCGTTTGACTGCCTGCTCTTTGTTATCTGGTGAGCGCTGGCGCGGTTCTCTGAAAGGCGATGGGGCAACCCCATTATTTGCTTCATCTCTGAAGACCTTGGTGTCCTTTGTTTTTAAAGAAATGGCATCTTGAGCTGATTGTGCAAGTTTGTTTCCGTGCTCGGTTTGAATGAAAACTGACTGACCTAGCGTCTCGTCAGTTACTTTACGCTTGTTAACGTCTTGTTGTGCTTCCTTAATGCACGGGACACTCGGGCAGGGTTGAAAAATCGAATGGCGGCCACTCTCTAGCACATTGGTCTTGAGTGTGTCGACCGTTGGTTTGTGTACGTCACCGAGACACACCTCTCCTATCACCACCCAGCCCAGATCCAGACGTTGCGCGAAGGGGGCGTCGAGCGGTCCATTGACCTGCTGCCTAACCTTGTGTACCTAGATAACATCTCTTCCTAATAGCAGGAGTATTTTCGCTTTTGGATCCAGTTCTGGGATGTGTTTGGCGATGTGGTGGATGTGGCTGGTGTAGCACCGCACTTGGTGTCGGGATCTCAGCGCGGTTATTCATGATTTCATCGCACTCTAAGAGCGGAGGGAGACAGATGACGACTTTACCATCCAGGGACTCGATCTGGATGCCTTCTGCCTTCCTTCCTTGGGTTTCCATGTTGCCTGAGCAAGTTTTGAGGTAGTATGGGAACTGCTCACTCTCAATGTTGAACAATTTAAAGAACTCTGGACTGACTAGTGAGCGATTGCTCTGATCGTCCAGAATCACATAGGCTTTGATGGCCTTGTCTTTGGCTCCTTTAGGGTACACCTTAGTGAGGCAGATCTTGGAACAAGAACGGCTTGACTGAGCTTGACCGCAAACTTCTGTACAGTTCGAGCTGACAACTGTTGTCCTGGGGTGAGCCTCTCCCTCCCCGCCATCCTGTTGTGGGGGTGAAGGAGCGTTGTCGGTTTGCGGTGACAGGTCGGGATGCATGGCCCCGACGTGATCTGGGCTATCACATTCCGGACACTTCACGGAGATCGTACACTCTCTGGCAAGGTGAGAGGTTGAGGAACAGCATCTAAAACATATTCTTTTCTCCTTGAGAAGAGCCGTCCTCTCTTCAAGGGGTTTTTCCCTAAACGTTCTGCATCCTTTGAGGGGGTGAGGTTTGTTATGCAATGGACAATACTTGCTAGGGTAGTTGTTAGTTGTAAGGGCTTCAGTCTTGAGCACTGAGACGGGTTTATCAATGTTGAAAACATTCGAAGAGGATCTACTTGGCTTGGTGTAAATCGTACTGCTTCCTGGACCCGCAAGGCTAGGGTCGTTTCGCTTCTTCGCCTCCCTGCACACAAACCTAGTGAGGAGCTCAAAGGGAGGAGATCGATCATCGTGCTCTTCCTTGTAATCTAAAGCAACGGACAGCCACCTGTCCTGCAGCCCAAAAGGAAGTTTGTCCACGACTTGTCTAATCCTGGATGGAGTATCTAGGTATACTAGACCAGCTGAGTAGCCATCTTCTTTGGCACCTTGGATCTCCATGAGTAAATCTCCGAATTCTCTTAACTTAATGTGATCTTTGGCTGACACCTTAGGAAAGTTTTCCAGACGTCGATATAGCGCCGCTTCAATAGCTTCGGGGGACCCATAGTCCTCCCGAAGTCTCTCCCATGCTTTGCTTAAGGCTAGCTCGGGTTTGTTGATGTACACTGAACGCATGCGTCTCACCTGTTCGCGTGATTCTTTCCCCAGCCATTTCGCCATAAGGTCCAACCTTTGGGTTGCACTGAGCTGGACTCCGTCGATCGCGTTGGTGAATGTGGAGTACCATGCACAGTAATTTTCAGGTTTATCGTCAAACTGGTACAGTCCCGAAGTGACGAGATCCTGTCGTGCTAAATACTGCATCATAGGATCGGCTGTAAGCGGCATGCGGGCTGGAGAAGTACATTGGCGTCTATATGACTGAGAGCGTACGTTTCTCATGGAATTTGCCGTCCTGGATTCGACCTCTGCATCTCTTCGCATCAAACTTTGTAAGTTTGGTGTCGAGAAGTATCGGTTGTCAGCTCTTTCATTCTTGACTCCATCACGGAGTCGTGAGGGTAAATTTTCTTCCTCGTATAGATGTGATGCAATCGTGACTCTCTGAGGTTCCTCGTAGCTGGGGAAGTTATCGAATACGTATGGAGAGGGGAGACGAGCCTGCCTGTCTATTTGAGATTGTACATAGTCGCTTGTGCGTTCCAGTCTGGTCTTTTCTAAAGTAGATCTTACTTCGGTCAGATCGCGCGACCCTTCAGGTTCTTCTATGTACCCTGCTTCCGCCATGGCAGCTTCTTCTCTTTCTAGCTGCAGCACTTGCAACTCTGTCGATATTTTTGCCATTTCCAACTGGGTTTCGGCTTCTCGGGTGTCCCATTCCTTCTGGGTTTCGGCTTCTCTGGCAGCCTTTTCTTTCTGGATTTCAGCTTCTCTGGTGGCCTGCTTCATTTTCAAAACTGCTTCTTGTCTGGCGTAACACAGTCGCACCTTGGCAGCTTACTTGATGTCGCTCTACTGCCCTTGTCGCTGGGCGCCATCGACTTGATCCCGGATCGAGCTGACATTGCAGCACTTGAAACACCTGATAATGCAGCTTTTTCACTGTAACGTTCTCCTTCACGTGTAACGAAACGCCGAATTAAACGTCGAGATAAACCACAGTCAATAAGAACCAGATCGCAGTAAGATTAACCATTTACTGTTCACTCTTCACATTAACATATGGTGAAAACTGTTGATAAAACAATACAAGATTGATACAGTATTTGTTCCTTCCTTAATATCACATTTCAATTGTAAATACTTGTAAAGGTGACTATAACTACATTACACTAAGGTGCAGTATACAGGGAGAGTTTACCTGCTCCATTAACTACTGAGAATACACTTCCATGCAAACTATCCGCAACTCTTTAACTAACGAAAGCATAAACATTATCGACCGTCGTTACTTCTAACAGGATCGGCATTAACATCTTAGTTCAATATATCGATTATCTATTAACTTACAGCGTTGCTCTCACTGTGATTTCTCATGCCTGCAAAACAACTTCTGCTCAGGTGTGCCTCGTGGTGAGCCCCCACCCTCGCGCTAATTTCAAACCGGTACTTTCCCACAAGACGCGGCGAAACCGGATGTGACGTCATCGCATGCCGATATATTTTACATGCAATGAATATACTTTAAACACTTCTAATTCTAACTAGAAAATACAATTGAATGAATTACTAAGCGAAAATATTATAAACTAAATAACTGTCGTAAAGACAGCACAGTAGTTAAGGAAATGTTTAATATTTCTGCTGCTCTTGAGTCTTACAATTACCTACAATACCACCAGACACCACGAAATTAATAAAAGGAAGAGGGTAAAACATGGACAGAGATGGCCAGCAAGGATTGAGCGACCAGGTAGAAGGTATAAAGGAGGAGGGACATCAACCTCTCTTGCTAAGATAGCCAGCTCAATCTACTTTACATGCAGAATAGAAAGTTGTTCAATTCCTGTTCAAGGCCATATAGAAGGAACACCAGAATTAAAGGAAATTAGACATTGAGGGTGGGTGGGGCACAATTCTGAGAAAGAATACATTAATTATATACTCTTTGAATTTGATGTATTAAAACAGAATGCGATCAGATCTCTTGTGTCCTTGTTGTTATTGAAGGTTCATAATCATGTAGGGATTTGGGCACCAATGTAACACACACAAAATACTGGAGAAACTCAGCAATTCAGGCAGTATCCAAAGAGGAATACAAGCAAATCACCGTCCCAGGCATATTCACTTTTCAGGGCCTGAAAGGCTTATTGCTAAACTCAGCTTTCTGGCACAGTTCCATGACCTTTCCAAAGGGCCAGAGTTGTTTGTGATAAAGTTGAGCTTTTAACAAATATTCTTTGCTCAGATTTTTGCTGTAAACGAGAACCAGTCTCCAGTTCTTAATGTGAATTCGAAGTTCGAAGTTGGAGGCACAGTTTTGCAGACTAAAGTGACCCGGAGACTTGTCTCCATTAGTCAAATGCCAGACAATGGGGTTATGTCACTTAGCACATCAAACGTAGTTACAAGTCGGGATATTTGTGTACTCAGTGGGGTCAGCCCTGACAGCTTTAATTGTGGATTTTGGGATCTCTGTCACCAGAGACCATCTGTGTGAGCTACTTTGTCCAGCAAAAGTATCTGGAAAACACTACATACAGATGATGCTATCAAGTAGAAAATTGTATAAATATGAGCAGCATTGTAGATTGTTATGAATAACAAGACCAACAGAATGATGAGTTTACAGAAAGAAGAACTAGAATTCATTCCTCAACTTTCAGTTTCAGTGACAGACAACTCTGCAACTCATTAGTATATTCTTCTAGGTGATAAGAATTGCACTTGGTTTGGAAATCCTTTTTAGTTTGTAATTTTTTTGTAATACATAAATATTTTATAAATTAGAAATCCTCTGTGAATGTTAAGTATGTGTTAAGAATTATTTGTCTGAATTTAAACATGCATCATTAAAAATAAAATAACTGTGTTTAAAGTACTTTATTTGTTGGAAGTATCTCCTCTTTGGTAAAACCCACCACTCAAGCAGTCGGTATTGGCAGCTGGACCTCCCTGCAGAGGCTAGACAGGGAAGTAAGCTCGTGTTTGAAGAGTACTTGGATATAGTACAACCTCCCTACAGATGTCTATATTAGATAGGGCTTAAAATCTTCCTTTGAGTTTAGGGCTCTGCTGACTGGGAACCCAAGATGATAACAGGGCCTGGAGCCTTCACCAGGGTACGTATGTACTCCTAATATGTTGATGATTATTTAAGAGCAGCTGTGATTTCCTGTTGTGGTATTGTGCTGACCAAGTGTCCCTTTTCTGGAAGGAGAATTTGGCCTATGTGAGACATGATGCTGGAGAGCTTGATTCGCAGAAAAAGTGCCACCTACGGAATGTGGAGTGATGCCTCCTGCAGCAACTGCCTATTAAGTGTTCCTTAGTCCGTTCATCCTCCGTGATAATGGTGCGCAGGAATGGACAATGCCAGATCAGCCTCCCAGAATCCCTGACCATGGTACAGAATGGGGAAGAAGGGTGTCTGTGGACAATCAGAAGCAAGTGCCTGTATCTGGAAGCATTCAAAAATCCACAGATTGTTCTTCATCAAGTTTGCTTTTCTTCTGATGATCTTGGCAGCCGTTCTGCTTCATGTCAACAGGTGCAGCACTTCGAAGTTCAACAGCAGGTTAAAACCAGGAAACATGTTTCCATTCTGCCACTGACAATCATTCATTCTTCACTGGGAGCACTGCAACTTGGCAGTCGTATCAAAGAATAATTCCAGCAACTTAAGGAAACGCAGGATACAAATATCAGAAACAACTTAAGCAGAAGTTGTTAGAAAACTTAAAACTTTACACGTGAATCCAAAATGCTAATGTTCTGAACTAAAGTATAACCCCCATTACCCAGTTCCTGCCTTGTTCTCATTATTACCACCAGGGAAGAGGTACAGAAGCCTGAAGGCACACACTCAATGATTCAGTAACAGCTTCTTCCCCACTGCCATCTGATTTCTGAATGGACATTGAACCTATGAACACTACCTATTTACTTTTTTATGTCTAATTTTGCACTACTTATTTAATTTAGCTATTTTATATATATACTGTATATATTTATTGCAATTCTGTTTTTATTATTATGTATTGCATTGTACTGCTGCCACAAAGACAACAAATTTTATGACATATGCTGGTTGTATTAAACCTGATTCTAATCTTTAGGCAGGATTCAAAGGAGTATTTTCGTCCACACTAAATCAGAACTGTGAAATGATTTATTTATGGCCAGTATAGACTTATTACTCAATTATGAAGATGCATGAGAACAGAGGATTGAGGCAGCATAACACTTTAAAAGTACCAGGACATTGAGAAATCAGTTAATAAGTCATGATTGATCCAGAGCTTCAAGGCATAAGAAATAAGAGGAGAAAGGTTGACTTGTATCCCACTGTATTCTTCACCAGTCTTCTACACTACACACACCAGCACCAATCTTTATATCATCTGCAAACTTACATTTTCATCCAGGTCATTTATAAACATCACTATCAGCAGAGGTCCCAGCACAGGTCCTTGCGGAACACCACCAATCACAGATCTCCAGCTAGAACAAATCCTTTTGACTGGTATCCACTGTCTTCAATGGCAAGCCAGTTCTGAATCCAAACAGCCAATTCACCGTGATCCCATACATGAGCCTCCCATGGGGACTTTGTCAAAGGCATGTCTAAAATCCATGTAGTAACATCCATCCATAGCTCTATTTTCATCAATCACTCTCAATACCCCCAGCAATCTCTTCTCCTGCCTCTCTCAATAACCTGGGGTATATCCTATCAGACTCAGGGGACTTATCCACCTTAATGCCCTTATAGAGATGCAACACACCCTCCGCCTTTACTTCAAAATGCCCTAGCATATTATTACACTCAACCCTGATCACCTAATCATCCACATCCTTCTTGGTAAACACTGATGTAAAGTACACATTAAGGACCACACTCACATCCTCTGCATACAAGCAAATGGTTCCATCGTTTATACTTGAATGATCTTACCCTCTTCCTTGTTATCCTTTTGCTCTTAGTGTATGTATAGAATGCTTTGGTATTCTCTTTGATTCTACCTTTCATGGCCCCTTCTAGCTTTATAATTCCCTCCTTCAGTTCTTTAGTGGTTTCCTCAAGGGCTCTGTTTGAGTCTAGCTTCCTCAGCTTTACATACTTTTCCTTTTTCTTCTTGATGAAATTCATTACCTCTATCGACATCCACAGTTCATTTGCACACCTGTCCTATACTCTGTACCATTGGTCTTTAAACACCCTCCACACGTCAGACGTGGACCTGCCCAAAAACAGCTGTTCCCAATTAACTCTCCCTAGTTCCTGCCTAATGCTCTCATAAATTTACTACTCTCCCGCAAGGTCCATACTTATTCTTATCTATGGCTACCTTAAAACTTAAGGAGTCGTGGTCACTGTTCACCTGACATTTTACCTTCTGTAAGGTCAGTCACCAGGCCAGGCTTATTACCCAACACAGGGTCCAGTACAGACCCTCCTCTTGCTAGACTATCTACATATTGAATTAAGAAATCCTCCCGGATGTACCAAACAAATTCTGCCTCATCTAAACCTCCTGCATTCAGGAGGTCCCAATTTACAGTATGGAAGTTAAAGTTCCCCGAAGCAAAGCTATTGTTGTTACAGTATTTCCTTAATCTGCCTACATATCTGTTCCAGTGGATAATTATGCGATTCTGTCCTGAGTCTTGCCTCCTGTCAGATCAGTCTGGGGATGAGGTGTCAATTCACAGCTGCTTGAGCCCAGTCATGGTGGAGGCCTCACCGTGTAACTGAAGGAACAGGAGGCTCAGGAGCAATGGGCCCACAGATCCGAACATGATTATCATCTGCATGGGGAAAGCATTGGTGGGAATGGTGGGAAAAGGTGATGGTGAATGAATCAAGCACAATTTCAGCTTGCGATGATTTGATGCTTTATCCTGATAAGCAAAACGTCTTACTCAGCAATCTAGGGAAGTGGTATTAGGGGGTTAAAGTAAACCGTTTACACAAGTGAGGAACATTTAATAAACCTGGAGAACTACACTCAGTGGCCACTTTATTAGGTACCTCTTATACTGAGTTACTGTTGTCAGCTTGAACTAGTCTCCTCTGACCTCTCTCATTAATAAGACCTTTTCACACACAGAAATGGCCACCTAACTAGCTCTTCCTGGATTGCATGGGACATAACCTTCCAAACCAGCCTGTCACCTTGGACCTTGTCAAAGGCTTTGCAAAAGTTCAAATAGACAACATCCTCACCCTATCCTCATCTATCCTTTTGGTTATCCCTTCAAACAACTCCAAAAGGTTCATCAAACATGAGTACCAAGGCCACGTTGACTCTACCTAACCAGACCTTGTCTGACCAAATGCTGGTAGATCCTTTCTCTCAAACTTCACTCCGGTAACTCCCCCACCACAGATGTCAAGCTGACTGGCCTATAATTCCTTGGCTTGTCCTTGCTACCATTCTCAAACAACAAAGTAAAATTATTCACTTTCCAATCTTCAGAAAGTTCACCTGTGGGTAATGATGAAGTAAATATTTCTGCAGGGGCCTCCACAATTTCTTCTGCCATAAACTCTGAGGATGCACCCAGTCAGGATTTAAGGGATTAATCCACCTTAATGTACTGTTAGGCTGCAAATACCTCCTCCCCAGTCATATGAATGCGCTCAAAAACATCTCTACTTGTTTCTCTTATCTCTAAGGAGAAATATTCATAAAGTATCTCACACACCCATGGCTCAAGTCATAGGCAGCCCTTCTGATCTCTAAGGGGAGCTACTCTCTTCCTAGCTACCTTTTACTCTTTATGATAGACAGATGTTGAGCAGCTGGAGTTGTGTTTATTGGAGTGTATGAAAGGTGATTTAAAGAGATATGTGGAGTCATGGGGGGCATTGATGGGGTGAATGCACACGGTCCTTCCCCTAGATTGGAGTTGAGGAGCTGGGGGAAGGGTATAGGTTTGTGTTGGAAGGGAAGAGATTTGTTGGGAACTTGAGGAGCAACCTCTTTGCAAGGAAGGTGGTGTGGATGTAGAGGAGTGCACAGGGGGAGACCGTGGTTGATGCAGGTAATAAGGCAGCTTTTGGGAGACTGTGGGCAGGTACGTGGATGAGGTGGGTCTGGAGGGTTGTGGGCAAGCCACTAGCAGATCTGACCAGCTTGGATTGGCATCTTGCTTGACATGATTCAAAGGGCCTGTTTTAGTGCTGTACACTTTTACAACTGTACGACTCTAATTCAACACATTGAAGGGCATTTAAATAGAATATTTTAAATTTGTAAATAATTTTGATACCATTGGTAAGTTAGCATCCAAACTATCTTTGTTAAATTATTGTTAATTCTAAATTATGTTATCAAGATTAAAATGATCAAATTCTTCCTCAGCTAATGAATCACAGAAGTGTGAATGAAGCTTGTGGGGAGAATAGATCATTATTTGAATAGCAGAACAAAAATAAAGTATTCAAATGTCTGCACCTGTTCCTACATTTTGTTTAGTTTGGATCAAATTATACAAAATAACATAATGTAATGATAAGTTGCTTCCTGCTTGTAATAATGCCTTACGGAGGAAAATTCAAAATAATCAAGTTAGTCTTTGATGATATTCATGCTCTAAAATGACACTGATTCATGATTTAATTCACTTTAGCATCTCAGATTCATTCCTTTCCCTGTATTGTTATTCAAGCCTTCTTCAAAATTACTGACATGACATCCCATCTCATGCGTCAGGCTTCCAGTGATGGATGGGATATTCACTCTCTGACTTTCGGTTACAGTACTTAGCTTTCATGTCATCAGCCGTTACACTGTGTAAATCTCCTGGGACTTCAAATAGAAGTAAACACAACGGCACACATTGACTCAATGGTATGACTAAAGTGCGATGACAACCGAAAGCCAAACTGAGAAATGACTCCCATTCACTGTGTGTGAGACCTCATCTTCCAATGCACATTTTTTGTGTTACATATCCATACTTCCTCGGGAGGATTTAAGGAAGAATGCTGAATGCATTAACAGGTAACTGTCCCTTGGTATTCAAATATCAAGCCATGGGTAACAAAGGACATTAAGGACATCCTGAATGCTAAAAAGAGGGCGTATCAAGATGGAAATAGGGAGGAGCTGAGGACAATACAGAGGGACCTGAAAGCCAAGGTCAGGGAGGCTAAAGACAGGTGTAGGAGGAAGCTTGAGTGGAAACTCCAGCAGAACAACATGAGACGTCTGGAGTGGGATGAGGACCACCACTGGGTTCTGGCAAACCAGCAACAGAGGAGCTGAAGGCAGTGTGGACAGGGCCAACAAACTTAACCTGTTCTTCAACAGATTCAACACTGTGGCCCCTGCCCACCCCCCACATGATTCATCTGTTGTCGGCCTCCAACCAACACATAATCCACTCTCCCCTCCTACCCCTCCTCACAACCCCCCACCCTGCTCTCGTGACTACACCCCTCCCCCACCTGAAACCACCACGGTGGGCTTCACAGCTGAACAGGTGAGAAGACAGCTGAAACGTCTCCACCCAAGCAAGGCTGCAGGCCCGGATGGTGTCAGCCCCAGGGTGCTCAAAGCCTGTGCCCCCCAGCTATGTGGAGTACTTCACCATGTCTTCAACCTGAGCCTGAGTCTCCCTAGGGTTCTTGTGCTGTGGAAGACGTCCTGCCTCGTTCCTATACTGAAGTCATCGCGCCCCAGTGGCTCCAATGACTACAGAATGGTGGCATTGACCTCCCACATCATGAAGACCCTGGAGAGACTTGTTCTAGAGCAGCTCCCGGCCTATGGTTAGGCCACACTTAGACCCCCTCCAGTTCACCTACCAGTCCCGACTAGGAGTTGAGGATGCCATCGTCAACCTGCTGAACCGTAACTACGTCCACCTGGACAAGCCGGCGAGCACTGTGAGGGTCATGTTTTTTGACCCCTCCGCCCTGCTCTGCTGGGTGAGAAGCTGACAGTGATGCAGGTGGATGCTTCCCTGGTGTCATGGATTATTGATTTACCTGACTGGCAGACCACAGTACGTGCACTTGCAACACTGTGTGTCAGGCAGAGTGGTCAGCAGCACTGGGGCTCTACAGGGGACTGTCCTGTCTCCCTTTCTCTTCACCATCTACACCTCGGACTTCAATTACAACACAGAGTCTTGCCATCTTCAGAAGTTTTCTGATGACTCTGCCATAGTTGGATGCATCAGCAAGGGAGATGAGGCTGAGTATAGGCCTACGGTGGGAAACTTTGTCACATGGTGCGAGCAGAATCATCTGCAGCTTAATGTGAAAAAGACTAAGGAGCTGGTGGTGGACCTGAGGAGGGCTAAGGCAACGGTGACCCCTGTTTCCATCCAAGGGGTCAGTGAGGACATGATGGAGGATTACAAGTACCTGGGGATACGAATGGACAATAAACTGGACTGGTCACTGAGGCTGTCTACAAGAAGGGTCAGAGCCGTCTCTACTTCCTGAGGAGACTAAGGTTCTTTAACATCTGCTGGACAATGCTGAGGATGTTCTACGAGTCTGTGGTGGCCAGTGCTATCATGTTTGCTGTTGTGTGCTGGGGCAGCAGGCTGAGGGTAGCAGACACCAACAGAATCAACAAACTCATTCGTAAGGCCAGTGATATTGTGGGTGTGGAACTGGACTCTCTGACAGTGGTGTCTGAAAAGAGGATGCTGTCCAAGTTGCATACCATCTTGGACAATGTCTCCCATCCACTCCATAATGTACCAGTTAGGCACAGGACTACATTCAGCCAGAGACTCATTCCACCGAGATGCAACACTGAACGTCATAGGAAGTCGTTCCTGCCTGTGGCCATCAAACTTTACAACTCCTCCCTCGGAGTGTCAGACACCCTGAGCCAATAGGCTGGTCCTGGACTTTATTTCCACTTGGCATGATTAACTTATTATTATTTAATTATTTATGGTTTTATATTTCTACACTATTCTTGGTTGGTGTAACTGTAACGAAACCCAATTTCCCTCGGAATCAATAAAGTATGTCTGTCTGTCTTTGCCTTTCTCTGCCGCGTTTCCCAGGCATACGGCCTTGTAGTGTAAGGCATTCTATTCTCCCTTTCTGATGACATGGCCCAGGAAATTAAGTTTCCTCTCATTTAATGTTCTCATTAAAGATCTTTTTGTATGGGCACGTTGGAGTACAGTCTCATTAGTTACCCTGTCTCTATATGATATTTTCAGCATTCTTCTAAGAAACCACATTTCTGTTGCTTCTAAGTTTCTTTGGAGTTCAGGTGTTACAGTCCATGTTTCGGAAGCATACGGCAAGATTGACCAGATGTAGCATTTTAGTAGCCTAAGCCTTGTTGTCATAGAAATGTGTCTGTTGGTAAAAATGGGTTTCACCGTTTGGAAGTTGGTTTTGGCAATGGCAATTCTTCTTTTTATTTCTACTTTACTTCTAGCATCTTGTGAAATAAAGCGACCAAGGAAATTAAAGCTGGTCTTTTGTTCAATCTCTTGGTTACCGATGTACAATTGGCAGTTGGGAGTATCCTGCTGTTTTGATATTACCATACATTTGATTTTTTGTACAGTTGATGGTTAGACCAAAATCTGTACTTGTTTGTACTACATTATCTAGGAGGATTTGTAGGTCTTCAGCAGTACTTGCTATTAGGATGGTGTCGTCCGCATATCTTATATTGTTGATGTTAACCCTTCCAATTTTTAACCCATCTAGGTCTTCTATTTCTCTGAGAATCATTTCACTATAGATATTAAATAATTCCAGTGAGGCATCCCTGTCTAACTCTTCTTTGAATATTAGTCCAACTGCTTATACTACCATTAATTTTTACTGTCACCATTTGCTTCCAATATAAATTTTGAAACAGTTGTTGGTTCCTTCCATCAATATTTAGTTTGGTGAGAATTTGAAATAATTTTTCATGTTGTACTTTGCCAAATCCTTTAGTGAAATCAATAAAACATGAAAATACATCATTTTAATATTCAATTGTCCTTTCTGAAAGCATTCATAGTATGAAAATTGCATTCCTAGTTCCTCTATCCTCAATAAACCCATATTGTAGTTTAGAAGTTTCAGGCCTTAACTTGTTTTTTAATACGACTGAGAACAATTCTCAACAAAATCTTTATTATGTGACTCATAAGACTGATTGTTCTATAATCTTCGCAATCAATAGTTCCAGAAATTTTTGGCAGAGTTATAAATACTGATTTCAAGAGATTGTAGAAAGAGTAAGGTGTAATCCACTAGTAGCTGCTGCCATAAGCTGTTCTCTACAGACATTTCCTTTTTTGTTCTACGCCATATTCCCACCACCATTTCTCTCCTACTGAAAACTATATTCATCTTTCTCTTCAGCAATACACACAAAATCCTGGAGGAACTCAGCAGGTCAGGCAGCATCTATGGAAATGAATAAACTGTCAACGTTTCAGGCCAAGACCTTTCTTCGGGAGTTTTGTCTTTGTCTTGCTCAGTTCTGACAAAGAGTCACAGACCCACCATGTTAACTTCTCTCTACAAAGATGTTGACTGACCTGCTGTGTTTTTTCCAGCATTTTCTGCTCTTGTCACAGTTTTCCATCATCGTCACTTTTTTTTTTATTTTCACTATCTGGTGATACAACCCCAAATTGTCTGTTATATTAATGAGTAGTTTATTCTTAAACCAAAAGATTAAGGTATTTTTACAAAAGTACTTTAACAACAATCTTTCTGAAGGAAATATTCACCTTCTCATCACATTCCTTCAGACCTTTTCTCTTCAGCAACACAATTGTCCTTTGAATTAATTTGTGTAATCTGTTTCGCTGCCCTTTCTTTTTCACCATACCACAATCCTTTTACTCCTTAGGGAGCTAAAGTCTACTGAAAGCTACTTTTAGCGTACCGGTTAATTTATTATGTGTAAAATTCCTATGTGTATAATTCTAACAAACCAACTTGAAAGGAGTACGTTGGACATTCTGCTAAATATACCATCCTGTGAAGTTCTAGCCTCACTGTTAAATATTTCCATGGTACCCTTTCATACCTTGTTTCATACCTTTTTCTTTCCATTTAAAATGTTAGCCAATGTGAAAAATGTTCTCAATTTTGTCAGGTAATTCTATCATCTTAAAAAAAATATAGAGTCACCTAAAAGGGAAAGAAAGGAAATGATCACCCAATTGAATTTCAGCAGTACAGAAATAAATGTGCGTAGTCTAACCACCTTCTTGGCTAACTTGACTTTCTGATGTTTGGAATCATTCTTAAGGCTCATCACAGTACTTGATAATATTAAAGTGTCATGAGTTATGTAGTATAATAGCCGTTTGTGATAAACTACGTTTTAATGTAGAACAAGTTATTCTCACCCATTCAGTACTACTGGATCAGGACAACCATTACTATGGGTGGTGACAACACAGAACAAGATGGTCCTCTCGTGACCAGTAGTGAACCTCGGCTGCACCATGTAGCCCTGTGACTGTGACTGTGGTCAGCTTCTGAATGGTAATCGGTAAATTGGCTTATATTTGTCACATACAAAAGGGTGTAGATAGATAGATAGATTATTGATCCCAAAGGGAATTGCAGTGTCACAGTGGCATTACACATGCACAGATATACAAATATACTAATATGAGAAGAGAAGAAAGAAAGAATAAAAAATAAATTACCTCAAACAGTCTATCACTTCCCCAGCTATAGGTTGACTTATTATAGAGGCCAATGGTTGAGGATAAGAACGATCCCATATCACACTCTTTGGATCAGTGCAGTTGTCTTAGTTTATTACTAAAAGTGCTCCACTGTTCAGCCAAGGTGGCAGGCAGAAGGTGAGAAATACTGTCCAGAATTACCAAGATAAAAAGGTGGTGGGGGGGAGGGGAAGGAGGCTGGCTAGAAGGTGATCGGTGAAGCCAAGTGAGTGGGAAAGGTAAAGGGCTGGAGAAGAAGGGAAAGAAGAGGAGAGCGGAGATGTGAAAGTAGATATATTGTATTTTTTTTTACCTTGTCATTGAGAAAGTTGTTTTAAACTTTAATCAGGTGAATTACATTGGGGGTATGAGATCGCACTGATAAAGATGCTGAATGCTATTGAAATACAAATACTCCTGATTCTCCTCTATGTATGAATAAAACATACATGCCTGTCATTTGTTTTATGAATGAGAAAATTATCTGTAACATCTAGTTTTAATTTTAAAATGCCATTTTCAGACTTGATATTTAAGAGGTTTTAATTAATATTATTCACATAAACTCTAGTTGAATTTCATCATAACCCATTTTTGAGTAAACATTAAGGTTAGGGTGGCCTAATTGAAGAGCATAGAGCTGTCCATAATATAGCCACAGTATGCAACTATTTCTGTGCTTCCCAAACTCCGCAGATTATTCAATCACCACTGAAAATCAAGGATCAAGGAAGCATCATCCAGTTGCTTGTATGATATGCATAAATTCAGTAGCCGATTTATTAAGTATCTCCTGTATCCAAAAATGTGGCCATCGAATGTATGTTTGTGTTTTCAGCTGCTGTGTGGCATCCGCTTCAAGGTCTGATGTGTTGTGCATTCAGAGATGCTCTTCTGTGCACCACTGTTGTAACACATTGTTATGTGAGTTTACCTTCTTGTCAGCATGAACCAGGTTAGTCATTCTCCTCTGACCTCTCTCATTAGTAAGTCATTTTTGCCCACAGACCTGCTGCTCACTGAAGTTTTTTTTTGTTTCTGACAGCATTCTCTGTAAACTCTAGAAACCGTTGTGCATGAAAGTCCCAGATCAGCGGTTTCTGAGATACTCAAAACACTAACAATCAATCCACAGTCAATGTCACTTAGATTGCAAGTTATTCCCCATGCTGATGTTCCGAACAACAATTGAACCTCCTGACCATGTCTGCACGCTTTTATGCATTGAGTTGTTGCCACATGATAGGCTGATTAGATATTTGCATTAATTATCGGGTGAACGGGTGCATTTACTAAAGTGGTCACTGAGATTACAGACTTATCTATAGAACTAAGATCACAGACTTCATGTTCCACTCAGTAAATTCAAAATCTGCATTATTTTCCATTTAAAATTTAATTGTGTATTGCACATAAACAATTACTAGGCATTAGTAGGGTGTTACATGAACTTCTTGCAACAAATTCAGCTATCTTCCCTGTACAACTGCTTCAATGCTCTGACAGAAATGGGATTAGACACACAAAATATCACTGTCTAAATATAGGCATTATGGACTGCAATGAGACACAAATGACAGGAACACGTTTTGCTTCATAATTCCTTTCATAAATAGATCACAACAATTTTGGATATTAGGGGCTGCCAGCATTTCTCTGTGCAAATTCTTAGCATTTGCAAATCCAAGACTCTTGCATATTCAAATTCTATCAGTCCTGTACTTCCTGACAGCTGTCTTTAGTTGTTACATATATGCACTCCACCAAGCAGTGGCAAACACTGAGCAAGCAATTCCAATGTAATTATAATAGAAGCTCTGTTCAAATAACCCCATAGAAACAGTATCTCCATTTATTCAAGTGGAGACGAGTGGCTGAAAGCTAAATTTTAGCTAAATTTGTTTTGATTATTTTAGCTTAGATAGCATTATTTTTAATTGTGTTAAATATAAGTGCTTTAGTTTTTAAGTTTTTAAAAAAATTATTTGTAATATAATTTACTTTTAATTGTTTCTGAACTCACTGTGTTGACAGTTGATGACACTGATCACAACTCAGCTGGCAAAAGTTATTCATTAGATTTTTCATGGATAGGATTTGTACTGTGTCCAACCATCCACCAGGGTATTACCACCAAGTGCCTTGCCATTACCTAACACCTCTCCAATAATCTTAAAAATGGCTTCACACAAGTCCTCCTTAGAAGATCTCCTCTACCAAGCGCAATATATTGTATTCGGTCAGAAGGGAAGACAATTCTTTCCCTACCCTAAAGGAAAAGCAAATAATCTTCTAGGTGTGGAAATACAACTAACAATCCTCCAAAATAAATTAATAACATTACAGGAATTGAGCATATGATTATAATTGATCTTCCAGGCCAAGGGTTCCCAACCTAACCCCTCAGTTAAAGGTAGGGGTCCGTGGCATGAAGAATGTTGGGAAACTCTGCTGCAGGAAACAATGAGAAAACCAAATAAATAATCTTTTGTATCAACCCATAAAAAGCAAATATGCTGTGTGAATGTTTCTGGCATTCTTGCCAATATTCCTTTTGTAACCAAATCTACAGGATAGCTGATCAGTAACCTCATTGCCTTTTTTAACCAAGCAACCAAAAAAAAACTACTTCAAAATAATTAATCATGTTTAAAGTAATCTGAGGCGGTTCCGGTGACATTATCATCAAGAATGGCAGCTTAAGTCACTAGCTCCTCCAGAAAAACGCATATTAAGCCCAGTTAACCCATCAAATATAATATTTTTCAGAAGTATTTGAACTGATAAGAGGGGTAAGAATGGGGAAAAAGAAAGGAAATTAAAAAAGCGACACTGCAGAGCCTGCGGCTGAGAGGAGTGCAGCGAGCGGCTCTCCTACCCGACCACGTGCTAGCGAGGTGGACGCTGGGCCTCATTCAGGCGAAGCAGCAAGTATGATCGAAATTTTGAAAGAGATAAGGGAGTTCTAGAAAGATATAAAACAGCAGCTACATGATATTAAGTCAGAGCTTGCCAATGTCAATCAAAAAATAGCAGTGGCAGAGACTCGAGTTGAGAAGGTGGAAGATCACGTTCAAAACATGGAACGGATACTAAGTAAGACAATAAAAATATTAAATTACCAAGAAGGTAAACTGCTTGACCTGGAGGGAAGATCACGGCGGAAAAATATCAGAATATACAACATTCCCAAAGGAGTGGAGGTCTTGTCTATGACGGAGTTTGTCAGAAAGTTGCTGCGGGACGCGCTGGAGCTTCCCTCGACTATGGAGCTGGAAATTGAGAGAGCGCATCGTACGCTTGTCCCGAAGCCTACCCAAGATAGAGCAGATAAGACACACTCAATAATAATTAAATTCCTTCGATACAGTACCAAGGCAGAGATTCTACGAAGGGCCTGGGGTAAGAAGAGGTTGTTTTTAAACAATAAATTAATATATTTCGACCAAGATTACCCCCCACTCCGCGGTCCTGAAATGTAAAGAATACTCTGAAGTAAAGCGAATACTAAAACAAGAGAGGATTAGATTTCAAACTCTGTACCTTGCTAAACTTCGAGTGTTTTATCAAGATGGGATCCAACTGTATCAGACAGTAGAAGAGGCGACAACAGACATGAAGACCAGAGGGTTGCCTGTCAGCGTGATCAAACCGAGGGAAAGCCTGGCAGAGGAATTATCCCGCTCCGATTGGGAAATAGTGCAAGAATCGAGAAGGCAGGAGACTGGAGGAGGCCAAGAGAAGAGGAGTTTTCCAAACAGAGCTGTCACTGCCTCCAGAAGAGCCATAAGGTTTGGCTAACTTTAAAAAGGTTGAGAAGCTAAACGAAAGCAAAAGTAGACGGTGATATACCTATCTCGAGAAATACTTATTATAATATGGATTTTATATTACTTAGTTGTTATTCTTTATTTGCTCACTTACTCCTTTTTCACCACCAAAATGAGAATATATATGTGTGCATATATATGTATGTATGTAATATATATATATATATATATATATATATATATATATATATATATATATATCTGTGTGTGTGTGTGTGTGTGTGTGTGTGTGTGTGTGTGTGTGTGTGTGTGTACATACAAATTTTATCCAAAATGAAAAAAGAACAAGCCCATGTAGTATATTTACTGGAAATTCATTTAAGTGATAATGAGCATAGAAAACTAAAATGGGCTTCACTAATTTGTTTTTCTCCTCATATAAATAAGGACATAGGAGAGGAGTGGCTTTTCTTATTTCAAGTAAGCTAAATTTTGAAAAAGTATTCAAAATAGGAGATAAAGAGGACAGATATATTCTGGTAAGGGGGAATATAGATGGAAATTCAGTTACTCTTTTGAATATAAACGCACCCCCGGGAAGTGCTATCAGTTTCTTTCAGAAAATTACTGATATGATGATAGCGGAAACGGAAGTTCTCCTGATATGCGGGGGAGACTTCAATTTACAATTACAACCAAATTTAGACTCTTCCAATAGAAAAATCTATGAAACAAAATCCTCACATAAGAAAGTTAATATGCTTTTTGAGGATGTTGGTTTAAATGATATATGGACCTTTTCCCTGACAGAAGGGATTACACTCATTATTCTGCTCTCCATTTTGTATATACAAGAATAAACTATTTCATAACATTTGGAAAAGACAAAGACAAAATAAACACCTGTGGAATTAGGACAAGAGATGTAAGTGACCACGCACCTATATATTTATCTCTTGATTTTGACCTACAACCAAAGAATGCTATTTGGAAACTAAATTCAATTCTACTCAATAATCCATACTTTAAGGAACAAATTAAAAAAGAAACTGGTCTTTACTTCGAATTTAATGATAATGAAGAGGTTTCACCTCCCATTTTATGGGATACTCTGAAGGCGGTCTTAAGAGGGAAAATTATAGCGATATCTTCATATAAGAAAAAATAAGGAATAAAACATTAGAGGAATTACAAAATAGGCTGAAGGAACTAGAGAAAAAAACACAAATTGAATTTGGCACAGGTTACATTAGGGGAAATTTAAAAAATTAGGAATGAATTAATAGTTCGGCTACGCAAGAAATCAGGAAAAATTTAATGTTTCTGAAACAGAGACATTATGAAAGTGGATCAAAGTCTATGAAAATACTGGCGTGGAAACTGAAAAAAAATAGCAGAAAATATAATTCATAGAATTAGGGACCTAACAACAAAAATGATAAAAAAATAAGCTAAGTGAAATTCAAGAAGCTTTTGAAGTGTTTTACAAAACTCTATGTTCCAAAGTTCCAGGGAAAAGCATAACCCAAGTTGACACCTTCTTGAATTCTCTAGAATTACCCACTAAGCGAAGAACAAAATAGAACAATAACTGCTGACATAACTGAAACTGAATTAAAAGCTGCAATTAGTAGGCTTAAATTAAGTAAGTCACCAGGATCAGATGGGTATATGGCAGAGGGGTACAAAGAATTTAAAAATGAGTTAATTTCTGTTTTACTCCCCACCTTGAACTGGGCTCTAAAAAAGGCACAAATGCCACCCAGTTGGAAGGAAGTGATAATCTCAGTGAGACCGAAAGAAGGCAAGGATAAAATGGAATGCGGGTCATTTAGACCAATATCTGTTCTTAATGTAGATTATAGATTATTTACCTCCATCATGGCCAAACTATTAGAGGAGTTTCTACCCATACTGATACGTAATGATCAGACAGGTTTTATACGACAATGCCAAACACAAGAAAATTTACAAAGGACACTTCACATTATGGATCATATACAATAAAATAAAATCGAAGCAATAGTGATAATTGTGGACACTGAAAAGGCACTTGATTCGGTTAATTTGAATTTTCTTTACAGAGTTTTACATAGATTTGCTTTCCAAGACACAGTTATTAAAACTATACAGACTCTATATGACAACCCTACTGCTAGGATTAAAATCAATGGATATTTATCAAATAGTCTTACCCTAGAAAGGGGCACGAGACAGGGTTGTGCATGGTCACCACTACTCTTCGCATTATATCTGAAACCATTAGCTCAATACATCAGACAAAATGAAGATATCAGGGGAATTACTATTAAATGGACAGAGCATAAATTGGCTTGTTACGCGGATGATATTTTGATCTATCTAGGGCAACCAGCATACTCTTTACCTAAACTGATGCAATCCTTTGAACAATATGGTCAATTATCAGGATAAAAGATCAACATAGATAAAACCCAATTACTTTCATATTACTATAGCCCACCAAGAGAAATTGAAAGTAGATATCCCTGGGCTTGGCAAACAGAGTCTTTCAAATATTTGGGCATCATTATGCCAAAAGATTTGGCAAAATTGTCAGAGTGTAATTATCAGCCTTTATATTAAAAAAATTAAGGAAGATATGGCAAGATGGAACCTGATTCCTTTTTTCAGTCTCAGTTCAAGGTTTGAGTCTATTAAAATGAATATACTGCCCAGACTGTTATATCTCTTTCAGACCCTACCAATAGAGATTAATCAAAATCAATTCAATGAATGGAACAAGATGTTATCAAGGTATATTTGGCAGGGTAAAAGGCCTAGAGTTTATCTCAAAACTTTGCAATTAACAAAGGAAAAGGGGGATGGGGCCTACCTTCCCTTAGAGATTATTATTTTGCAGCTCAGTTGAGAGCTGTGATATGTTGGTGCAACCCATCATATGGCGCTCAATGGAAAAACACTGAGGAGCGGGTACTTCCCATCCCCATACAAGCAATTTTGACTGATAACAACCTGCAAAGGTACATAACTACTATTGATAACCAATGGGTGAAATTGACTCTTAAAATATGGAAAACTACTATAAAAGAATATAATCTAGAGGGAGATATTGCAATTTTTAAATGGTGTGCATATGACTCGGATTTTACACCAAATTATTTGGATGCTAGATTTAAGGACTGGACAGCTTAAAGAAATAACAGTTCTTCGCAACATAATGAAAGAAGGAACACTGTTCAGTTTTGAAATGCTTAAAGAGAAGCACTTAATTAGAAAAACAAGATTTTTATTGGTATTTACAGATGCAACAATATGTTAATAAGATGCTTAAAATGTAACCAAGGCAAGTACATGCTTGATAGAGCTATTTAGAAAAGCATATAATTCAGATAACGGTAGTAGAATCATGTCAAGCATGTATAAGGGGATGTCAAATCTTATAAAACATTCGACTTCATACATTAAAACAAAATGGGAGAAGGAAGGAGGAATAATTATATCTGAGGAAGAATGGACAACAATATGGAGATATCAATGGAAGTGTACCAATTCACAGAAATGGAGGGAGTTTGGATGGAAAAACTTGATAAGGTATTTTATTACACCCTCTCAGAAATCCCATTATGATAGTAACCTCCCTGTTTGCTGGAGAAATTGTGAAAATCAAAATGCAAATCATTATCATATTTTTTGGGACTGCCCTGCTATCAAAGACTATGGAGGGGGATACAAAATGCCCTATAAGACATCTTTAAATGGGAACTACCCTTAGAGATTAAGACCATATATTTTGGATATATACCTCAAGAATGGTTGAAAAGAGATAAATATTTAATGAATATACTGTTGGTGGCTGGTAAAAAGACTCTTACTAGGAAATGGTTATCACAGGAGAGCCCAACTTTAAGTACATGGATGAAAATTACAATGGACATTTACAAAATGGGGAAGATAACAGCATCTGTTAATCATAAGCTGGAACAATTTGATTCATACTGGGAAAAATGGTTTAACTACATATTGCTTCATAGGCCTGATTTTATTCTTACAAATCGATGAATGTGTTGTAAAAAAAGATCACTCCCTGTTTGTACATAGTTTTTTCCTTTTGCTTGTTTTTGCTCTCTACTCTTTTCTATCAGTGTATACCTCAGATAAATACTATGTGGAGATTTGTGACGTATATGATTATATGATATATATGTACAATGTCTGAAATACATCTTATGGAAATGTTCAAACATGAGGAAAACTGCAGATGCTGGAAATTCAAACAACAACACACACAAAATGCTGGTGGAACACAGCAGGCCAGGCAACATCTATTGGGAGAAGCGCTGTCAACGCTTCGGGTCTCGGTCCGAAACATCGACAGCGCTTCTCCCTATAGATGCTGCCTGGCCTGCTGTGTTCCACCAGCATTTTGTGTGTGCTTATGGAAATGTTTGCTTGATGATGAACTTCAATAAAAAAATAAATTACAAAAAAAATAAAGTAGTCTGAGGCATTTCTGAGAGACATAGTGAAGGTACTAAATAAGTAGGTACTACCTTAATTTGCTCAAATTGAGCTAATTTATAAGGCCGATTTTTTTGAACTGTATTTTAGATTGCAGACAAAAGTAAACTCATATGGGGATTATTGCACGCAATTAATGGAACATCTCAATTTTAGACCATTGTAATTTAAAAAGGTTAAAAAATAGGTGGGCAATATCATTTATATAATCTTATTCCCCAATTTTCTCTTTGCCCTGTGCCTAAGAAATCCAGTACATTCATGTTCTTAAATCTTAGAATAAAATTACATGAATCATCCCATGTAAAGATTAAAAAATATCATAATTATTCTCTGTAATTGGGTTCCTTTCTAATTCTTCTCTTAAATTTTAGGTTCAACGAATTTAATCACTAGTTTTAATAATTTAACTTGAATTTAAACACTAGTTTTAATATTTGACTTCAAGTTGAATCAATAAGAATTTTTCAATTGGGTCCATGTTTTTGTTTGTACACAGATTAAGTTTACAACAAGGCAGTCCAAATCAGATACATCTATTGTTCAGTGTTATGAAATAACTCTAAGATTTCCACATAATCTCATGCAACTTAACTTCAACCTTACAATCAATTGCCTGTCTTGATTCTCTTGTCTTCTGTTTCTTGGTAAGTAAAGGTAAAAGTAATGCTGTCAAATTATTTTATTAATACTTCTAACACTTAAATAAATTACAAACCAATTATCTCATTATATGCTCAAATTATTCCTGCAAATCTAATCTTTAATAACTTTATAATAAACTACTAGACTGCAACTAACCCACCTACTCAATATGGTTAAAATGCTGTCAGAAGATTAATCTTAATGGTGTCCCATTTTGTTGACAATTTGGAAATGCTGAAATTTCTATTCATCTGATTCCCAATCCATAAAGTTGGCCCTGACCTGATCAATGAAGCCCAAAGCAACAGATAAATTCTTTGAAAGGCAATCTGAAAGGCATTGAACTGGGTGCCAAAGCTATAAGATGGCATGAATATTTCTCATTTAATAAGATACAGGAATATTCACGAGCTCTGAGAAAATGATCAAAATGATTATTTAATTTATAATTATAAAATAAATTAATTCACTTAAAACACAAAAATATTAACTATAATTCATTCAAAAAATATTAATTAATACTTCCCATTGTCACTTGCAGCAGAAGTGGTAGAAAATGTATGAGGCCTAGTCTACCACAGGCTCAGCAGATAGATTTCCCAGAGTCATTGCTGGGAAGCTGTTGAAGTGTGCACTCTACTGTTGGACAATATGGAGTCCCACATGAAGCTCAGTTGGAATGGAAAAATTTCTTAGTTCATGCTCACTTACATGGGATCCAAAATGTGTGCAATGCTTCAGCATGGAACTGCTGACCTACTTTTAGAAGAAATCATGTGCCTTTTTTTGTAATTCCTGTTCCACTAGGATTTGGCTACCCTTAGTGGCTCTACCAGACATTCTCCCATGGCTTAAGTTTAACAGGATGCCTGCTTTCAGTGTATGTTCTTATTAAACTGGTTGAAAACAAATTACCATTAGCGTCAGACTCTTCTCCGTGGATTGTCACCTTTCCGTGGTGGAGAAGCTCGCGTGGTCCTGAGATCCAGAGAGTGATGCTGTCTGGAACTATGCTCCTGGTAGGGTCACCCATGGCGGTAAGGTCAAGGGTGAGGTCCCTGATAAAGAACAATCCAATCAAGACCTCAACGATGGAACAGGCGGACAAAGTTACTTCGAACTCAACGGCTGTGAAGGCAGATGAAGGCTGCAACAAATCCATCAGCTCCAGTCGTCGTGGTTTCCATGCAAATGGAATCAGTTGATTGATTTGTGAAGTATCGTGTGCTTCTTGGAGTGCAACATCAAGTACACACTAAACAAATACATGCACAGGCGTCTTCGCTCTGTGGAAATGGAATGAAGACCATCATCCTCGACCTCAAAGGACAGCCACGACAGTGTCAGACCATCTTCTACAGGTTACAATTTTCTAGGGAAGCACTGCAGGTTATTTCAGTCAAATGGATTGTTTGCCTCGAATGATTAGAATTTAGATGCCTCTATCAACTGGCTGCATGTAAAAAAAAAGGCCAACACAATCTGTTTCCCAATGAACACAGAATGAATACTCTGTGTGTGTGTGTGTGTGTGTGTGTGAGAGAGAGAGAGAGACGCCAAATAATATTTGCCCTCTCAGTCACTCCTTATCGTTAACCCTTTGCAAACTTGTACTTCCCTTCAATGAACACAAAATAAATTCCTTCTGTTCAACAGCAGTAATACAAATTGGAATTGGGTTTCTCATCCATAGACACTTTATAATACATATTATTCTAGATTTCAAATAACAGATATTTAAAATTAATTACATCTGATTATGAGTTTGAATTTCAACAAGCTACCAGAAGAATCGAGCAGGCCAAACAGTTTCTGAGGAAGGAAAGGAATTTTAGATGTTTCAGATTGGAACCCTGCATCAGGAGTTGTTGCTCTATGTTCTAGTTGTCTCTGTGAGTTTGATGCATCAGCTTTAAAAATGTTTGAGACTTTACTCCTGACAGAGTTTCAGAGATCTGCTTGTTGGAAGCCACGAACTTAGTTCCCTATCGGATTTGAATCAGACTCTGACTCATTGTCATTGACCCAAATGCTGTTTTGTAGCAGCAGCACAGTGCCAAGGCATAAAATTACTATTAATTACAAAAATAAATACATAATGAAAAATAAAGAATAACAACGTAGCGTTCATGAGTTCATGGACTATTCAGAAATCTGGGGATGGGAGGTGGGGAAAGAAGTATTTCTGAATTTTTGAGTGGGGATCGTCAAACTCCTGTACTTTCTCCTCAATGGTAGTAAGGAGCTATGTAACGAGAAGAGGGTGAGTGTTCCTAGTAATGGATATGGATCCCAATAATGTGTACACTGCCCTGATGGAGATGGCAGAGGAGTTCAACCCAGATCCAGAGGTGGTACATTTTGGTAGGTCAAATATGATGGCAGATTGTAGCATTAATGGTAAGGCTCTTGGCAGTGTGGAGGATCAGAGGGATCTTGGGGTCCAAGACCATGGGACACTCAAAGCTGCTGCACAGGTTGACTCTGTGGTTAAGAAAGCATACAGTGAAGGCCTTCATCAATTGTGGGATTGAGTTTAGGAGCTGAGAGGTAATGCTGCAGCTATATAGGACCCTGGTCAGACCCCACTTGGAGTACTGTGCTCAGTTCTGGTCACCTCACTACAGGAAGGATGTGGAAACCATAGAAAGGGTGCAGAGGAGATTTACAAGGATGTTGCCTGGATTGGGGAACATGCCTTATGAGAAAAGGTTGAGTGAACTTGGCCTTTTCTCCTTGGAGCGACGGAAGATTAGAGGTGACCTGATAGAGGTGTATAAGATGATGAGAGGCTTTGATCGTGTGGATAGTCAGAGGCTTTTTCCTAGGTATGAAATGGCTAGCACGAGAGGGCACAGTTTTAAGGTGCTTGGAAGTAGGTACAGAGGAGATGCCAAGGGTAAGTTTCTTATGCAGAGAGTGGTGTGTGTGTGGAATGGGCTGCCAACGACAGTAGTGGAGGTGGATACCATAGGGTCTTTTCAGAGACTCCTGGACAGGTACATGGAGCTCAGAGCAATAGAGGGCTATGGGTAACCCCAGGTAATTTCTAAGGTAAGGTCACGTTTGGCACAGCTTTGTGGGCCAAAGGGCTTGTAATGTGCTGTAGTTTTTCTATGTTCTATGTCTTTTTATGTCTCAACTGCAAAAGGGAAAGGAGCTGGGAAAACAGGAGAAATGACAGAAGCTAGTTGCCAACATCCAGCTGATTTTAAGGGGCTGTGTGGGATCCTATTAAATGAAACATCAAAAGTTAGCATGGAAGTGAAGAAGGCAGTTAAACTAATGTTTCAAAGTTCGAAGTAAATTTTGTTATTGGAGTACGTATATGTCACCAAATACAACACTTAGATTCATTTTCTTGTGGGCATACATAACAAATCTATTGAATAGTAACTGTAACAGAATCAATGAAAGTGCTCAACCATAGTGCAGAAAATTATAAACTGTGCAAATGCAAATATAAATAAATAGCAATAAATAACAAGAACATGAGATGCAGAGTCCTGGAGAGTGAGTTCATGGGTTGTGGGAACATTTCAAGTGGAGTGATGAGGGCGGAGCTTAGTTAAGATGGCGCTAACTGGCGACTCCTTTGCTTGCATCTTCGGAAACAGCTCTATTTCCATCTTTATTTTTCCCTTTCAGGGTTCTTTTGAAGATACTGACCTGGAGTTACACGCTGACTTTGGTTCTTTGGGGGAATGGGACCTGCTCTTGGGGTTTCAACATGCCAAGGATGCAGTCTAATTTAGCTCGCTTTCGGAGGTCCAGGATCTTGTGGCTCTGGTGACAGGTGGATCGAAGTTCAGTGTCCCGGCAGGAGATCGATGTGTTGTGGGAGTCGGACGGTCTCTGGCTGTGCCCAGAGACCCAAGATCTTTGGGCACAGAGCTCACAAAAAGCGACACAGCAGACTTTTATCATCATAAACCAGTGAATTGTTTATGTCTCCCCACTCACTGTGAAATGGAGACATCTCTTTCTCCCTTATTAGGGAGAGAGAGAGAGAGAGCCTGTGGTATGTCAAATACTGGATGAACATGTAGTCTTTGGGGTAACTGCAAGCCTGCGTCTTTGCTGGTGCTTGCTGCAAGCTTGAGGGCTCAGTGGTGGGTGCCGGTGCTTTGTCTTTGCTGGTGGGGGGAATGGAGCTTGTTGCTTTGCTGCTGCTTACATGTGAGAGGGGGGAGCTGGGGGGAGACTTTGGGGTTCTAACATTTAATTGTCATTCATTCTTTGGGGGCACTCCTCCATGTTCATGGATGGTTGTGAAGAAAAAGCATTTTCAGGATGTATATTGACTACATTTCTCTGACATTAAATGTACCTTTGAAACCTTTGATATCCCTTTGGTTCAAGAACCAGATGATTGACGGGTAATAACTGTTCCTGAACCTGGTGCTGTAAGTCTTGAGGTTCCTGTCCCTTCTTCCTAATGGCAGCAGTAAGAAGACAGCATGATCTGGGTGATGGAGTCCCTCGATGATGGATGCTCCTTTCCAACGACACCATTTCGTGTAGATGTGCACAATGGTTGGGAGGTCTAATGGTTATGAGGACTAAAAGAATATTGTCCTTTATCATAATGAGTGTGGAGCATAAAAATGAGAAAATTTATCTGCAGCTTTACAGTGTAGTGGTGAAATTAATCCTTGAGTATTTATAGGTTACTTGTACTGGAATGAGTAATTGTAATAAAGGGGCTGACATATAAAGACAAGTTAAATGGATAGGGCCTTACTCCTTGAGAGTGTAGACAAATGAGATTCTGCGGATGATTCACTCAGCAGGCCAGCAGCATCTATGGAAAAGAGTAACTAGTTGGCATTTCAGGCTGAGACCCTTCTTCAGGAGCTATTGGATGTCATATATTAATCTATATTTTAGCAAAAGGCATTCACTTTTGTTTTAAATTTCGATTTCAATAACTTCTCTCTCAGTTGGTATTGTAGTGTGATGGTATTGAGTTTGCTGACTGCAAAGCTCCAAACTCAGATGAAGACATTAATCCCTATTGGATATAAATAACTAAAAGTACTCTCACTTTAGGGAGGTTATACTGTAGTTACACAATCCTCAAAGACTATTTCACTTCCCTGTTTATTCTCCTTGCAGAGTTTAGCTGCTGATGCTCTCGATTCGACTGGTGAATCTCCTCTCCCTACCAAAGAGAGGACACTTCCAGCTAACAAAAAGGTTCATCACAGCTCACACATGTTCAGTGATACGTGATTAAATCCACACAACATTCTTAAAACACATTTAGAACACACAGGATTTCAATCCTAAACATTTTGAAATTACAAGCCATTTTTAAAATGCAAACCACTTCCAAAACCTAAAGCAATAGACATTTCTTCAACACAAATGGTAAAGCATGAAGCAAAAAGGATAAAGGATTTCCAAATCACAGGTATAATTTCTATCAACTAAATTATGCAGACAAACAAGTTGTTTGTCACAGAAACCAAAGCTAGAGGAATAGGTTCTAGTTCTTCCATGTTCTTGATGTTACTCATCCCATTCCTAATGAACCTGAACTGCTCTCATCAGTTGTATCCTTTTCAACTACTTAGATAACTTTACAAGCAGGTGGTATTTCCTCAAATATCCTTTTAACACAAATGGTTTAACAACATCTTTTGGAGACATAGATCTTAACTAGCTACCATTAGTGCTCTAAAGCTAACTTCTTTGAGTATATAAATCTCTCAAACTATAAATATACATTTAAGTTATTGATTGATATACTAAATGATATCAGGCATCCATTCTACAAGTTTCTTTGAACTAAGCAACATGAGAGTCAGCTTGTCTGTTTGAAACAACCGAACTTAAACAACTCTACTCTTGAGCAATAATAAAGTGGGTGCAGTGAGTTTTTATAGACAAAATGCAGAGCCTTTTTGCAAAGCTGTTCTATAAAGAATGTTTTTCATTCACATTTTTAGAACTGAAGACTGACTTCCATTTGTGACCAGAAGTTAAACTAACAGTTAGCTGGATGCTTACTTACAACTTTTTGTGACCTTTCAAATGGAGACAGCCATTTAAAAAATAAACTTAGTGAAATGAAAGAGAAGCGAATATCTATCACTGTTATTGGGTGTATTCTCCTTTACATATAGGTAGAGTATTTGTAACACATCACTGCTGCCCCTGCAGTAGAAAGACTGAAATTTTACAAATGTGTATGTTCAAAGCATATTTCCTCCCCTACTTTCTCCAACAACAGTTTAGCATGCATCTCCTCTTAACGTGGCAGAAACTAATCACTACTTTAAGGAGGAAGTGGATAAACAGTTGAAGCAGGGAAATGTAGTTACATTAGAAGCATAGAGAAGTTGTACATTTAAGGCAATAGATGATTTGGATTGCTTTGATTACTCTAACGATTCCCATGTTAGGAACATTAGATTTCTTCCCACTGTCGAACACCAGGTGGAAATCCAATGGAAACACTGGTGTCATCAACCTTCCAATATACTTGATGAAAACCATTAGTCTAGTGAAAATCATGTCATGGTGCTTCCTGGTAGGAAGGTATTGAAGATGAAGATACTGTTTCTGCGTTAAAATTGAGGAATCATGACAAATATTCTTCTTATTAATATATCATATCACATTTGCACCTTTCAATCACATGGGATATTTTACCAAGATTGCGAAGTGTTCAGAGGTCAGCTTCCTATCCTTGACTCTAATCATTTAGTATATTAGATGGAGTGTTCTACTATTGATTTTTCTGAATCTCGTTCTCTCGTTCATTGACATTCCTTCAATGTGAGTTGTTGCTGAGGGCTTTTTCTATTTGACAGGTCGTGGCAGCTGTGAAAGGACAATTATATGAAAAGACTCCGTGTTGGACATGTTCAGCTGGGTCAGATATTTATAAAAAATGATGACCCTTACAGGCTGCAGGTTTTAGAACTAAAACTTTTAAGCAAGCTTTTGCTCAGATTAATGGTGCCTCCTGTAAAGGACCTTTCAGATCCCCATGGAATCTAATTTCAGATAACATCAAAAGATTAAGAAGTCCTCAGATCTTTCAAAAATGCTGTTCTCTGTAAAGTGTGTGATGGGAGAGCTGAGGTGGGCTGACAAGCCCCTTCCATATTTATCTCTTGATTCTGAAAGTAGGGAATCCTTGTGTGTTTCAGATAGTGAATGTAATTGGGAGGCAAGTTGGCAGCTGTGTTTTTGTGTCAATTATGCATCCTTACTTTTGCTACGTTGCATGCATCATAATTAAAACAATGATTGCTCTATTGCCTGAAGATAGGTAATCTGCTTTTATCTCGCTGTAGATGAGAGAAGGCAAGAACAGTTAATTAAAGCATAGGTGTTTTACCATCACTGAAACATATATCAGCAGCAGAGAGTAAGATTATTAGCTCATCCTGTGAACTACTGCATCTATTTACACAATAAAGTTAATGGACAGTGACAAGTCTTCTAGCAAAAGGCAGAAGCTATGGAACAGCCTGGCTCTGATAATAAAATCAAACAGAATAGCAAATGGGGCATTTCAGATAAAATTGAAAAAGCTACGAGGTGTTTGTTTCAGAGTAGATTACTATCAGATGGATAGACAGTAAAATGAACTTCATTTGATCATTCAATATGCATGAAGAGTCCCAAGATCAAAACATAATAAGTTTTCACAGCAATGGGCCCCAGAAGTCATGGCTTAAGGGTCGAAAGGTGAGAGGTTTAAGGGGAACATGAGGGGAAACCTCTTCATTCAGAGGGTTGTGAGAGTATGGAAGCAGCTGCCAGAACAAGTGGTCCATGCGAGTTTGATTTCAATGCTTAATAGATACATGAATAGTAGGGATATGGAGGGCTATGGTCCCAGAGCAGGTCGATGGGAGTAGACAGTTTAAATGGTTTTAGCAGTGACTAGATGGGTTGAAGGCCTTGTTTCAGTGCTGTACTTCTCTATGACTATCATTACAGTGCACAGTAATCCAGAAGGGAGTGTTTACATCTGGATTTACACCAGATCTGTGGTCAATACCAAAGGATAGAAAAAAAGATCTGGAGAGGATCTGCTGCCTACCCACCATAGACAAAATATTTGCTGACAGAAGTTGTCATTTGAAACACCTATGGTCATCTCAATATAGGCAGTCAAATTGAAATTAATTGAAAATTTATGTAGTATATCATACAGATACATCAGTTGCACTACACTAGAAATCCAGACGTCCACCATAACTCTGCTACCCAAAGCCAACAGTGAGATAAAAAAAAGTCACCCCCACCCCCTTCAGCTCTAGGTGCTATTGCAGCTGTTGTCTCTCTCAAATCATCACAAGGTTGGGTCTTCTATGAACGTTAGAAGCCTGAAAAGTGCCCACAAACAAAATTCAGATTACCCTAATTTGAAAAAAATTAGCAGAACCTTATAAGCTTTTAAAGTTGTGCCAATGTAGTCCCACAGACCCACAGGAAACTGGGCGATAGTCAGGAAGGGAAAGGGGTTAAACAGCCAATGCAGAGTACCCTTGTGGCCATCCCCCTCAACAACAGGTATATCACTTTGAATACTGTTGGGGAGATTGACCTAACAGAGGAAAGTCACAGAGATCAGGTCTCTGACACTAAGACTAGCTGTGCAACTCAGAAGGGAAAGTGGGGGGGTGGGTGGGGAAGAAGAGGTGAGCTGTGGCGACAGGAGATTCAGTAATTAGGGGAACAGAAAGGAGGTTCTATGGATAAGAACAAGATTCCTTGATGGAACGTTGCCTCCCGGGTGTCCGGGACATCTCGGATCAAATCCTCACCATTCTTAAGTGGGAGGGTGAGCAGCCAGAAGTCATACTCCGTAACATGGGTAGGATGAGTGATGAGATTCTGCAAAGTGATGTTCAGGGAGTTAGGTGCTGAGTTAAAGGACAGGACCTCCAGGGTTTTGATCTCAGGATTGCCATCCATGCCATATGCTAGTGAGGCCAGAATAGGAAGATCACACAAGTCAACATGTTAGTGTAAGACCATAAGATATAGGAGCAGAATTACGCCATCTGGCCCATCAAGTCTGCTCCGCCATTCAATCATGGCTGATCCTTTTCTCTATCTCCTTCTCAACCCCGGTTCCCAGCATTCTCCCCATAACCTTTGATGCCATGTCCAATCAAAAACCTATCAATCTTTACCTTAAATATACTCAACGACCTGGCCTCCATAGCTGTATGTGGCAACAAATTCCACAAATTCACCACCCTTTGGCTAAATAAATTTCTCTGCATCTCTGTTTTGAAAGGGCACCCCTCTATCCTGAGGCTGTGCCCTTTTGTCCTAGACTCTCCCACCATGGGAAATATCCTTTCCACATCTACTTTGACTAGGGCTTTGAACATTCGAAAGGTTTCTATGCAATCCTCCCTCATCCTTCTGAATTCCAGTGAGTACAGACCCAGAGCCATTAAACGTTCCTCATATGACAACCCTTTCATTCCAGGAATTTTCCTTGTGAACCACCTCTGGACCCTCTCCAATACCAGCACATTTTTTCTAAGATGAGGGGCCCAAAACTGTTCATAATACTCAAAGTGAGGCCTCACCAGTGCCTAATAAAGCCTCAGCAATGCATCCTTGCTCTTGTATTCTAGACCTCTTAAAATAAATGCTAGCATGGCATTTGTCATCCTCACCAGGAGGGACATCATCGGATTTTTGGATCATTGCACTCTCTTCTAAGAAAGGTGGGACCTGTACAGAAAAGAGAGTTTGCCACTGAACTAGAGGAGCACTAATATCCCATTGGGAGGGTTTTCTGGTGCTGCATAGTTTAAACTAGAGTTGCATTGGAATGGGAACCAGCGTGCCAGAACCGTTTGTGGCTCTGGAGAAACTCGGACTTAGAGGAGCATTGGGACCGGATGGTGTGAACCCTAAGGTCCTGAAGGAGAGTGCTGAGCAGTTGTGTGGAGTTCTCCAGCACATTTTCAATCTGAAGCTCAGCCTGGAAAGGACTCCAACTGTGCATAAAACATCATGTGTGGTCCCAGTACCCAAGAAAGGCCAACTGAAAGTCTTGAATGACTACCATCCAGAGGCCTTGACCTCACACATCAAGAAGACCCTAAAGAGGCTGGCCCTGGCTCACCTCCGACCCCTGGTCAGATCAGCCCTCGATCCCCTGCAGTTTGCTGTCATCTACCTGCTGAACAGAGCCTACTCCCATTTAAATAAGCAAGGCAGCACGGTGAGGAACATGTATTTTGATTTCTCAAGTGTCTACAATACTATAATGCTCTCATTGTTGGGGGAAAGGCTCCACTCAATGCAGGTTGGCACTTCTGTTCTACCCTAGATAATGGTATACTCGACTGGCAGACCACAGTTTGTGTGGCTTCAGAGCTGTGTGTCAGACATGGACATGAGCAGCACTGGGACCCCATAGGGAACTGCATTGGCTCCCTTCCTGTTTACTCTGTATACCTTGCACTTTAGATACAACACTGAGTTATGTCATCTGCAGAAATTCCCTGATGACTCAGCAATATTTGGGTGTGTAAAGGGAGGACAGGAGGATAAATACAGGGCCCTGGTAGAGGACTTTGTCAAATGGTGCAAGCTGAATCATCTGCAGGTCACCATCAGTAAGACAAAGGAGATGGTGATGGACGTTAGGAAGACTAAACCTGCATTGTTACTATTGATGGTGAGGATGTGGATGTGGTGAAGACCTACAAGTACCTGGGGATGCACCTGGAGTGAAGCTCCAACACAGAGGCTGTGTACAAGAAGGGCCAGAGTCACCTCTGCTTCCTGAGGAGACTGGGGTCCTTTGGAGTATGCACAGGCCTCTCCTTCACATGTTCTACCAGACTGTTGCCGCCAATATAATCTTCTATGTAGTGATGTGCTGGGTCAATGGCATCAATATGGGCAATACCAACAAACTCAATAAACTGATTAGAAAGGTTGGATCTGTTGTAGGAATCAAACTGGACACACTGAATACTGTGGCAGAACAAAGGACATCCTGGCAATGGATGAACAAAGGACAAAAAATCCTGGCAATTCCAGACACAGTACTTTGTAGATAAACTAATACATTGGTTGCAATTATTAAAATAATAAACAATATATTTCAGAATTCATTCCGAAGAGATGGTCGAATGCATATAGCACCAATATTAAATCCTACTACCTAGTATGTGAAGATGTGATGATGATTTGAATGGATAGCATGAAAAACAAAGTTTTTTATTCAACTTAAATCTTTTACCTGCATTTTTTTAATGGGGCATGCAGCTCACAGGCTCAAATCTGATCAATCTTGTGGTAGAACTCTCTGCATGCCACCTCGGCTGAACAGAGGAGCACTTTTAGTAAATACTACAACAACTGCACCGCTCCAAAGAGCACTATTTGAGGTTATTCTTACCCTCGGCCATTAGGCTCTGTAATGAGTCAACCTATAGCCAGGGAAGCGATGAACCCCTCCTTTTAGATTATTTGAGGTAACTTATTTATCTTCTAATATTTGTATATATGTGCACTTATAATGCTACTGTGACACTGTAACTTCCTTTGGGAGTAACAAAGTATCTATCTATTTAGATGCCTTATACAGTGAATGGTAGGGCACTGAGGAGTGCAGTAGAACAAAGGGATCTGGGAATACAGCCCCATAGTTATTTGTAAGTGGCAGCACAGGTACCGGTAGATAGAATCGTAAAGGAAGCTTTTGTCACATTGGCCTTCATGAATTATGTGCAAAGCAAATACAAAAAAAAATTTGTTGGTATTGTGCAAAGCAGATGGGATGTTACGTTGAAGTTGTATAAGACATTGGAGGCCTAATTTGTAGTATAGTATGCAGTTTTGGTCACCTTCCTACAGGAAAGATATAAGTAATGTTGAAAGAGTGCAGAGAAAATTTATAAGGATGTTGCTGGGACTAGAGGACCTGAGTTATAAGAAAAGATTGAATATGCTAGGACTTTAATCCTTGCAAATAGAAGATCAAATGGAGATTTGATAGAGGTTTACAAAATTATGAGTGGAATACAGTAGATTGGGTAAATGCAAGCAGGCTTTTTCCACTGAGGTTGGGTGGGACTACAACCAAAGGTCATGGGTGAAAGGTGAATTGTTTAAAGGGAACACGAGGGGAAACTTCTTCACGCAGAGGGTCATGAGTGCGGAATAAGCTGCCAGAGCAAGTGGTGCATGCGAGCTCGATTTCGACATTTAAGAGAAGTTGGGATAGGTACGTAGATCGTAGGGGTAAGGAGTGCAATGATCCAAGTGCAACTTAATGAGAGTAGGGAGTTTAATTGATTCAGCACATACTGGATGGGCCAAAGGGCCTGTTTCTGTGTTGTGCTTTTCTATGACTCTGACAAATTTATTGATTTTTGAAATCCTTTAATTTTCTCTTCCTCCTTTCAAAAATGCTCTATTTCATTCATGAATATGTGGACCTCCCAATTTTCTAATTTTCAAGCACGAAATTTAAAGTTTATAGCAATACTGTAGAATGGTGCTATCATGTTATCTGCATGTTCTAAATGGCCCACTTCTAGTTCCCAGTAGTCTGGACACTTCCTCTGGGCTATTTTTGGAGTTCTTCCTATTTTGTTGCTATTACTCTGGTAGATGTTTGGTGAACAGCAGTAACCTGTTCAAATTAGGTTTCCCTTGCAGACTCATACTTGGGGTGCAAGAACAACCAACGAGATTTTACACATTTTTCTTTCACTTTTCCAGCTAAATCTATTTTATCAAAGTCTTCCTAATAAGTCAAATCAAAGTTCTCTTGCAGGAAAACATATGATTTACCATTTTTAGTTTTAAGGACTAATGCTTAAATGTCTGCAACATCAGTCCACATTTTAAAATTTGGACGAGCACATTTTTCTTTCACATTATCGATACCTTTTATCTAAATTCTCCCGTTCATAAAGAATGCAAAGCTGAAAGCAAGACACTTTACCAAAGTATATAGTACTTTGATAATGTTGTTTGGTCTAACATTTCTGCTGCACCACCGGGACTACTTCAGTACAGACCGACATCTATTTGGATGTCTCAGTGACTGGGCACACAATTGAAGATGGCCAAGGTTGATGGATGGCATCAAGAATCTAATGCTGGAGCTCTCTACAGTCACATCCTCAGATGAATGCTGTGTTGACTTTTCCTCTGTTGTAAAGATCAGAAGTTAAGCTATTAACCAACCATTTAATACTGATCAGCTCTAATTACATCTCTTATAACAATGCAGTCAGCATAAGCCTGTGGCAGATTTTAAATGCCAGAAAGCCACTCTTCCATTTAAGTAATAAGTAATGTCAACATTCCCTGGCTATTAATCACTTATAGATTCATCAATCCATACAAGTTGGAATCAGGCCTTTTGGCTCACTGTTTATAACTACCTGTTGTACTCTACCTACAAATGAGTCACAAGTGTCAAAGCCCATGGAATCCAGGATAAGTGGATCAATTAAATCAAAAATTGGCCTGGTGATGGTGGAGATCAGTTTTTGTGATTGGATGCCCATGACATTTGATGTTTCACAGATCTGGTGCTGGAACGCTTGCTTAGTAATGCCACTCACCCTTTAATCTTACTCTATCACGTATAAAACAATGGAACCCCAGAGCACTGAGCTGGGTGCCCTGCAACCAAGTTTCACTAATGTCTATAATGTCATAATCCCACATGCTGATCTATGCCTTAAGCTCACACACCTTTGCTAAAATACTCCATGCATGGAAATACACTCTGCTCAGCTGGTCCCTCCGTACTTAACCTTTTGATTTCTAACTTTGTATGTAGGCTTAGCAACATCTTTCCAAAAAACTACATCACTATTTGCCCTGGCTCTATGGTTCCCATCCCCCTGTAGTTCTAGTTTAAGTATTCCCCTTGCTACACTAGCAAGCCTTCCCTCAAGAGATAGGTATTCTCTGATAAATACTTAACGTCTAATTTTGTCTGTAGCAGGGGTTCTTAACTTTTTTTATGCCATGGACCCCTTTGTCAGTCCAATGAAGCCTAGGGACCCCTTCTCAGCATGATTTGCGTAAATATATAAAGTACATAGGATTACAAAAGAAACCAATTAGATTGAAATACAGTTAACAAAATATTAAAAAATGGATTTTTGATATAATAATTTATGTGCTTCCTTATTAACACATCAAATAAGAAGACTATACATTTAAAATATAGGCAAGTTAAAATTCTTTTTTAAAGAGATATCAGTGTGAAAACTGTTGTTACTTCGCTTGAATAAGAACATTAAACTGTAGGGTGGCCTTTAACAAGGCAACATGCATGTCATGTTGGACAGCCAATCAATTTTGTTTTTTTTATTGGTAACAAGTGTTGAAAATCCTGATTTGCAAAGACATGTGTTGTAAGTAGAATTAAAGATTCCATAGCTTGCTTTACATGAGGATAGGCTTCTCTCGAGGAACAGCAGAATTCTCCAAGGTTTTTGAGTTGGCCTCCAATTGTAGGAAGTTTTTTGTCTAAGTTCAATGACTGTCATCTTTGGCTAGATCAATATCTTCGATACAATTTATATCAGAAAGAAAAGGATTGTGGATTCATAGTTCAACTTTAATGCCATCAGGAGAGAAGTAACTTTTGAAAGAGTTCTGAAGTGTTTCTAGGTCTTTGTAGATGTCTCTCTTCAAAAATATTGACAGAGAATTTTGTAACTCAACTCCATCTTGGTAAAGCACTTCCTCCAGCATATGAAAGATTGCAAAGATGTCTGCCCCTACTCACTTCTTCCATATAGGCAGCTTAGCCAAAAAAAAAGCTTGCAGTTCTAATGGTTACTTTAGGGTCTTGAATTGAAAGGTTTGTTTAATTCATATCATTAAAAACATCTGCTAGGTAAGCCAATCCATGGATGCAATCTTTTTTCTTTCTCCAAACTGTTCCAGGAGTAAGGTTTCTTTTTCTTTGAGAAAAAGTGAAACTTCTGTCCTTATTTCAAACAAGCACTTCAGTACTTGTCCTCTTGAAAGCCAGCTAACTTCTATGTGGTCAAGAAGCACTTCATATCCTGCACCCATTTCTTGACAAAGTCTTTTAGAAATGCAATTACTCAGAGACACGCTTCTAATATTCTAATAAAGTTGCTGACTTTTATGGTTGCTGACAAAATTTATTTCAAGATTGTTGCCAGTGCAGGTCTGTGTAAAAAACAATGAGAGAAGACAATGTGAGAGGCTTCCTTTTTCACAAAAACAGCAAAACCAGATGTATTACCAAGCATCGCAGGAGCTCCATCTGTGCAAAGAGTATGAAGTTTATTTTTCCCAGTCAATGTTTTGCTTGGCAAAAGAAGTTTTACCATTTCCAAAGTGCCGATGGCCTTTGTAGTTTCCAAATGGGACTCACAAAATAAGAATCAATGATGTCAACACACACATAACAGACAAATACAAGGAGCTGACTACATTCAACGATTTAAAGTACATTTATTATCAAAGTATGTATGCAATATAGAACTGTGAGATTTATTTTCCCATGGACAGCCATGAAACAAAGAAAACCGGGGAAACCAGTTCAAAGAAAAACATTAAACCCCCAATGTCCAAAAAAGAGACCAAATCACGCAAACATAAAAAAAATGAGTGAAATCGCAGAATATAAAACATCACACCACTAAGTCATTGAAAGTCCAGGAGTGTTCAGTTCAGCCTAGTGCTGTGTTTTTTATTGACTGCAAGCCGCAGAGCCAGTCCTCCCTGTTCAAAATCGCACAAGATACGGCAGCAACAAAATCAAAGGAGCAACCAGAAACCAACAATACTTCATAATGAACCATAGTGTCCAATCAACAAACCTTGCCTAAGACCCAAGACTCTGGCACCATTCTCCAGCATCAACAGGCGAGAGGGAGAGACATCAGGCTCCTTCCTCTGGGAGCAGTGAGAGAGAGACCGGACCCTCTCAGGCAGATGGTAGTGTACCTCTGCTTGCCTTCTGCTCTCATCCTCATTGAAATCAATCTTCCTCGATGCTTTGATCAATGAGATAAGCAAGAAATGAGGTTAATGGGCTTGCGTCCCATCTCCAGGCTTTTTGGCCTCCAAGCAACACAATTCACTCCAAACCGCACCAAACTCCCTAGAGACATCAGGAAATGTCTATACTGAATGGGAATTGCAAGGCTACCAAATACTCAAGGATCTACTTCAAAGTGTGAAAAGAAATATCATCTATTCTGGAAAGTATCACATTATTTGAAAAGGGAACCATTTCTTGTTTTTTTTCCCTCTGTTTCACTCCACAAACCAGCTCGCCCATTTCCAGTGCACGTGGGTTTATTAAATTCTCTTCAATAGTGTGGGTCTACTTTTGTTTAGCAATCCAGTAAGCAACTTTATAGGATGCATAAAGAAATGTTTTTTGTGAAATGACAAATCCAAGTTTCGGTAGTGTCCCGACTTTTTTGAACTGAACTTTCTTTGCATGAATAAAACAAAACTTCAGATGTATTTTCAGGATGGACTGCCATGTGGTGCGCTGACAGTTTTGCTGGCTTTATACTTCCATTCACAAGAGTTTTTCCCACATAAAAACATTGTTTTTTGTTTCCTGTCACATCCACTAATGCAAGTGAAACCATATAGTTTTCATCCTACTTCCTTTTCTTTGATATTTCAACTTAAAATGGGTCTGCAAAAAGAATATAAAATAAATAAAGTAAAACATTTGATTCAATTGACATTTCTTGAAACTCAATAAAATCTGTATGTTAATTGAGTGGTATAAGATATTCAAGATTTGTATGCAAGTAAAATAAGGCATGTTTTACAATATATCCAAAGTTCTAACACTTTTAATGGCATCTAGATAGTCAGATAGACAGAAAGATTCCAGCAGTAGCTCAGAAGTTATGTCCTTCCAGGAATTTGGCTTTGTTGTGCATGGAGTCACGTGGTGTTATAAAAGGCCGAGCAACCTCATGGAGAGTTAAGAATTCACATTTAAGTTGTCCAGTTTAGAAAACATAGATTATCTTCACATTGATCAAGAAGCAATTGTAGATAGGGAATAATGGAGAGCATGTAGATGCTGGGTCACAAATGTGAAAACAAGCGACTTCACCGTTTGGTGGTGAGTGACTATTAGGTGCAGGGCTGCTGGTAGTTGACCAGCTACGTCACACTAGAGTCTGCAGACAGGAAGACCGCGATCATATTTGATCTAGCGGTGGGTCTAATTACCCTCCGGGGTCTGAGGACCCTAGGTTAAGAAACCCTGATCTGCAGGACTGTGTAGTAACTCATTAAGCTTATTTTGAAAGCCTCTAATTAGTGCATTCTGCAACAAAATCATAGGTAACTTCCATGTCCTTTTCCACCCCAGCTACAATGCTGATTTAACCCTGTTTTTACACCAAATCCAAAAATACCCTAAGCAGCAGATGCAGCACAAGTACTGATGGGTTTCACTGAAAATGTCAGCAAACAAATACTTCATAAGAGCAAAACTGGAGTCAGTGGGATGGGTTAAAGTGTTTTTTCTTTAATGCAAGATGGATCAGGAACAAAGCTGATGAATTTAACGCACAAGTCAGAACATGGAACTATGTTGAGTGGCCATTACAAACACATGGTTGTTGCAAGGGCAAGAATGGCTGCTGTATGTTACGGAGTTTATATGTTCAAAAGGGACAGAGAGGGAGGTAAAAGAGGTGGCGGGGTTGGGGGTGTCATTGTAAGTACTCTATAGACCACCAACTCTCCCACCCCTGCTTGTAGCAACAAAGTTACTGAGGAACAGATTAAGAGGCGGAGTTTGGAAAGATACAAAAGTAACAGGTTGTTGTCATCGATTACTTCAATTTCCTTGATATTGATTAGCATCTCCTTAGTGCAAAAGGTTTAGACTGGGCGGAATTTGTCTGGTGTGTCCAGGAAGGATTATTAACAGAATATGCAGACAGGCCAACTAGAGGTGAAGCCATAATAGATCTGGTACTAGGCAATCGACTGGGTCAGTTGTCTGATCTCTCAGTGGGAGAGCAGTTCAGAGACAGTGTCCACAACTCCCTGATCTTTATCACAGTCTTGGAGAGGATTGAAACAGATGGTATGGGAAAGTATTTAACTGGGGGAGGGTGAATTATAATGCTGCTAGGCAGCAACTGAGAATCATAAATTGGGAACAGATGTTCTCAGAGAAATGCACAACAGAAATATGGTGACTGTTTAGGGAACACCTGCATGGAGTTCTAGATAGGTTTATACAATTTTCGCAGGGAAAGGTTGGGAGGGTGAAGGAAGTATGGTTGACAAGAGTTGTGGAACATCAAGTGAAGAGGAAGAAAGAAGCTTGTGTAAGGTTTAGAAAGCAGGGATCAGATAGAGTTCTAGAGAGTTACACAGTAGGCAGAAGGAGCTGAAGTATTAACCTAGGAGAACTAGAAAGGAGCACGAGAAGGCCTTGGCAAGTAAGATTAAAGAAAACCACAAGGAGTTCAACATGCATATGATGAACAGAAGGATGACTAGAATGAGGGTAGAACCAATCAAAGGTAGAAGAGAAAACCTATCCCTAGAATGGGAGGAGGTAGGGATGGTCATTAATAAATAGTTTACTTCAGTATTTACCAGAGAGAAGGACTTTGATCTTTGTGTGGATAGTGTAAAATTCTGGATCATGTTGCAGTTAAATATAAGGACGTACTGGAATTTTTGAAAAGCATTAGGATAGGCAAGTTCCTAGGACCAGACAGTGTATATACGCCAAATTACTATGGAAAGTGATGGAAGAGATTGCTACACCATTGGCAATGAATATTTACCCTCACTGGTAATAGTAGTACCAAATGACTGGAGGGTGGAAAATGTTATTCCTTTGTTCAAGAAATGGAGGAGGGGCAACTTCAGGAATTATAGACCAGTGAGTCTTTCTTCAGTGTGGGAAAACTATTAGAGAAAGGATTTTCAGGCATATAGAGAAGGACAATCTGATTAGGGATTGTCAACATGGCTTTGTTGGGAGTAGGTCAAGCCTAATAGAAGTTTCTCAGGATATGACAATCCAGGTAGATGATGGTAGAGTATTGGATGTGCTGTATATAGATTTTAGTAAGGCATTTGTAGGCTCTTTCAGAATCTCAGGAGGCATGGGTTCCAGGGAAACATAGCTGTGGGGATTCAGGATTGGCTGTCAGAAAGCAGAGGGTGGTAATAGGTGGAGTATATTCTGTTTGGAGGTTGCTGACCAGTGGTGTTCAGCAGGGATCTGTATAGAACCCCTGCCCTTTGTGATTTTTATAAATGACTTGGATAAGGAGGTGGAAGAGTGGCTTAGCAAGTTTGAGATGACACAAAGCTTGGTGGAATTGTCAATAGTGCAGAAGGTTTCCATAAGTTACATTAAGATATTGATAGGTTGTAGATCTGAGTCAAGAAGTGAGAAAGGGTGCAGAGAAGATTTAAAAAAATGCTGAAACAAAGTGTATATATTCTTGTGCTTTTGATGGCATTGGTAATAAAATCTGTAAGTATATGAAACATAGTATGTTATAGCACAGTACAGGCCCTTTGGCCTGACATTTTGTGCTGACATTTTAACCTACACTAAAATCAATCTAACCCTTCCCTCCTACATAACCCTCCATTTTTTTCATCATCCATGTGCCTGATGAATGATTAGAGAGCATGTCTTGTGAGGATGGGTTGAGTGAGCTGGGGCTTTTTTTCTTTAGAGTGAAGGAGGATGAGAGGTGACTTGATAGAGGTGTAGAAGATGATAAGAGATTGAATGGATAGTCAGAGACTTTTTCCCCAGGATGGAAATGACTAACACACAGGGGCATAATTTTAAGCTGCTTTGGGGGGGGGGGGGTGAGGAAGGATAGCACAGGTAGACTTTTACGCAGGGACAGTGAAGAAAACCTTAGAAGGCTCATGGATGATGAAAAAAATGGAGGGTTATGTAGGAGGGAAGGGTTAGATTGATTTTAGTGTAGGTTAAAATGTCAGCACAAAATTTTGGGCCAAAGGGCCTGTACTGTGCTATAACATACTATGTTTCATATACTTACAGATTTTACTACCAATGCCATCAAAAGTACAAGAATATATACACTTTGTTTCAGGAAGACATTAATGAATAAACCAAGTGAACTGTAGCACAAATAAATTGGATAGTCAAAATGATAAATAACAGATTATTTTATTGTTCATCTTAAAATCAAGCTTCAGTTCTCACAGTTATTAATATCTAGAAAAGAATTTACAAATGATTAAAGGGTCAGTAAATCAATTTCCAAAGTCAGTTTCCAATTATTCCTGTTTCCTCTTCTAGCCAATGGCTGCATATTTCAGTTGTTACTTTTTGATAAATATGGAATATATATTGTGATTTTTTTATAGCAATACTATAATTTCATATAGCAGACATTGATATGAAAAAACACAAAGTTAATATGTTAAAACAAATTCAAAATTGTACATCAACAGGATTTTTTTTTAAAAAGGGTAGTTTGGTAAAACTGTGAGAATACTGTTTAGTTTGTGAGGTTTCTTTATAGGTCATTTGAACCATTATTTTTCACATTTGATTTGCAAAATATCGTAGAACAGTTGTAAAAGGAAGTTCGACACATCCTTTGCATTTCAATGGACACAGTTGATTAATGGATTAATTTAACAAAACAGCTGTAGCTGCAGAGAGAAGTAATTACTGATAATTCTTCTAATTTTTCATACATTTAATCCTACTATGAAATAGTTTTCAATCAAGTTAAAAGAAAAATCAAATTCAGAAGTATATTTTTTTATGTGAGATATCTAATTAAAAGAGTTGGGTTCCATCTTAAGATTTTCCTTCACAATCTGTCTATGGTAATTAATAGTCATTTCACAAGCTAGTATTCATTACAATATCTGGTTGCCATGGTTTATTCTCTGGGGCCATTTAACAATTGCAAGTAACCGACAAGGTAATAAGAGAACCAACTCACCGATAAGACTTCCTGCTTTACCTTGCTTCGGTCTTTGTCTCTTTCATTAAAAGGAATGCTAGGCATTCATTACTTTGCTAGGTGGCTTACTATGACTGAAAGACTTACCACAGAAGATGCTGATAGAATTTGCTTCCAACATCCTCAACTGATTAATGAGCATACATTGTCCATTGAACAACAAATTCATGGCTCATTACTGTTTGAATGATTCAAGATAGGGTCAGTCGTCAGCTGGAGCCTGATGATTCCAAATATAGAAAACAACTTCAAATGAAAAGAAAAGTTTACTTTTCCAATTTTGCATAATGTGTAAGAATGTTGGAGCATACGTATACAGAACTTAGCTGAGCAAACAGGACAAAGCATAAAAAATATTAGGATAAAAATGTAGAAGTCCAAGTGGTGTAGGAATGGAATGATTTAAAGGGAACAAAATGCACAATTAAATTTCCATCTCATTGACCTACTATGGCAAATTCAACAGCAGTACCTATCAACGACAGCTTCTCCAACCTATATCTTATAACAGTGCATATCCACTATATTTCACCCAGCACCATCCCTCATCCTAGCAATACCCTGGATAGGCCTGAGATACATGCATACTTGATGGTAAGTAACATACAGCATAATAAGAACAAAAATTCACTTCAACTGAAAAAAAGTTAGATCTCACAGCCATTGAAATATATTGCAAAATTATATTTATCATTCTTGAGGGAAGAATTAAAAGAAAAACTATTAGACCATAAGAGCATTGGCTGGTTTATTATCCCTTTCAACCCTATTCCTCTGCCTTTTCCCTGTAACCTTTGCCACCCTTACTAATCAAGAACCCATTAACCTCTGCTTTAAACCTATTAACCTCTGCTCTACCTGATGTCATACCTCACTATCAGGTGTGGATAAACATGCCCAACATGGGTCACCAGTTGGAAAAATTATAGGTGGTAAGTCCCAACAGCCCATTAGTACAAAGGTTTTATTTAGTGCCTGGTGGAAAAAAAGCAAAAGTTGCCCAAATTTTTGAGGGAAAATTGTATTTACAAATAGACAAATGAAGACAAACATGCATGAACAAAAATTTACAAACATACAGAGGCTTTCTCCATGACACACTTTCACATTTTGTCTTTAACTTTCCAATATAACTATTCACCAACCATCAAATCCAACCTCCACCCCTCTCCAGCAAAGCCAGACAGAGGGCTTAAATCTGCCTCCACCTGGCCTAGAAGGACCAGGAAATTCTACTGTTGGTCTGGTGGGGGGGGGGGGGTTATCACATGACCAGAACATAATAATTATTTCACATGCAGAATTGTAAGATTTTAAAGAGGGATTCTAATGTTCTACAGTTTTATTCCACAACAAATACCTTAGTTAAACCTACAGATCAGTGTCCACACCCTCAGATGAATATAAAAGAATAATGCCCCCTCCCGTGGTGTTGTCCGTGTAGGATGTGGTTTTCCTGCTCCCACTAACACAGGCATTATTTTAGGCCGCCCCAAACTGTCCATTGGGTCTTTTGGGACTGTCCTGCTGTCTACAAACTGACGTAACAGGGAGAGTGAAAATAAATGAAATTGTTCAGAATGCCTGAGTCTAGATCCTTGTTTTTATGAGTTATAAACAAGTAGAGCTAACTGATTAGCCAAGCTAGCGTTTGTTTTATTATTGGGGTGTGTAGGTGGTGAAATTCCAAGAACTGCAGAACAGGAGGGCAAAGTGTGTGAACTACTGGGGAAACTGGACCAGGGACAGAACAAGAAGGAGTGACTAACCGGGCAAAGGGGCAAGGTTAGCGGGAGAATTAACATTGCTAACCTGTTCTGTCACATCTAACTTCCACAGCTGCCTGTGGCAATGAATTCCACAGGTTCACCGCCCTCTGGCTAAAGAAATTCCTCCTCAAACTCTGTTCCTAAAGGACATCTGTCTATTCAGAGGCTGTGCCATCTGAACCTAGACATACTCTCTATAAGAAAGAAACATCTTCTCCACATTCACTTTAACCAGGCCTTTCAACATTCGGTTTCAATGAGATCCCACTCCATTTTTCTAAACTCCGGTGAGTAAAGGTCCAGAAACACCCAATGCTCCTCATGTGTTAACCCTGTCATTGCCATGATCATTCCCGTTAACCTCTCCAATGCTAGCATAAGATAAAGGGCCCAAAAATGCTCACAGTATTCCAAGTGCAGTCTGATCAATGTTTTATAAAGCTTCAACATTGCATCTTTGTTCTTATATTCTAGTCCTTTAGAAATGAATGCTAACATTGCATTTCCTTCCTTACCACGGATTCAGCCTGCAAATTAATTGTGGTGAACCTCATATACCTGTCTGGACACGCCCCCCCCCCCCCCCCCGCTGACTGCTCCTGTGGCTCCTCCCATAGACCCCTGTATAAAGGCAATTGGAGGCACTGCTCCTCCCTCAGTCTCCAGGATGTTGTGTGATGGTCTCTTGCTGCTGACAGTGCTTTCTTCCAGCTAATAAAGCCTAACTCTCGCCTTACGTCTCCGAGAGTTATTGATGGTGCATCATTAATCTTTGGGGAATCCTGCACCAGAACTCCCAAGTTCCTTTGAACCTCAGATTTCTGAATTTTCTTCCCATTTAGAAAATAGTCTATGCCTTTATTCCTTCTACCAAAGTGCATGAACATACACTTCCCTGCATTACATTTCATTTGCGACTTCTTTGCCACTTTTCGCAATCTGTCTAAGTCCTTCTGCAGACTGTTGGATTCCTCAATACTACCTATACATTGTTTAAAAAATTGACCACAAAGCCATCTATTCCATCATCTGAATCATTGGCATATAACATGAAAAGAAGCTGTGCCAAAACTGATTCCTGTGGAACACCACTAGTCACCGGCAGCCAACCAAAAAATGCCCCCTTCATTCCCACTCTTTGCCTCCTGCCAATCAGCCAATCCTCTATCCATGCCAGTATCTTTCCTGTAAAACTATGGACTCTTATCTTGTTTAGCAGCCTACGTGTGGCTTTCAAAGGCCTTCTGAAACTCCAGGTAAACAACATTTACTGATTCTCCTATGTCTACCCTGCTGGTTATTTCTTTGAAGAATTCTGACAGATTTGTCAGGCAAGATTTTCCTTTAAGAAAAACATGCTGAATTTGGCCTATTTCATCATGTGCCTCCAAGTACCCTGAAGACTTATCCTTAACAATGAACTCCAACATCTCACCAATCACTGAAATTAGGCTAGCTGACCAATCATTTCCTTTCTTCTGCTTCCCCCCTCCCCCCTCTTAAAGAGTGAAGTGACATTAGGCAATTTCCAGTGCTCCAGAACCATTCAAGAATCTAGTGATCTTGACTAATGCCTCCACAATCTCTTCAGCTACCTCTTTCAGAACCCTGGGGTGTACGACATCTAGTCCAGGTGACTTATCTACCTTCAGACCTTTCAGCTTCCCAAGCACCTTCTCCTTAGTAATAGCAACTACACTCACTTCTGTCCTCGGACACTCTTGAATTTTAGCATACTCCAATTTCTTTCACAATGAAGACAGATATAAAATATTTTCTATGTTCATCCATCAATTCCTTGTCCCCCATTACTATCTTTCTATCGTCATTTTCCAGCAGCCCAATATCCACTTTTACCTCCTTTTTTCACTCTTTATCAGAAAATACTTCTGATATCCACTTTTATATTATTAGCTAGCCTATCTTCATATTCCATCTTTTCTCTCCTTCCTTTTTAGATGTATTTCATTGGTTTTTAAAAGCTTTCCAATCTCTTAGCTGCCCACTAGCCTTTGCTACAGTATATTCCCTCTCTTACTTTTCTGCTGTCTTTGACTTCCCCTGTTAGCCATGGTCACCTCATTCTCCCTTTACAATATTTCTTCTTCTTTGCGATGTATGCATCCTGCACCTTCCAAATTATTCCCAGAAACTCCAGCCATTGCTATTCTGCTGTCCTAGTGTCCAGTTCCAGTCACCTTTGGCCAGCTCCTCTTTCCTGCCTCTGTAATTCCCTATACTCCACTATAATACTGATACATCTGAGTTTAGCTTCATCCTCTCAAACTGCAGGATGAATTCTATCATAATATGATCAATGCCTCCTAAGGGTTCCTTAACTTTAAGTCAGGTTCATTCCACAACACCCAATGCAGAATTGTCTTTTATCCCTTTTGGCTCAATCATAAGCTGCTCTAAAAAGCCATCTCATAGGCATTCTACGATTTACATTTCGTGGGATCCAGCACTAACCTGTGTATTGAAATCCCCCCATGACTGTTGTAATATTGTCCTTTTTAAAAGTCTTTTCTATCTCCCATTGTAATTTGTCACCGACATCCTGGCTCCTGTTTGCAGGCCTGTATATAACTCCCACCAGAGTAAAAGACAGTAGCCAGGATGTTGGTGACAAATTACAATTGTCAATAGTAAATTATTACCATCGACATTTACTCATCTTGGTGCCTAGGGTTCAAAAGAGCCTGACAATTATGAGTGATACTGATTGGTTATTATTTTTGCTCACGGTGACTCCCAGATTTAATGACATCAATGATTTGACAAGTTTAGCAACAGTCATAGCAGTGTCCAAGAAGAGCGGAGTGAGCAGCATTGAAGGATCAGCAGTTAACATCCCTGAAGCTCTGCCATGGGTCCAACATACTGATGCAATGACAAAGAGGGCATGACATTTCTGTATTTCATAAGGAGTTTAAGGAGACTTGGTGCGTCACTAAAAACTCTCACAAATTTCTACAGATGTACCATGGAGAGCAACTTTAATTGGTTTCGTTCAATACCATAATCCCCTCAAAACTAATCAATAAGCTTTAAGACCTGGGCCTCAAGACCCCCGGTGCAATTGGATCCTGGATTTGCTCACTTGCAGACCCCAGTCAGTTCGGATTGGCAACATCTCCTTCACAATCTCCATCAGCACAGGTGCATCACAAGCCTGTGTGCTTAGCCCCCTGCTCTACTCACTTTCCACATGACAGTATGGCTAAGCACAGCTCCAATACCATATTCAAGTTTAGGACATCACCACAGCCATAGGCCAAATCAAAGGTGGTGATGAATCAACATAACAGAGGAGAATTGAAAATCTGGCTGAGTGGTGTCTCAACAACAACCACTTACTCAATGTCAGCAAGGCCAAGGAGCTGATTACGGACTTCAGGAGAAGGAAACCAAAGGTCCGTGGGCCAGTTTTAATCAGAGGTGGAGGTGGTTAGCAACTTTAAATTCCTAGGTGCTATTATTTTGGAGGACCTGTCCTGAGCTCAGGACCTAAGTACAATTATGAATAAAGCACGGCTGTGCCTCTACCTCCTTAGGGGTTTGTGGATATTGAGCATGAGTTCTAAAACTTTGACGAACTTCTATAGATGTGTGGTGAAGAGTATATTGACTGGCTGTATCACAGCTTGGTATGGAAATATCAATGTCCTTGAATGGAAAATCCTACAACATACTGAATATGACCCAAATCCATCGTGGGTAAAGCATGCCCCACCACTGTGCACATGGACATGAAACGCTATCGCAGGAAAGTACATTGCATCAACAGAGACTCCCACCACCCAGGACATGCTGCCTTCAGGAAGAAGGTAGATGATGCTCAGGACTTAGACCAGATGGTTCAGGAACAGTTACTATCCCACAACCAATTGTTTCACTTTGCTTCACTTTCAAAGACACTTAATTTCATGTTCTCAATATTCATTGCCTATTTATTATTATTATTATTTCTTTTGTTTGTATTTGCACAGTCTGTTGTCTTCTGCACTCTGGTTGAATGCCCTAGTTGGGCAGTCGTTTATTAATTCTATTAAGATTATTATTCTATAGATTTATTGAGTATAGCAACAAGAAAATGAATCTCACGTTTGTATATGGTGGCATAGAGTATATGTATTTTGATAATAAAATTTACTTTGAACTTCTAACATCACCAAGTGGTATGGAAAGACAGGATTGGAAAAAATCTGCAGAAAGCTGAGCACTAACTTTCCCAGAATCAAGGACACCTTCAAAAGGTACTGCCTCAAAAAGACAACATCCGTCATTAAGGATGACCATCACTCAGGACATGCACTTCTCTCATTACTACCATCAAGGAGAGGTGCAGGAGCCTGAAGAAATGCACACAATATTTCGGGAACAGCTTCTTCCCTTCATACACATTACCTCACTATATTTTTTTCTTTTTATTTGCTCTCTTTTTGCACTATTTAATTAATTTAATTTTTATATTTGTAGTTTGTATTGTATTTTTTAATCTTTATTGTGCATTGCAATGTACTGCTGCTACAAAACAACAAATTGCATGACATATACCAATGATACTAAACCCGATTCCAATTCCAATTTTGATCCTGATCTTCCAGTTCCATGCTTTCCATCCACCGAAGAATTCAAGTTCAAGTTCATTGTCATTCAACTGTACACACGCGTACAGCTAAAAAAAAACAACATTCCTCTGGATCAAAGTACAAAGCACTGTACATATATCACATACAGTACATAAAAATTTGATAATAATATTAATAGATAATAACATGAAAAAATTTCTGTAGATGTCCAAGTTGACATAAAGTGCGTATATGATATATATTTATATATACAAAACAGTATATTGTTATTGGGCTGTCGTAAATAATGCCCAAGGTAGAGGCAGGGTGTTCAGAAGTCTCACAGCCTTTGGGAAGAAGCTGTTACCCAGCCTAACTGTCTTTGTTCTTATCCTGTGGTATTTTCTGCCTGATGGTAGGAGTTCAAAGAAATTGTAGGATGGCTGGAAGGAGACTTGACAATTGAAAGGGCTCTGTGAACACACCACTTCTGGTATATGTCCTGGATGTGGGAGAGGGAAACCATGATAGTTCTCTCACCTGTCCTCACAATCCATTGCAGGGTCTTGTGGTTAGATGCCTTGCAGTTCCCACACCAGGCCATGGTACAGCTGGCCAGAACACTCTCATAGAACGGGAGTAAAGAGCCTCACTCTACTCATTCTCTGCTGGAGGTGGTGGCACAGCTGTGCCTTCTTGATGGTATTGAGGAGTTGTTCATTAAAACTGATTTTCAGCTAATCAGAACATATTTCATCTAAATTTGTCCCAGCCAGAAAAACAGATGGTAAAATCCTTGGAAAGGAAACAGTTGAGATGAATAGAAAAAATTAATTGAAACTCTTGCAAGACAGAACAGATACAATGGAACAGCAAAGTGAAAGAAATACGAACAAGAATGTTATGTGTTGTACTTCTAAACAAAATCATTACTTGTTCAAATTTCCCTTTCTTCTTTACACTCTTCAATCCTAGCCAAGTTACGGCACCCAAAACTTCTTCAACACCTCATTACTGACTATGACAGTAAACACGCTTATCAACTTTGGAAAGCGAAATTTCAAAAAGCAACAGATTATAGACAACAGATAATGTTACCTATCCTTTACCTCTGATACAATTATAAATCACCAACTGCTTTATGGGAACACCAATCACCTTCTCCCTCGCCTTCATTCATGGCCCTCACCAGTCTTTCCAGGTGAGGCAAAATTACACCTGTGAATCTCCTGGGGTCATCTATTGTGTAAGCTGCTGCCAATAAGGCCCCCTCTACACTGGTGAGACAAGCCATAAATTGTGGGACCACTTCATCGAGTACCTCCGCTCCTTCCACCAAAAGCAAAACTGCCCAGTGGCTGAAACATTTCAATTTCCATTCCCATTCTGACATGTTCATTTATGGCCTCCTCTTATGCAACAATAAGGCCACCCTCAGGGTGGAGGCCAACACTTTATATTCCGTCTGGCTAGCCTCCCACCTGGTGTTATGAATATCAATTTCTCTTTCTGGTTAAAAAAAATCCCCCTCCCCTTGTTCTATTTCCCACTCTGACATTTCACCTCTTCTCACCGGTCTATCACTAACCCCTGGGTCCCCTTCTCCTCTTCTCCTTCCCTTTCTCCAATGTCATAGACATGGAGCATTGAAGGGGGGGGCAGAATGTGATAAAGGATAATCATGAGAGAGGAAGAAGTCAAGCATGGAAGTGTGAAGGAAGTTCACAGAGGAATGGCTACCTTGGGGGTCTTCAGGTGTTGTCAGGGGTTGCTGGGGCAATGTTTCTCAAAGGACTAGAGGAACCTACTCCATGCTGTATCAGTAAAATTTTTTAAAAAATCTCTTTCTCCTTATCAAAGGTTCAAAGGTTCATTTTATTCTCTAAGAATACAATTCTAATATTTGTCTTCTGCAGATACCCATGAAATACAGAAAGTCCATGGGTGTTGTTAAAAGAAAAGGCATCAACTATCTTCCCCCGTCCCCAGCACGAAAAAGAAAAAGAAAGAAAACTCATAAACCTTAAATTCCCTGTAGAAAAAAAAGCATCAAATCCACGACTCCATCCCCCGCAGAAAAAAACAGCGACAATAGAAACAAATCCCCAACCCCTCCCCGCAGAAAAAAACAGCGACAATAGAAACAAATCCCCAACCCCTCCCCGCAGAAAAAACAGCGACAATAACAATAACCTATATGTTCCTGCACTTCAAATATCTAGATACTGACCCTCAGCCCCACTAACAGCCACGGGACTCAGTGGTGAGAAGGCCACCTTTCATCCAGGGTTAGTATGATTTGGGGTTCAACCAAATGGAAGGGTTCGGATATTCAGATAAAAGAAACTTAAATTTGAGTGAAAGCTGCGTAAATGCTACCCATACACAATTGTTGGTTGACAAGAAATAACAAATCGTACACTGCCTTAAATTATAAGGAAAGTATATTTACAAATTTTAGCTTCATTGATCAGTTAGTAGGAAAAAGAAAAGAATAAAAAAGGGCCCATTACCGTTAATCCAGTCCACATAAAGTTAGAACTCATCTTGAAGTTATCTTTTTACTCACCCGCTGGACCCACGGTCTGTACGAAAGCACACACTGCATTCCAAACAACACTCAAACTCTATCTTGAACAAACGGGCACTCTCTGGGAAGTCCTCCTTGGAGCTTTTTGTCTGCACAAAGCACTTTGTGCAACAGGGTCACTCCTTCCCAAGGCATTCACAGCTTTCTTCCCTTCCGTCCTCTGCAGCTCCCGCCAAAAAGACACTGTCCATCACAAATCTCACTCTGCCCGGCTCTCTCTAGACCCTTCTCCCAATTCCACCATCCTGATTGGATGACACAACATAGCCCTTGATCTTTTAGCTGAAACCAAAACATACTAAAAGCAGAACAGACTGTTTTTACAGAACTGCTAAAGTGAAATACCAGAATAGCAGTAAAAATCTAAAACAAGGCATTACACTTAAAAATATTAAACATCCCATGATGCATGAAGCCTCACTGCTACTTTCACAAACAAAGTAACTAGTCTTTCCCATTCACCCCACACTATCCGGCTAGAATCACTGCTGATCTTGCATTGAAACTTTGACAAACAGTCAGAAAATTAAAGTGAAACTGTTTTACGAGAGAATAAATTTCTGACACATAGAAAGAGATGATGTTGAGATTCATGAAGTACAGTACAGCAGAGGTGAGACCTTTTCAGACACATCGATGGATAGCATTAAAAGGAAAGACAGAATGAGAGGAAGGAAGGAAGTAACCAGAAAAGGGATTTTCAGCAACAATGTAATTGTAGGCACAGATACACAAACAAATCACAAGAACTGAGCCACCAGAATCACAGCTATAAGAGCTGGAGAAATCAAATACAAACGTACACAGAGGAAAATGAAAAGAGAGAAAACGTAATTGTCAGTATTTTTCGATGTAATGGATCGGAATGTTGGACTTACCTTTGCAGATGCAAAATTGTTGTTGTTGTTTGTCAAACCTTTCAAGAACGGGTTCTGACATTGTTGAGAATCATGATGTAGAGCTGTCTCAGGTCAGAGTTGATGTTGTAATTGCAATTTTCTTCAGGTTTGATAAAAGCTTTTGTATCACCTTTAAGACAATGGCATATGCTTTCAATAAAACTTCCCAAAAATTTCTATATGGCTCTATTATATAAGGAATTATTTTTTGTAACTTACAAGCTAAACACTTTGAAAAGATTTTGTTTTAAAGTGCTGAGCCCAAAAAGCTGTATTTTTATCCTGTTTCAATCCTATTTATAAAACTCAGCATGGTGGTAGATAATTATAAGTTGATGTTTCAAGTTCCAAGGCAATAGCAACAAATTAAAAACATACCCTGTTGCTTCAAACTCGAGGATCACAAACTTATGTAAGGAAATGTGGAAGATGTTTTTACTTAGTGAAGGAGAAGTGATTTCAAATTCATCACATTTGTTTTAATTGGAAGATTACTTAGCATGTTTGAAGAAAGGTATATCTCCCAACATACTGTTCAAACAATTACTGTGTTGAGAAAAATCACATGCAATATTAGCAGAGCTGAATTATTACAAGCAAGTCATTGGGTCATGCAGCGAGTGAAGGGGAAAGGGATTGTCAGTGTTACCAGCTGTTAATAGGTTTTCAACGTAGAATTTCAACAGATCTCTTCCCCCCTACAGCTCAGCACACTGAGTTCCTCCAGTAGGTTGTTCACTGCTCCAGATTCCAGCTTCTGCAGTTTCTTGTATCTTTGAATAAATATGTGATTTGGGTATTGGAAATAATATTGATTCATATTAAAAAGAGCCTCAAACATACAGTATTAGAGCTTGTGGAGTTTGAGGGAGCAGTATTATACACGGTAGGGAATTACTGCTGTAATTTTGGTACTCTGTGAGATTTGTGCTTATTTATTACTATTACTAATTAACTCAATGTCAATGAACCTGCTATCCCCAAAGCAGATGAATCCCTTATCACTGAAACAGGTTTGATTGGAACAGTCATGGATTGTCAAGGAGAGGCAAAGGTTAAGCACACATTCTGAGAGCTTGTGTAAGTCACTGGGATTAGTGAAAATGAAAGGTGCATAAATCTGACTGTAATATCAAGGACACCCAAAAGCAAGATCACGCATACAGATGAGAGGTAATATTCATCTCATTTCAGCCAATTTTGTACAATGACAAAAACTGCATTGCTCATATTAAGTGCTTCCACTTTCATTCAAAACACGAACAAGCTCAGAGGGACACAAGATTTAATGGGAACCACGAGAAGGGTACCATGAAATCAAGAGGGAAATGAGATGTCCTTGATGTTGTTCCATAGCCCCAGTCAATCTACAGTGTGGGACTCAATTAAACTTCTGCTACCACTGCATGAAAAACTTAAGTAAAGATCTATCGTGATCACCCTATTTTAAGAAATTTTGTTATGGATAAACTTACAGAAACATAGAAAACCTACAGCACAATACAAGCCCTTCAGCCCTGTGGTGAACTATGTGCCTGTCTGGACACGCCCCCTGCTGACTGCTCCTGTGGCTCCTCCCACAGGCCCCTGTATAAAGGCGATCTGAGGCCTGACGCTCGGCCTCAGTCTCCAGGACATAGTATGATGGACACTCACTCCTGGTTCCTTCTTCCAGTCAATAAAAGCCGATATCTCGCCTTACGTCTCAGTGTGAGTTATTGATGGTGCATCAAGCCCCCAAAGCTGTGCTGAACATGTCCTTACCTTAGAACTACCTAGGCTTTCCCATAGCCCTCTATTTTTCTAAGTTCCATATACCCATCCAGGAGTCTCTTAAAAGACCCTATCGTTTCCACCGGCAGCCCATTCCACACACTCACCATTCTCTGCATAAAAAATTTACCCCTGACATCTCCTCTCTACCTACTTCCAAGCACTTGTGTGGAATAGCAGAAATTTCAGGTACTGAGAAATGCAGTGATACACATGCAACATCAACTTAAATCACTGTGAATTGTGAAATTCAAAATTGTTCAATGGTATCATACAGTCACTGTAAAATATTATGAAATATGATAGGGCTGTAAAGAGAACTTTTGGCCTTTATAAGTCAAAGTTTTGAGTACAGGAATAGTGTTGTGGTTAGCACAATGCTTTACAGTACCAGTGACCTGAGGTTCATTTCCCACTCTTCTTGTAAGGAGTTTTATGTTCTACTTGTTACCATGTGCGTTTCCTCCAGGTGTTTTGGTTTTGTCCCACATTTCAAAGACGTACTAGTTGGTAGGTTATTTGCGCATTGTAAATTTCCAAAGATTACACTAGGACTAAATTAGGAGATTGCTAGGTGGGGTGGCTCAAAGGACCTATTCTGCACAGTATCGCAATAAATAAAGAATGATGTTATGTTGACATTATGTAAGACTTTGGTGAGACCTAATTTGGAGTACTCTGGTCACCTACGTACAGGAAAGGTATCAATAAGATTGAAAGAGTGCAGAGAAAATTTCCAAGGATGTTGCTAGGGCTTGAGGAACTGTGTCATAGGGAAAGGCTCAGTAGGTTACGGCTTTATTTCCCTGGCGCGTAGGAGAATGAGGGGAGATTTGATAGGAGGTATATAAAATTAGGAGGGTAAATGTAAGCAGGCTTTTTCTACTAAGATTGGGTGAGACTAAAATTAGAGATCATAGGTTAACGGTGAAATGTGAAAAATATTTAAAAGGAACCTGTGGGAGAATCTCTTCACTCAAAGGGTAGTGTGAGTGTGGAATGAGCTGCCAACAGAAGTGGTGTAAGCCTCGATTTCAACATTTAAGAAAAATTGGGATAAGTAGATGGAAGGAAAAGGCTATGGTTCAGGTGTGGGTCGATGGGACTTGGCAATATCACAGTTTCCCATGGATGAGATGAGACAACATGCCTGTTTCTGTGCTGTGGAGCTCAATGATTCTACATATAACTTTATATGACAGGTGAAACATAGTCTCCATTTCAAGACTTCCTACCCTACTGTTGTGATGGAAATGAGAAAGATTCTTTGGGTCTCAAAAGCAAGGGCTCCGGACACACAGTTTTAATAATAAGGAGTTTATTTACAAAGGGTGAAAAGGCTTGGGAAGAACACAAGCAGCTACAATATTCGCACAAATGCGCTTAGAATAGGCGAGCGTGGGAAAAGTCAGCTCTGCAGTACAATACACAGGAACGTGGTGTGGGGACAGGTTACAGGTACACATACAAGCAAGGGAAAAGTAACTACAATACCTGCCCCCTTGACTATGGGTAGGACAACAATAAACGCTCCCACAACCCTATTCAATACACACCTTACCATGTGTTTCCAGCGCTGTTCTGCAGTCTTCAGCCTGGTGTGAAGCATGGTGGTCCCTCGAAGATGGCAAAAAAGAGAGAAAACCAAGCACATGTAGCACCTTTTATAGGTCAGGGGGCTGGATGGTCCAGCCCAGGTGATTCACCGGGGGGCCAACGGCTTGGTGCTAGATGGGTTAATCCAATTAAGGTGGCCAATGGTTAAGTGTGCATTGATTAGTTGGGGGGGGGGGGGGGAGGGTGCGAAATGTTGACTGGCAGGTGGTGTGACCTCCGACCAGGTGAGGGCAGTGCTGTCACGTGACAAGCACGGCTCTCTGGATACACCTACTTACAGAGATTTATCATGGATTTTCTATAAATCATATCTCAGGTACTGAGTTTAATAGATTACTGCAGATCTTGCTCTAAATTCCTTCTTAGTATTGTGAAGTAGTCCTGTTTTGTCATTGTTTGCTCTTCTTGACTCTTCCCTAACTCCATGACCTATGTGTTGGTCTTGTTCTTTGAATACCAAGTCTAATGCAGTATTGTGGTGTGTCACAGCTTTCAGACTGGCAGATATGTGCTTTATGGATTAAGTAACATCATAAACTCCTAGTTAGGCCACAGACAGAACTTGTGAAGTTTAGGAAGGATGCAATTCAATTGAAGAAGGTACTGAGTAGGTACATGGGGATGTTGCCTGGGATAAAGTATTTCAGCTACAAAGAGAGACTGGATTTTCAGGGTATAAAATCCTCTAGATCTTGCTTCACGGAATGTACAGAGCAGAAATAGGTCTCTCAGCCCTTTACATCGAGGCTGCTTTTGCTCATCTGTTAAAATGCCATTTGCCCACATTGAAAATTTAACCTGCTATTCTTTTCCTACTTCAGTGTTCGTCTAAAGCATTGTAATTGTATAGGACTCCATCACATTCTCCGGCATTCTAGTTAGGGATCACTCTCTGTACAAAAAAACTTTGAAGATCTGCTTTAAAACTCCTATCTATTGCCTCAACACTACGTTCCCTTGTTTTCATTGGAGAGGGCACCTGGTTGAGGTGTGCACAATTACGAGGGATGTAATTAGGATGACTTACTGCCCACTATGCCATTGGCATTTAGGGCTGTATTGAAGGTCCTCCATCTCTGGTGGTGTTCAGGGCTTCCTTCATCATGTCAGTAGCTTCCTCTCAGTTTTCACTACTGTCAGTCATGCTAATCCCAGGTGGAGACCCAGGAATACTGTTGCACTCATTTGTAGAAGGATTCTTCATTGCTGTTTCCATTGTTAGCCCTGAGCTGAACCCCCAAACCTGGAATCAGTGGACCACTCTCGGGCTGGCCTCTACCCTTTGACCTACTAGGGGTCAAAGCATAAAGCCCTGACTCCAGCCAACAGACCTCTCTTGGACATTGAGGCACATAATCCTCCAAACCACAACAAGGTTGTGGTCCTCTTGGAGAAATTACGATGAATAAGTATAAAGTTCTTCCCCTTAACTCAGGTATCTACGACCTGAGGCCATTGATTTAAAAATAAAAGGTAAGAAGGTTAGAAAGGATAGGAACACTAAATTTTTAACCCAAAAATGGATTGATAATTGGAATGCACTTCACAAGGATATTGTGGAAACTCTCACAACATTTAAGAAGTATTTCAATGAGTAACTGAAATTCCATTGTATAGAAAGCTATGAACAAATGCTGGCAAATGTCCAGTGTGTACACAGTGAGCTAAAAGACCAGTTTCTGTGCTGTATAATTCCAATTTTCTGGCATTGTTTGCTATTACTCCAGTGATAAGGTATGTCAATAGCCAAATCACTTATTGACTCTTCTGTGCATGTTAGTGAAAGACCATTTTAACCACCTTTAATTTTTAGGTCCCTGAGGCCTTCTATCATGTAAGCTCACCCACAGCTCAGCTCATTCTCCTCCACATCTCAACAGCTCTATGCACACAGGAGGCTCTGGTGGATTCTGGCACAGCAGGGGACTTTCTGGACCAGGCTCTGTGTGTGCAGCTTGGACTCCCTACATAGCCTATCTGGCACCCCTTCTACATTATGACCATTGACAGACATCCCCTGGGGTCTGGGATGGTCAGAGTTAGCACACGAGCACCGGAAAGCATCGTGAGCCATCCAAATTCCTCCTTATCGACTCACCCAACACTTATTTCATCTTGAATTACCCCTGGCTCTCCACTTACAACCCTCATTTCCCCTGGACTTCCAGTTCACTGCTGAGTTAGGGACCCACCTGCTGGACTACCTGCCTGCAACCTCCATTGACTTCATGCCATAAATCCCTGGAGTCACAGGAAACCATCAACCTCACCAAACTCCCAAAGGAATACCACACCTTAGCTATTGCTTCCAGTAAAAGGGAAGGCAGCATCCTGCCATCCCACAGACCACACAACTGTATGATCAGCCTCCTCCTGTCACCACCCCTCCCCGGGGTCATCTGTCCTCTCAGTCCCCTGCTGAGACACAAGCCATGAGTGTCCACAAGAGCTTCATTCCACCATCTCAATCCCCAGCCAGGGCCAGATTCCTCCTTGTCAAAAAGAAGGTTACAGGTCTCCATTCCTGCATCGACTACTGTAGACTCAACAAAATTATTATTATGAATCACAACCTTCTCCCCTTTATGAATAGACATTTGAAATACTCCACAGGCCCAGATCATCACCAAGCACATACAAGCTGATCCATGTCTGCCAGGCAGATGAGTAGAAGACAGTGTTCATAACACTCACTGGTCACTATGAACACTTGGTGCTGCCTTTCACACTTTTCAACAGTCCAGCTATTTACCAAGTCTTCACTAACGAGATCCTCTGAGACAGGCTACACATGTAAGTGTCCATTTACTTCAACAGCATCCTCATCTCTTCAAAGGACCCTCAAGACTATGTCTGTAACAATTGTACCTTCTTTCAGTATCTTCTCAAAAACCAGCTGTACTGCAAGCTAGAAAAATGTCAGTTCCACACCGCAGTTATTTCCTTCTTGGGCTACGTCCATCTACCCCAAAGCATAACCATGAACCCAGAGCAAGTGCTCACCATCATTGAATGACTCCGACCATGCTTCCTCAAACAGCTGCAGTGATTCTTGGTTTTTCCAACCTCTACAGGAACTACAACCAATTTGCTGCTCCTCTCACTTCCCCCACTAAGTCATCTACCTCACGGATAATCTGGTCTGCTGCTATGGACCACACCTTTGAGGAGCTTAAGAGATGTTTCACTATTGCTCCCATTTTCTGCCATCCAACCCCCTCTGGATCCTTTGTGGTAGAAGTGGACACACCTGATGTAGGTCCTAATGCTACCAATTCCCAGTGAGAGCCAGGCAGGGAATATATCCTTGCGTCATCTTCTTTCGCACGTTCAACTCCATACAGTACCGTTATGAAGGAGGAGACCAGGAGCTACTCACCATTAAATGGTCCTTGGAGGTATGAAGACATTGGCTGATATGAATCTCTGAGCCCCTCCAGATCTAGAGTTACCACCAGATCCTCATATCTTTACAACAGGCCCACCAACTCATCCCACATTAGTCTTACTGGGCCCTCTTCTTAGAGCAATTCATCTTCACCATCTCCTTTACACTCAGTCCAAGAACACTAAGGCACAACTTTTCAACCCAGCAGAAACAGAGATCAACGCTCAGCCCATCATTCCAGCCTCTCAGGTGCGTGTCTTGATTGTCTGGGACCGGGAGATTGTCTGCCCAAGCCTGCTCTGGCTGACACACCTAATAACTGCTTGTATGTATCTCTGGCCATGGCTCTAAGGCACTCCACAGTGGGCCCAATCTCACCCCTCTCCAGCCATCCAAGAGCATGACAGGCTATGGATTTTATGCAACATCTGCTCTAGTGGCCTACCACCATCACAGATGTACGTTGGTTTGTCACTGCCTACTCTCAATATGTCCTGTCCAAATCCTCCAACTAGGCTCCTGCAGCCCCAACACCAGTGGTCACACATCACCCTGGATTTCATTACAGGTTTTCCACCTTCTGATGAAGCCACGATGATCATGACAGTGGTGGACCAGTTCTCCAAGGTGGCCCACTTCATTGTCCTCACCAAACTTTAATCAGCTGCTGAGATGGCGAATCTGGTCTCCAACACGGTCTCCCACACCTCTCAGGCTTCCCTCAGGACATTGCGTCAGACCGGTGCCCAGAATTCCTCTGCTGTTTCTGACAAGCCTTCTGCTCCCTCTGCATCTCTGTGACTTTGTCCTCTGACTATCATCCACTGGCTAACAGTCAATCAAAAAGAACCAATCAGCAAGGGAAGGGGTTTCTGTGATGCTCCGCTGCCTCTAACCCTTCCATATGGAAGAGTATCTGCTCTGGGCTGAGCTGTCCCTCTTCTGCCACAGATATGTCACCCTTTGAAGTTCTCCCTTTGTTCCCTATGGAGGAGCCAACAGTGGAGATCCCACCTGCCAGATCCCTGGTTCACTAATGCCAGAATGCCTGGAAGGACCATCCTCGCTGCCAACTGTGCCTGCCGCTGCTAGGCCAACCATCGTCAGAACCCAGCCAGACTACCCCGGCCTGGGGACTTTGTCTGGCTGTCCACACCAGATCTGCCCCTGTGCGCTGATTCCCTCAAGTTTTCAATTTGGTTCATTGGTCCCTTCAAGATTACCCATCACATCAATCTAGTCACTTACCCTCTCCAGCTCCCACCATCCCTCAGGATCACACCTACCTTCCATCTGTAGGTGCTTAGATGTTGCCCTGGCCTGCTGCGTTCCACCAGCATTTTTTGTGTGTTGGTGGAATTTACAGCATCTGCAGATTTCCTCGTGTTTACCTTATATCTGTCCTGTCTCAAGCCCGTTGTCCATGGGCTACTAAACCCACCTGAGCCTACTCCTCCGGAGCCTAGGGTTGTGGAAGCTGGTCCAGGGTACACGGTCTGCCCGTTGATGGATTCACGGTGTTGTAGCCTAGGTGTTCAATTCATGGTTGACTGGAAAGGGTACGTACTGGAAGAGAAATCTTGGATTCCATCCCATTGTGTCCTGGACCTATCAGTCATCAACGAGCTCTTTGAGGCCCATCCAGATCATCCTAGGCCATCAGGGGCCAACTGTGTTGGGGGGGGGGGGTCCTGTCAGCCCTTCACATGTAGGCTCCATCCAGCTAAACAGGCTATTTAAACCCAATTCTTATCCACAGTGCTTGCTCATTCATCGAACCAGGCAGCCTTAACCAGTTGCTCGAGCCTTCAATTACCTTGTTGCCTGGGACTTTAGTATCTTTTCTCTCTTGTTTTGTGGCCCTTAGTGGCTTACTATTTTACAGCTGATCATTAAAGTTCTTGCTCACTGCTACGTCAGCTCCACTGTTCTGCTTTTGGGTCAAGCCTCTGCTTTTTCTGACAGCCTGGGTCAGTTGCTTGCCTAAGGAATGGAATTCATTGCAACATTTTAGCATTCAATGCCACTCAGGCCCTAGACATGATAATGCAGTTGCAGCACAAATTCTCTGATAAATTTAACTCTTTAACCAATTTTTCATCAGAAAACATGTTCACCATGAAGATACAGCACATTTCTGAATACATAAGCAGGCTCGAACTTAGTGCTACTTCTGGCAAACGTTATGCTCTGAGGGAGACCGATGTGGATACTTGTAGCCTTCCCATGAATATTGTCTCTTCTGTGGTGCTAAGTTCCTTGGAAGCCATGTTTAAGGCTAATAGTTTCAAATTCATTTTCTTAGTGAGTGACACAGAAGAGGAGAGATCAGGATACAACATACCTGTCCAGTTACAACCACAAACTCTGCTGCAGGGCCTACGTGCCCTTGCAGGCTGGTGATGCAACAGGTTCCTGAGTGTGCGTGCTCCAGCTAATTAATGTTCGTTATGGTAGCATTTAACTCATTTATTCTTGTTCTAGTCTTGTCGAGACGTGACCAAAAGCACAATGTTTATGCTCCCTGCTAACCCTCATCCCTGTATTTGTATTTATTTTCCTTTAAATTCTGCAATAATTCTCATTAAAGTCAGTGAACTGTTCCCTCTCCCCTCCCCTCTTCCAACTCTCTCTCCCTCACTCTCTCTCCATTGGCAGAAATGGCTTCTCAGAATATCCCTTCTGAGGAATAGATAATGAAAAATTTGGATTCCCACTTCCTTCTGGGACACATACTGATGCTCCCTTTAGCACTTACATCTGCTCTTCATTCGCACTGAGGGCCTCTCCACTCAGTCTTGCAGTTGCTTTCTCTGCTTCTGCTCTCAGTTCAGTGGAATCATAGCTCATGGCTACAGGATATATCATTCTTCTTACCTCTGAAAAGACATCCAGGAGGAATTCAGCGCCACAACATATTTCTGAGCATAGCTTATTTGTCATCATGATGTATGGACTGTCCGAAGCAGTAGCTGTTGTTGGTATGGGTTGGTAGCATGTGGGGTGGGAGACTAGGATGTGTGGGTTTTAAAGGGGAAAACTCCAATAAGCAAAACTTGAAAATTCAAATAGGGAAATGTCTGTGAGGTCAGATGAACTTATCCATCAGTGACTGGAGGTGCAGCTATAATGGCTATAATTTATTCAGAGGAAAATGTACAGACAAAGTCAATTGCACAATGCTGTTTTTCCCTATGTTATGCATTGGAAGATATTTCATTCCCCAGAGTGAGATGCACTAACTATCAATCTGAGTTCTTTTCCGATCACAGCAGAAAATTTAATTCTATCTCTGGGTATCAGTCTCTGAGATAGCTGGTAAAATTAATCATTAAAATATACATTCAGCACAGCTGCTTTGTACTAGCAGCAAAGTACACTAACATGCACAAGTGTCACCACATTTCATAAGCTGAACTTTCATAAACCAATGTATTGAGTACAGAAGTTAGGATGTTATGTTGAAATCATATAAGACATAGGTGAGTTGAATTTGGAGTATTGTGTGCAATTCTGATCACCAGCCTGCAGGAAAGATAATCAATAACATTGAAAGAATACAGAGAAAATTTACAAGGATGTTGCTAGGACTTGAGGATCTGAATTAAAGGGAGAGTAAATTAGAGTTTTATTCACTGGAATGATGGAGAATGCAGATATTTGATAGAGTTATACAAAATTATAAGTGCTATAGATGGGGTAAATGCAAGCAGGTTTTTTCCACTGAGGTTGGGTGACTAGAACTAAAGGTCATAGGTTAATAGTGAAAGGTGAAATATTAAGAGGGTCTTCTTCACCGAGAGATTGGTGAGAAAGTGGAATCAGGGGCCAGCAGAAATGGTGAATGTGGATTGGATGTCATCATTTAAGAAAAAATGGTTAAGTACATGGATCAGAGGGGTGTGGAGGGTTATGGTTCAGGTGCGGGTCAATGGGACAAGGCAGAGTAATGGTGTGGTACACAATAGATGGGACAAAAGGCCTGTTTGTGCATTGGAATTCTTTACCTCACTAACTGACTTGCTAGAAAAAAATGTAGACTTGATCTTGCAAAACAAATGTACTAACCTCTCCTGACATTGCACACTAGTGGAGTTACTTGACTTAGTGTATTTGCCAGAATATGAGAACAGAAAGTGTACTGCAAATGAGCAGATATATTTTCCCTTGGCAGTGCAATCAGATGACTTAGGAGGTAGCACTGGGGGAATTACAGCCTGCAGAACAGCTCCTAAATAAGTCCTGGTTTATCCTGACCAGTGGGTGAGCCAGAACAGGAACCCGCCCCCGCCAACCCCCACTATTCATATCATGGCAGCATTGGCAACAATTGCTTCTTATATCATGCTGTTACTGATTTCAAGACATTAAAATGCTATCCCTGATGAACAGGATGTCAATTATTATGACAGCAAATTGCTGAGTTATTCTTGTCTGGAAGGAGCAGGTGGCATAAATGTACTTGCAATGCAAATTTTGTTTTCATTCATTGAAAATAAAATTGTAACTGAAGTGTTTACAGAAAATCATGAAGCTGTGCTAAGGTTGGTTTGTTTTGTAACTCCAAAACAGTAAACTAACTAGGAGAAAAACAAAGGGGTCCAAAATGAAAGTCTGACTTCATGTTTTAAATTAAGTGAGGCTCACACGTATGACGTGGTAACGATTCACATATTTTACATAAAATCAGTAATGAATTCTTTAAACAAATAAAGAATGCTTACTCAAACAATATATTTGCAATATTATTCAAATATTGCCAAAATATCAAATACTCAACAACCCTCCCTGTTTATCTATAAACTCCAACTCAAAAGAGAATGCATCAACTATATACACAGTATACTATATAATTCAGCTACTATATAATGTACAGACATCCACAACATAGTAAAATTTTAAATTGTCCCATTTGGGCCTAAAGATTTAATCACTGTGAAGATTTTCGTATTCTTGTGGGATAAAGTATTTCCTGACGGGGGTGTGTTTCACTCTGTTTGTCAGCTGAGACTAGTGGTTCTGAAACAATCTCAGGTTCTGGGGCTTCTTCCGTGGTGGTTGTAGGAGTTGACTTGAGACTGCAGCAAGTGGTTCTGACAGCTCTGGACATCTTTCTTCTCCTTTTCATGGCTTTTCTCACCGGAGTTACTTCAATCATTTCTTCTTATTGTTCTTTCTCTTCCTTGCCTTCCCTTTTCTTCTCCTAGTTTGTTGTGAGTATCTTTGAAGTTGTAGATTTCTCACAAAATTAGATTTCATTTATCCTCTTCCATTTCCATAGCATTCATTCATCTTCCTCTTTCTTTCCCTTTTTCTGGGATGTGTATCTTGATCTTGGGGAGGTCCGTTTAATTCCTTGGAGTATTCTCCTATTAATCCTTTCATTGTTCCCTTTACAATCTCATCTCTCCTCTTGGTTTTCTCATTCACAATACCATCTGATGAATCCTCTGTTTTCATATCTCGATTGCCTCCGTTCTTTTTGGTCTTACATTCACCAAGCTGGGCTTTGGTCTTTGAATCTACTTTTTCTTGCAGCTTTTTGTCTCCCACTTGAAGTTCCTGCAATAACCTTAATGCTCACAGAGTAGATTCTGGTTCTTCATACTCACAAAAGCTGGATGTTTGCAACTTTCCTGAAGCTCCTTGAGCTCTCTTCCAGCTTTAAACATCGCCACAACTCACAAGAACACTGGTTTTGTCACTTTCACGACTCCTCGAGCAGCATGACCCTTCCTTGGTCCAATATGCTTTCCAACCAGAGACACAGAAGCTGTCACCAACATCTGTTTGCCCTCTGTTGGGCAATGGTTCATGGTGTACAGCATGAAGAGAGGTATGGCATCATCCAGTACCTTTCTAATTTCGCTTTCTGATAACTCTGTTATAGGTGGTGTGACATGTGGATGGATCTCCAATCAAGTTGCAGTTGTCATAGCTAATCTCACCCCACCCACAACGCTGTCCCTCCTGTTTTAACCACAAAGAAGCCCAATGTGGCTTGTTGGTTGTTGTATTTCACAGTTATGAATGTCACTCCCACAGGACTTCTTTTCTCCCATACAAGTTCAGGTGGATATTTGTAGACTTCAATTTAGTATTTTTGAAATGCTGTTCACTTTAATTTTGTGAAATGACTGAAACAACTGAACCAGTGTCCACTTCCATTTTAATTATTTTGCCTTTCATGTCTTGTGCAAGCCATATTGCTTGTCTATGGGTAGTTTTCATATTGTAAGTCTCAATGTTACTTGGTTCTGTGTCACTCTCATCATTATCAGATTTTTTCATCAGCAACATGCAGATTAGTGCTCTTTTTGAAACTGTAACTTGACTTTTTATCTTTTTTTCTTCCCTGTGCAGTCCATTTATTTTTATGTGCCCTACTTTGTTACATTTTCTACATGTTTCACATTTAAATCTGCATTTACCTGATGTACAATGATAAAACAATTTGTTTGGCCAGGAGACCTCTGTCTATATGCTGCAATTTTGTTGATGCCCACTTTCATTCCTGACTATAAATCATTTGCCTCTCTGGCTGCTGTGTCCATTGATACAGTGATTTTAACTGCTCTTTTAAACGTGAGTTGTGCTTCAGTTAGGAACCGTTTTTGAATGCTTTCTTGATCTCTCCTGTGTGTCATTAAGCCCATTGCCAAACTGACAATGCTCAGACAACTTCAATTCAGCCACTTAAGCTCATATGGACACACCTTCCTTTAGATTCCACTTATGAAACCTAAAGCGTTTTGTAATCATCGATGGTTTCGGTTCTAAATGTTCTTGCATTACTTTCATGATATCAGCAAAGTTCATTTCATCTGGTTTGGTTGGAGCAGTCAAATTTCAAAGCAAATTGAATGCCTTTAAACCCAATACACTCAGCAAAACTGGCATCTGCTTCTCATAGGCCATTTCAGTGAGCTCAGTTTCAAAATCCAGTAATTTGTTGTATAATCAAATGCATGAATCTCTCTGATATAGCCAGACATTTCTGCTGTTTTTAATGATTATTATCAGCTGGTACTCATGAACCCATGATTCTTTGGTTTTATGCCTTTTTTAAATTGAGCACAGGCTATGCAGCATTTCTTTAATTGACTGTGTCTCGCTGTACTTTTTTTAACTTGAACATCTTGCTGCACTTCAACTGGTAGGTGGTCCTCTCAGGTTCTTTTAAAACTGGCTCATCACCACTGATATATTTTGTAACTCCAAAACATTAAACTAATTAGAAGCAAAACAAGAGAGTCTGAAATGAGAATCTGACTGTTTATTACTTTAAGTGAGATGTACACATAATCACATGGTAGAATCACGATATATGAAATTCACTATTTTTACATATAACCAATAATTATTTAAACAAATAAAGAATGCTTACTCAAACAAAATACTTACAATATTACTCAAATATTACACAACAGAAGGTCTTTTCCCAAAACATCAAGAAGATTTGATTGATTCTTTACTGTCCTCCGAAACATTCTAGCAGACCATTTCATGACACCAAAATCACAACATTAATCGAGAAAAAAAAATATACAAGATACACCACCTGGCATCAACATTGTCACCAAATTCAGCTAGGGAAAGTCATTCTATCCCAGTCAACCTCACAAAGACCTCCTTGAGAACTCACAGAACTGATGGTAAAGCCCTGATGCAGGTGGAAGCTGTTACTGACAGCTAGGGTGAGTTTGAGTGAGTGAGTAATTGGAATAGATGACAGATTTTGCCAGCGTAATTATTTCAGATTCAGATTCATTTATTTATCACATGTACATCGAAACATACAGTGAAATGTGTCATTTGCCTTAACAGCTAGCACAATCTCAGGATGTGCTGGAGGGAGCCATACAATCTGGCACCAACACTGCCTGTCCAGCATTTATTCACAACACACAAGCCACAACAACAGCAACAAAACAATATTAAAACAAGCCCTATATTTCCCTCCCACCCACCCACCCATGCACAAACACATGCAGACAGACCTTTAACCCAGGGACAGGCCATTTCTGAGCCTTCCGCTTCCAGCAGACTTGTGGATACAGACTCTGGGATCTGGACATTGGACCTCAACTTCCAGACTTCCAATCCACCTTCAGGCTCTAATCTTCAGTATCAACCCAAGACTCGCTGATTACAATGAATGAGGACCTAGGATGAGGATGCCAAACTCCAGTCCTCGAACTCTGTACGCGCTATTGACTGGAATCCGAACACTAGGCAACTCCAGTCTCATGTATCTCAAGGCTCACTGGCCCTCATGCCTTCCGCTCACATAAAACAGTGTCACTGGATCCTCACATGACTCTTTGACCTGGGTAGGCCACAAGCTCTCATCCTCTCTAGTCTGTTGGCTGACACCTGACCACAGATGTCCTTTGTCATTTGAGCATATCACTCAAATGTGAAGCACGGAGCAGAGGCCTAGACTTGGCTTGACCTCTAATTCCCTCACATCTCTGTCCCTAAACACTAACTTGACTCCTAATGCCACTCTGTCCCCAAAACTATCCCAATGAACATAAATATTCAAGTAAGTCTGAGCCACAACTTCAATATGTTAGTTTTAAGATAAGAAACATCCAGTGAGAAAGGTAGTTGTAGCTTGGGAGGATGACGAAAGATAACTTTGCAGTAGAGATGGTAGTGTATCTCCCTCACCGGGCTCATAAACAAACTTGGCTCGCTAGCTGGCTCTGCTGACAGCCACGGGACTCAGCGGTGAGAAGGCACCTTTCATTAACAAATATATGTCAAGGGTCAGTATGATTTGGGGTTCAACCAAACAGAAATGTTGTGATGTTCTGATTAAAGAAACTTCAGTTGGAGCAAATGCTGTGCAAATGTTGCCCATACACAATTGTCAGTCAGCAAGAAATAACAGATCATACTCTGCACAAAATTATAAAGGAAGTATATTTATTAATTTCAGCTTTATCAAACAGTTAGTAGGAAAGAGAAAAGGGAAAAAAATAAAAGAACCCATTACAGTTAAATCTGTCGCATAAAGTTGGAGCTCACCCTGCAGTTTCTTACTCAGGTGCTGGACCCACGATTTTTCGTGAAAGCACACACCACATTTCGAACTTCACTCGAAACCCTTCTAAACCTGGCTGTCCCTCAGGAATATTGGCCCTTCCACTTGAAGCCATTCATCTGCACAAAACACTTTTTGCTCCTTCCAATGGCATTCTGTGGCATCTTCCCTTCTGTCCTCTCCACAGCTACCCCCAAAATGACATACAAGCTGCTACTGTCCGTCAACAAGCTCTCTCCAGCCCACTTTCTCTAGAATTTTCTCCTGATTGGCTGACACAACAATCCTAAGTGGAACAGCAGGGTTCTTATCTCTAGCCAAAACCAAAACATTCTACCATCAGGATGCACTGCTTTTGCAGAAAACTGCTGAAATGAAATGCCTACAGCATTGCAGTACAGATCTTAACCAGTACAATCTAAAGGGGTGGGATAAGTAAATATGGGGAATGTTCTTGAGGAGGAAGGGGACAGGGAGAGTTGGACATTGCATAGACTTTGTAAAAGAATCTTGAACAAAGGTAAGAAGGAATGAATCTGTAAGTCAATGATCAAATGTTGTTGGAATCAAATAGAATGAGGCCAGTAACAAGCCCTTCTTACATTGTCCTTAACATAGCAAAAGATTGCTGAGATATTTCACAAGAGCATTATCAAATAATTGGCACAATACAAATTGCTATGGAAAATTACCAAAAACACTCCTTTTTCAGAGGAAAGTGGAAAGTTCAAAGTAAAAAGTAAATTTTATATCAAAGTCTATGTCACCATATACAACCCTGAGATTCATTTTCTTGTAGGCAAACTCAAAAAAGCTATAGAGTAATAACTACAGTATATCAGAATTAATGAAAGACCACCTATCAAGGGCATTTAGCCAGGGTGTAGAAGACAACAAACTGTTCAAATACAGAAAGAAGAAGCAATAAAATAAATAAATAAGCAATAAATAACTGGAACATGAGATGAAGGATCCTTGGTGGTGAGTCAATTGGTTGTGGGAACATTTCAATGATGGGGCAAGTGAAGTTGAGTGAAACTATCCCATTTGGTTAAAATGATCATTCTAAAGATGTAAAGAGAAACATGGATAATTAGAGTGGAAATTACAGCATTTAGGATGATGGAAAAGTAGATGAGCTTAGGGCATGGATCAGCATATGGAATTGCGATATTGTAGCCATTATTGAAACTTGATTACAAGAGGGGCAGGACTAGCAGCTCAATGTTTCAAAGTTCTCACATGAGGAAATCTGCAGATGCTGGAAATTTAAACAACAACACACACAAAATGATGGTGGAACACAGCAGGCCAGGCAGCATCTATAGGGAGAAGCACTGACGATGTTTCGGGCCGAGACCCTTCATCCTGACAAAGGGTCTCGGCCCGAAACATTGACAGTGCTTCTCCCTATAGATGCTGCCTGGCCTACTGTGTTCCACCAGCATTTTGTGTGTGTTGTTGTTTCAAAGTTCTGTTGTTTTAGACATGATAGGATGGATTAAAGAGGGTGGCATTAATAGTCAGGGAGAATATCACAGTTTTGCTCAGTCAGAACAGACTGGATAGCTTGTCTAGTGAGGCTTTATGGGTAGAATTAAGCAATAAGGAAGATATGACCATATTAACATAGACTGCCCAACAGTCCATGGGATTTAGAGGAACACATTTGTAGAGAGATTGCAGACTGTTGCAAGAAACATGAGGTTGTGTTAGTAGGTGATTTTAACATTCCACATATTGACTGGGTTTCCCATACTGTAAAAGGGCTGGTTGGGAAAGAGTTTGTCAACTGTATTTGGGAAAGTTTCCTTAATCAATGCAATACTAGATCTCCTATTAGGGAATGAGACAGGGCAGTTCATACAAGATTATGTCGGAGAGCACTTTGCATCTAGTAATCATAATGCCATTAGTTTCAAGGTAATTATGGAAAAGGATAGATTTGATCCTCGGGATAAAAATCTAAATTGAAGAAGGGCCGATTTTGATGGTATCAAAAAGGATCCAGCAAGTGTGGATTGGGATCTGTTGCCTTCTGGTAAAGGTGTACTTAGTAAACGGGAGGGCCTTCAAAAATGAATATTTGAAAGTACAATGTTTGTATGTTCCAGTCAGAATAAAAGGCAAGGATAACAGGTTATTTGAACTTTGGTTTTTAAGAGATATTGAAGCCCTGGTTAAGAAAAAGAAGGAGATGCATAGCAGGCATAGACAAGTAAGAAACAAATGAGGTACTTGAGGAGTATAAGAAATGCAAGAGAACACTTCAGAAGGAAATCAGGAGGGCTAAAAGACGACACGTGGTTGCTCCAGCAGACAAGGGGAAGGAGAATCCTTAGGGGTTCGATAGACATATTAAAAGCAAAAAGATAGCAATGAACAAAGTTGATCATCTGAAAAATCTGTAATCTATGTATGGAGCCAAAAGAGATGGGGGGGGAGAGGAATCATAATTGGAACCATTGCAGCTGTATTTACATGGGAATGGACTCAGTGTCTAAAGATGTGAGGCAATGCAGCAGCAAGGTCATTGACCCTGTACAGATTACAGAGGAGGTGTTTCCTGTCTTAAGGCAAATTAGGGAGGAGAAATAACTAGGGCCTGACAAGATGTTACATTGGACCCTATAGGAGGCAAGTCCAGAAATTGTAGAGGCCCTAGCAGGGATATTTAAAACATCCTTAGCCAAGGGTGAGGTGCCCGAGGACTGGAAGATGGCTAATGTTGTTAATGAACAAATGCCCTAAGAATAAGCCAGGAGATTATAGGTTGGTAGACCTGACGTCAGTAGTGGGGAAAGTTATTGAAAGCTATTCTAAGAAACTGGATTCATAAGCATTTGACTAGACACGGACTGAACAGAGATAACCACTATGGCTTTGTGCATGGTAAGTTGTGTCTAACCAACCTTACAGAGATTGTCAAGGAAGTTACCGGGAGAGCTGATGAAGGATGAGCAGTGGATGTTTGATTAGATGTTGGACTGGCAAGAGAAGCCAGAGAGTGTTTGCAGATGGTTGCTCTCTAACTAGCCAGAGACTAGTAGTGTGCTGCAGGAATCGGTGTTGGATCCATTGTTGGTTGTCATCTATATAAACATTCTGGACGATTATATGAGAAACCACATTGGCAACTTTGTCAAGGACACCAATAATGAGGGTATAGTAGATAGTGAGGAAGACAATCAAAGCTTGCAAAAGGATCTGGACCAGCTGGAAAAAGTGGGCTGTGAAATGGCAGATGGAATTTAATGCAGACAAGTGTGAGGTGTTGCATTTGAAAAGACCAACCAGGGTAGGTCTTACACAGAACATAGAACAATGCAGCACAGTACAGACACTTCGGCCCACAATGTTGTGCTGACCCTTAAACCCTGCCTCCCATATAGCCCTCCACCTTAAATTCCTCCATATACCTGTCTAGTAGTCTCTTAAATTTCACTAGTGTATCTGCCTCCACCACTGACTCAGGCAGTGCATTCCATACACCAACCACTCTGAGTGAAAAACCTTCCTCTAATATCCCCCTTGAACTTCCCACCCCTTACCTCAAAGCCATGTCCTCTTTTATTGAGCAGTGGTGCCCTGGGGAAGAGGCGCTGGCTGTCCACTCTGTCTATTCCTCTTAATATCTTGTTACACTCCTATCATGTCTCCTCTCATCCTCCTTCTCTCCAGAGAGTAAAGCCCTAGCTCCCTTAATCTCTGATCATAATGCATAATCTCTAAACCAGGCAATATCCTGGTAAATCTCCTCTGTACCCTTTCCAACGCTTCCACATCCTTCCTATAGTGAGGCAACCAGAACTGGACACGGTACTCCAAGTGTGGCCTAGCCAGAGTTTTATAGAGCTGCATCATTACCTCACGACTCTTAAACTCTATCCCTCGACTTATGAAAGCTAACACTCCATAAGCTTTCTTAACTACCCTATCTAACTGTGAGGCAGCTTTCAGAGATCTGTGGACATGTACCCCCAGATCCCTCTGCTCCTCCACACTTCCAAGTGTCCTGCTATTTACGTTGCATTCTGCCTTGGAGGTTGTCCTACCAAAGTGTACCACCTCACACTTCTCCGGGTTGAACTCCATCTGCCACTTCTCAGCCCACTCCTGCATCCCATCAATGTCTCTCTGCAATCTTTGACAATCCTCTGCACTATCCACAATACCATCAACCTTTGTGTCGTCTGCAAACTTGCCAGTCAACCCTTCTACCCCCACATCCAGTTGTTAATAAAAATCACGAAAAGTAGAGGTTCCAGAACCGAACACGATGACTGATAGGGCACTGGGGAGAGCAGCAGGACAAAATAATCTGGGAATAGAGGTCCATATTTCATTGAAAGTGGTGCCACAGGTAGATAAGGTTGTAAAGAAAGGTTTTGGCACATTGATGTTCTTAAATCAGTATATTGAGTACAGGAGTTCAGATGTTATGTTCAACTTTGTAAGATATTGTTAAGGCCTAATTTGGAGTATTGTGTGCAGTTTTGGCCACCTGCCTCAGGAAAGGTGTCAATAAGATTAAAAGAACGCAGAGAAAAATTTACAAAGATGTTGTTGGGACTTCAGGACTTGAGTTATTTGTAAAGGTTGAATAGGTTAGGACTTTATTCCTTAGAAGATTGATGGGAAATTTGATGCAGGTATACAAAATTATGAGAGGTATAGATAGGGTAAATGCAAGCAGACTTTTTCCTCTGAAATTGGATGAGACTACAACTGGAGGTCATGGTTTAAGCATGAAAGGTGAAATGTTTAAGGGGAACATCAGGGGGAATTTCTTCACTCAGAGGGTGGTGAGAGTGTGGAATGACCTTCTAGTCGAAGCGGTAGTTGCAGGGTCGATTGCAACATTTAAAAGAAATTTGGATAGGTACATGGATGAGAGGGGTACGGAAGATTGTGGTCTGGGTGCAAGTCAATGGGAGTAGGCAGACTAATGTTTCAGCACAGACTAGGTGGGCTGAATGGCCTGTTTCTGTGTTGTAGTGTCCTCTGATTCTATGTTCCAATTTTTATTTAGTAATGGTAAAGTGTTTAAAAAGCTTAGTTAAAGATGTTTTTGTTTATAGCTTATTGTCTAAGAGAATACTTCAATGTTATCTTTTTGCCACCTGGATGACATCACTGCTGTTGAAGATCAAAGATTGGACTGAACCGGCAATGACTGATTTTGGAAAAAGTGAGTTACACACCAAAGATTTGTGTGATGTTCTGCCAGCATTTTGTGTTTTTTATTTCTTTCCAGCATCTGCAGATTCACTCGTGTTGCCTTTGAATTCATTACTGCGAAGCCTCTTCCAGTGATGCCTACACTGAAAAAGTTCAGATCTTCTCTCCGACGGGAGTTCAGCGAGAACCTCTCTCTCTGCTCCCAACCTACTATTTCTTTGGCCCTGAAACTTCTGGACCATAAGCTAACCCAGACCCGGTATTATAGTCACATATCCCTCCTTGGTGCGTGTCTCGGCAACCAACTGACTCCAACGGGCTTCAGGATTTGTTTCCAAGCCTCCCGATTTGGACCTTCGGAGGATCACAGGTACTCACAGGGAATTGACTCTGCCTCCCGCCGGGCTGTGAGAGCGACCACCTCTGCGATGAGGAGAAACCTGACTTCCCGCACCTCCGGGACACCTTCTTCGCCGTGTGTCGTGGACCCACCCGCTACTTCATACTTTGACGGATTCATGCATGCAATCGTCATTTTTTTTTACTTTGTTTCATTCGTCAAACCCTGCAAATTCGCCCACCTGCGGACCCCAGAGCCCTTCGGCTCCGACGCCAACACGTATCAATCTTGGATTGCGCCCCCCACTGCCAATCACGGCACCGGACAGACCCCAAACCCTGACTCCAGTACCACCAACGCGGGTTCCTACAGCCATGGACACCCCCTCAGAGACTCCGGCCTTGAACTTCCAGTCGGACCTCCTCGTGCTGCCATCTCTCCCCTCCCCCCCACCACCACAATGGATCCCAGCCTTGACCTCCGAGCTGGACCTCCTCACCTACCCTCTCCCCCCTCACCCCACCACTTCACTGGATCCCAGCCTTGACCCCCGGGCTGGACCTCCTCACCTGCCCTCTCCCCTCTCACCCCACCAGCACGTTGGATCCCAGCCTGGACCTCCGGGCTGGACCTCCTCACCTGCCCTCTCCCCCCTCACCCCACCACCTCACTGGATCCCAGCCTTGACCCCCGGGCTGGACCTCCTCACCTGCCCTCTCCCCCCTCACCCCACCACCTCACTGGATCCCAGCCTTGACCCCCGGGCTGGACCTCCTCACCTGCCCTCTCCCCTCTCCCCCCACCACCTCACTGGATCCCAGCCTTGACCCCCGGGCTGGACCTCCTCACCTGCCCTCTCCCCTCTCACCCCACCAGCACGTTGGATCCCAGCCTGGACCTCCGGGCTGGACCTCACCTGCCCTCTCCCCTCTCACCCCACCACCTCACTGGATCCCAGCCTTGACCTCTGGGCTGGACCTCCTCACCTGCCCTCTCCCCTCTCCCCCCACCACCTCACTGGATCCCAGCCTTGACCCCCGGGCTGGACCTCCTCACCTGCCCTCTCCCCTCTCACCCCACCACCTCACTGGATCCCAGCCTTGACCTCTGGGCTGGACCTCCTCACCTGCCCTCTCCCCTCTCCCCCCACCACCTCACTGGATCCCAGCCTTGACCCCCGGGCTGGACCTCCTCACCTGCCCTCTCCCCCCTCACCCCACCAGCATGCTGGATCCCAGCCTTGACCCCCGAGCTGGACCTCCTCACCTGCCCTCTCCCCCCTCACCCCACCACCTCACTGGATCCCAGCCTTGACCTCTGGGCTGGACCTCCTCACCTGCCCGCTCCCCTCTCACCCCACCAGCACGTTGGATCCCAGCCTGGAGCTCCGAGCTGGACCTCCACGCGCTGCCGTTTCCCCTTCCCCCACCACCATGCTGCCATCTGATCTTTCCGAGCCTGAGGTTCAATCACCGGTTCCCGGGCCCTTTGGGGGCTTCAGCTTCCTCTCACCCCCACCCCTTCCCTGCTGACTCCACCAGCCCCCCACCCCCCTCGGACCAGAGCTCTCAACCCTGCCAAGTCTTCACCATCCCCTCCGACCTTCCTCTCTCTGAGGCTGAGCGCTCTGTCCTTAGTAAGGGCCTCACCTTTGTCCCCCTTCGCCCTCACCTCAGTGAGTTCCGCGTGCGCCAGGACGTGGAGCTCTTCTTCCGCCGGCTCCGTCTTCGAGCCCACTTCTTCGGTACGGACTCTCCGACCCCCACCAATGACCCACTCTCCCGTCTCCAACCCTCCTCCTCCTCCTCCTCATGGACTCCCCGCCCAGGACTTCTACCCGCCCTGGATCTGTTTATCTCTAATTGCCATCGGGACATTAAACACCTCGACTTCAACACCCCTTGCTCCAATTCCAACCTTACCCCCTCTGAACACTCTGCTCTCCATTCCCTCCGCAACAATCCCAACCTTACCATCAAACCCGCTGATAAGGGGGGTGCTGTTGTCGTCTGGCACACCAACCTGTACATAGCAGAGGCAAGACAACAACTTGCTGACACCTCCTGTTATCTACCCCTGGACAATGACCCCCACTAGGGAGCACCAGTCCATTGTCTCCCAAACCAGTTCCAATCTCATCAGCTCAGGAGGTCTCCCATCCACGGCCACCAAACTTATAGTTCCCACACCCCACACTTCCCATTTCTACCTCCTACCCAAGATCCACAAACCTGCCTGTCCAGTCAGACCCATTGTCTCTGCTTGCTCCTGCCCCACTGAACTCATTTCTGCCTAACTCGATTCTGTTTTATCTCCCCTTGTTCAATCCCTTCCCACCTATGTCCGTGATACTTCCCATGCTTTACAGCTCTTCTAAGATTTCAAGTTCCCTGGCCCCCACCGCCTCATTTTCACCATGGACATCCAGTCCCTATATACCTCAATCCCCCACCAGGAAGGTCTCCAAGCTCTCCGTTTCTTCCTGGATTCCAGACCCAGCCAGTCACCCTCTACCACCACTCTTCTCTGCCTCGCGGAATTAGTCCTCACCCTTAACAATTTCTCCTTTGGCCCCTCCCACTTCCTCCAAACTAAAGGTGTAGTGTAGCCATGGGCACCCGCATGGGTCCTAGCTATGCCTGCCTTTTTGTCGGCCATGTGGAGCAATCTATGTTCCAAGCCTACACCGGTATCTGTCCTCCTCTTTTCTTGTGTTATACCGATGACTGCGTTGGCCCTGCTTCCTGCATGCATGTGGAGTTCATCGACTTCATTAACTTTGCCACCAACTTTCAACCCGCCCTCAAATTCACCTGGTCTATTTCTGACACCTCGCTCCCCTTTCTAGATTCTCTGTTTCTATCTCTGGAGACAGCCTCTCCACTGACATCTACTACAAACCTACCAACTCCCACAACTACCTAGACTATTCCTCCTCCCACCCTGTCTCCTGCAAAAATGCTATCCCCTTCTCTCAATTCCTCCGTCTCCGCCGCATCTGCTCTCTTGATGAGGCCTTGCATTCCAGGACAAAGGAGATGTCTTCCTTTTTTAAAGAAAGGGACTTCCCTTCGTCCACTATCAACTCTGCCCTCCATCGTGTCTCCCATATTTCACGCACCTCTGCTCTCCCCCCATCCCCCCGCCAGCCCACCAGGGATAGAGTCCCCTGGTCCTCACCCATCACCCTACTAGCCTACAGATCCAACGTATAATCCTCCGTAACTTCCGCCACCTCTCAGCTTTCCGCAGGGATCGCTTCCTAGGTGACACCCTTGTCCATTCATCCCCCTCATCCCTCCCCACCGAGCTCCCTCCGGGCACTCATCACTGCAAACGGAAGAAGTGCTACACCTGGCCCCACATTTCTTCCCTCACCACCATCCCAGACCCCCAACAGTCCTTTCAGGTGAGGCACCACTTCACCTGCGAGTCAACTGGGGTGATGTACTGTATCCGGTGCTGCCGATGTGGCCATTTATACATTGGAGAGACCCGCCGCAGACTGGGAGACCATTTCGCCGAACACTGGCGCTCAGTCCTCCAGCAGTGGCGGGATCTCCCTGTGGCCACACACTTCAATTCCACAGAACACTCCCACTCCAACATGGCCTCCTCTACCATCAAGTTGAGGCCACATGCAGGTCAATGGAGCAATACTTTATCTCCCACCTAGGTAGCCTCCTGCCTGCCGGCATGAACATCCAACTCACAGACCTCCGTTGATACCCCTGCCCCCCCTTGCCCCCATCCCTATCTATTATTTTAGTCTGGTTCTCTTTCTCTCTCTTTCTCCCCCCTCACTATAATCTCCCCCCAGCCCTACATTTCTTTCTCTTTTATTTCCCATAATTCTCCACCTTCCCCTGGCCCATTTCCCTTCAGCCCATCACTTCCCAGCTCTCTACTTTATCCCTCCCCCCACTTCTTATCCCCCCCCCACTTCTTATCCCCTCTCCACCATCCCATGTTACTTCACTCCTGATGAAGGGTTTCGGCCCGAAACGTTGTCACTACCTCCTCCCATAGATGCTGTCTGGCCTGCTGAGTTCTGCCAGCATTTTGTGTCTTTATACCAAAGATTTAGGTCTTTTTCTGAGGTCATTGTCGCATTATCTTTGGCTGTTATTCTCTATGGGCATCTTATTTGGAGGAAAACATCTCAACAATTCAAATGGATTCTTATGTGTAGGTCTAATCTGGCCATCTCCTTTCAGAGAAATCCATTAATCCGCTTGCAAAAACCCATTTCTGGTACAAATTACAAGGTAAAGTTTTTGTTTTGTCTTGGGTAATGCTACTTTGCTCATGGGCAAATGCCACCAACTTTCATTAAAGAGGTTCACTAAGAGACCAACCAACACTTCTGAATTCAAAAAGATACCAATGGCCAAGCTAGATTTGTAACAAACATATTAATGTATGTATGCTAGTTACTGGACCGTGAAAACCTGCCAGATGAGGTTTAGGAAGTTAATGACTCAATGTACAGGGATGGAAAAACATATTACTGTGGCTGCTAGCATATTTATCAACAACATATTTCACTGCTGATTGAAGCATTTGTTTTCATCAAAAGAAATTTCAGTTTTCAAACTTACATTCTTAATGCAATATGCAGCAAAACATTAAAATCCTTCTGGGATATGGATTTATTTAGCATGGTATTAGTTAATTTTTGAGACAGAAATTATTTCAGACCTTTCACTAACTTCCAGCTAAATCATAAATTGCTTCCTGCAGTTTCTCTGAGAGGACACAGTTTTTAATTTACGGAATGGCCAGATAATGTTTTTCACATTGATTTGAGCACAGGTCCTTTCCTGTATTGATTTTAACCTGTACAGCTAATGAATAGTTTAGAAAACAAAGATTACAGCACAGATTGGAAGAACAAATTAAACTACTCCACAAAACTAGTCAATATCACTCATTGTTCCTGATGCTATTTGGAAACTGTCATTTCTCCCTGTTCCCTTTGGCAGCACAAGAAATGTATTTCCAGAAGTAAGCATTACAACTCATTCCAACAATATCAACTAATATAGTGATGCTGGAAAATCAAAATCTTACCTGCCAGTTTACCACAGTCTGAATTTCAAATTTAAAAACTCACATTGCCTCCTTAATGTAAACCAAACTTTTCTCGTGTCTTTATGTTGAATTACTGGAATGCAGCACAAATACAAATCTTCCTGACTGGTTTCCAGGCACACACAGAATTAAAGCTTTAGTTGCCTACTTCATTTTCACGTTTAGACATTCCGACAACATTAATACAAGGTTAACCCTTTGTGGTTAATTACTTCCAGAAGTGACTGCAATTCGTTTTAATTGAAAAAGCAATTAAGTCAATAGAGGTGTTGAAACGAACCAAGTTAAGACCAGACAGTAGCCTCTGCTGAGATGTTGTCAAGGTCATAAATGCATTCACACATGGACTAATCAATTAGCTGAGGAGCTGCAAATGCAGCAGTCCTCAGCTCTAACTTTATGATAAGAGCATCAGCTAATGTTAATTGGCCAGACATATAATGAATAAAAACAGAATGAGACTCAATATGCTGTATTCCAACAATGTACTTCAATCACCCTTAAATTCAGAAGAACACTATTTACTAGTCCGTGTATGATCTTCTTTTCCCATTTGTGTGTTAGGTCTAAGATTCAGTAGCAGTTGGTGAATAACTTATTTCACATAAGACTCGTGAAACTGCTGCAGCGGAATGAGTTCTATGCATTAATCTGGTCCGATCCACACCCAAACCATTTCATTAGAGAAATGAAGCAAACTGCAGGCAATGCTCGTTTCATCCCAAAACAGCCACAAATCTGCAGTGCACTCAAGGCCAGATTTAGAAGGCCCCAGACTTTTTTCAAGGTCACTTGATTTCAACCAGGGTTACAGACAATAATATCAGAATGGTTTCTTGAATGATTATAGATCTGAAGGGGTGGTGGTCTTTCTGCCCCCTTTCTGGCATGTTTGTTCCAGGTAGTAGACATTAAATGTTACACATGGGAATGCTCAGGCTGGGGTACAGAGTTTGGCATGTGCTTTGTAGAGCTTAGTTGTCAAAACAGTCCCAGCGCTGGGAAGGACTTGAACTCATTGAAAAACGTATCATTTGAGATTTGGATAATGAACCCTGCGGTTTATGGCGGCTCTCTCTCATGGAGAGAGGAAGCAAAGGAAAGGAATTCTGTAAATCACAGAAATTACAATTGTAAACTCCATGAGAATGATGTAAACAACGCAACAATTCATTGAAATAGTGAAAAAAGTTCCCATGAGAAGTACTTGAAACTTCTATTTGAAATAGGAATGGGAGCTTTATTACTCCATAGAAGGATAGGAGGACTCGTCTTTGCCCTTGACCTGCAAGTGTTCAAACTTAAAACATAGTACTGTACAGTACAGGAAAGTGTCCTTTGGCTGACTTGTTCTGAAATCCAAGTCTCCACCTTGCCCCAGAATCCAGTTAGGAAGGGAAACATAGGGAGAAATTTTTGTTAGGATAGCTTTTAAAATGATAATTTTTCCTAGACCTTCTAAAGGACTTAAAAGTATGCTCTGTTGTCAATTGTACACAGACCCATGTGAACATTTACAATCTCTTTCCTCCACAATTAAGTCAGTAAATTACTAATGTCCTCTCTTTCCCTTCTTGAAGAAAGCTGATGAAAATCTCTGTACATCTGATTATTTGTTCTTAGTCAGAATCAGAATCAGGTTTATTATCATTGACATATGTAGTGAAATTTGTGCTTTACAGCAGTGTTACAGTGCAAAACATAAATTAATTACTGTAACTTACGATGAGAAATAAAAATAAATAGGCAATTACAGAACAAAATAGTGAGGTGACCTGCCAAAAGGTCTCGGCCCAAAATGTCAACTGTATTTTTTTCCCATAGATGCTGTCTGGTCGGCTGAGTTCCTCCAGCATTTTGTGTGTGTTGCTTTGGATTTCCAGCATCTGCAGATTGTCTCTTGTTTGTTTTAGTCTTCATGGGCATGGGTCATTCAGAAATCTGATGGTGGATGGGAAAAATCTGTTCCTAGAACATTGTGTGTATGCCCTCAGATAACTGTACCTCCTCTCTGATGGTAGTAATGAGAAACGGTATGTTCTGGAGAGTGAGGGTGGTGAATGATGGATGGGACTTTCTTAAGGTGTCGATTTTTGAAGATATGCTCGATGGTGAGGTGGTTAGTGTCCATGATGGAGCTGGCTGGGTTTACACGTCTCTGCAGTTTTCTTTTTATCCTGTGCACTGGTGCTTCTGAACCAGACAGTAATGCAATTTGTCAGAATGCTATCTATTGTACTTTGGTAGAAATTTGTTACAGTCTTTGTTGGCATAGCAAATCTCCTGAAATTCCTAATGAAAAATAGCTGCATGCATGCCTTCTTCATAATTGACCCAGGATAGATCTTCAGAGGTATTCTGTCAACTTCCCCTTTTTGAAGTCTACAGTCAATTCCTTGCTGTAACAGACATTGAGTGCAACGTTGTTGTTGTACTACCACTCAACCAGCTCACTCCTCCACACCTCCTCATCACCAGCTCAGATAATGCCAACAGCTGTGCAATCAGTGAATTTATCGATGATGTTTGAGCTGTGTTTAGCAAAGAGAGTAGAGCAACAGGCATGCATCCTGAGGAGCGCCTGTGTTGACCGTCAGCAAGGAGATGTTATTTCCAATCCACAGACTGTAGTCGTCTAATGAAGAATTCAAGGATCCAGAGGCCCAGACTTTGAAGCTTCTTGATTAAAACTGAAAGGACGATGGTGTTGAACACTGAGTTGCAATAAAGAGCAATGTGAAATAGGTGTTGCAGTTGTCAGCTGGTCCAAGGTCGAGTGGAAAGTCCGTGAGATTGCACCTGCCATAGGCCTATTGTGGTGGCAGGCAAATTGCAGTGGTTCCAGGTCTTTTCTTAGGTCATTCCATCTTAGTTTTTTTTAAAACACTGCTTTAAAGTTCACCAATTTATTTCTCTAGTGACATTAAGCACCAATTTCAATCCAAATGTCCAGTGAAAACATCATTGACCTTAAGGCCAAACATCATTGACTTTAGCAGAGTGTAAAATGGGTGATTAGATTAAAATTAGTACTCCAGCTTGCTTGTCATAGAGTTAAGTATTGGAGCACTACACGGACCATAGCCTTCCATTTCCTTCTGTTCCATGTACTTATGCCAATTTCTCTCTGGCAGTTCATTTCACACTCACACCACCCTCTGAGTGAAGAAGTTCCCCCTCAAGCACTCCTTAAATATTTCACTTTTAACCCTTAACCTATGACTTCTGGTTAGCATTAACCCTACCTATGCTCCTCATAATTTTGGAGACCTCTATCAAATCTCCCCTCATTCTACTATGCTCCAGGGTGTAAGTCCTAACCTAGTCAACTTTTCCTTATAATTCAAGTCCTCAAATCCCAACAAATTATTTGTAAATTTTCTCTGTACTCTTTCAATCTCATTGATATCTTTCCTGTATGCAGGTGACCAAAACTGCACATGATACTCTAATTTTAGTCTAACCAATGTCTCAGACAACTTCAACATAACATCCCAACTCTCAAATTCAATACTTTGACCTATGAAGGCCAACGTGCCAGAAACTCTCTGTATGACTTTATTTACTTGTGACATGTCTTTCAAGGAATTATGGACCTTTACTCCCAGATCTCTCTGCTCTACCACACTCCACAGTGCTGTCACTTTCTACAACCCAAAAGTGTAGCCATGGGAACTTGTATGAACCCCAGCTACACTTGTCTTTTCTGTGAACCCACTGTCCAACTCTCCCTCAGTGACTGCATCACTGTTGCTTCCTGCTCCCATGCAGAACACAACAATTTTATTACTTTGCTACTAACTCCCACTTTGCTGGCAGGTTCACTGGTACCATTTCCAAACTTCATCTCCCTTTTCTGCACTTTGCTCCATCTGAGGAGATGAGCTATCCATTGACATTTACTTTAAACCCATTGACTCTCACAGCTACTGAGACTATAACTTGTCCCACTTTGTCTCTGGTAAGCATGCCATCTCTTTCTCCCATTTTCTCTTTTTCAACCACAATTTCAGGAAATGTGGTTCAACTTGGACTGTGGTTGATGGAGCCCTCTATTTCCTGGACTTCTCTTTTACTGCACCTTCACCTAGAAACAATAGACAGGTTTTACCTTGTCCTCACCTTTCTCCATATTAAAGTTCAAATTATTTTTTTATTATCAAAGTACACATATGACCCATATACACAACTTACATACTCACTTTCGAGGACTCTTCATTTCATGTTCTCAATATTAATTATCTATTTACTCATTGATTTTCTTTTATAGTTGCACTGTCATTATTAAAGACCCCCAGCACCCAGGGCACACCCTTTTCTCATTGTTACCATCAGGTAGGAGGTACAGAAGCCTGAAAGCGCACACTCAGAGATTCAGGAACAGCTTCTTCCACCCTGCCATCTGTTTGCTAGATGGATATTGAACATATGAACACTACCTCAGTTTTTAATATATGTCATTACTGTTTTTGCACGATTTTTAATCTGTTCAATATATGCATACTGTAATTGATTATGTATTTATTTATTTATTTTCTTGTTTCCTCGGATTGTTGCCATTTGCACACTGGTTGTTTGTCCGTTCTGGTGGGTGCAACCAAAATAATCAAACACCACACCTACCCCTAGATATTCTCTCTTCTCCCCTCTCCTGCCAGGTAGTTGATACAAGGGTTTGAGAATATGTATCACCAGGCTCAAAGATAGCTTCTATGTAGTTGTCACCATCCTCTTAAATGGGCCTTTCATACACTATTAACTCTATCTCATTGTGGTCCTTGCACTTGATTTGTCTATCAGACTACATCTCCACTGTAATTGCAACTCTGCATTCTGCATCTATCTTTGTATTTGCGTACTGTATGTATGCATGGCATGATTTGACCAGATAGCACACAAACAAAAGCTTTTCACTTTAGCTCTGTACAAATACTGTAAAAGTAATGAACTAAAATAAATCCATGTTCCCCTCTCACTCCATCCAATCCAGTTCATTTCCCATTCTTTGTTCCTTTTCCCATACCCTCCTACAACCCATATGTCAACTCACCCTCCTGGTCCCATCCACCTACTACCCACATAATTCACCCACCAGATCCCTTCCCCTACTCAGTCCATTGATCACCTTCTAGCCCCTTTCTCACCACTTCCCCATCCCTCTCCATTGCGCTGGCCATCTTCCCTCTCCACTCCCAGTCATGCAGGGCCTTGATTTAAAACATAAACGATTCCTCTTCCATCCTTCCCCACCCCACCCTCAACAGATGCTTCTCAACCTGCCCTGCTTACTTGCGCGAGATTCCACTTTGTAACGCCTCTAGCTACCATGATCCCTCTCGTCCCATAAAACCTAAAATGGAAGTGCAAACTTGCAGAGGAACTGTCCGGTAACTTGTATTTCTGGAACAGCTGGTCTGCACATTCACAAACTGAGCAGCTTATGCACCTGGGCAAGTTTGCACTGCAGCAGATGCTGTATCAGCAGGAGCCACAGCAGTAGTGCTTCACATTTTCCATTAGTTTAAGTTTGACTTCCCATCAAGAGACTTATCTGCTTCAGATGCCAGGCATAAATAGTTCAGTTAAAATATCAGGACAGAAGATTACATCATGGTTTTTCTTTGTTTGTACAGCAGGAGCCAAGACATTACTGTGCACTTAAAGGATATGTTCAACCCAAGCCCATGTGCATGACAGAACAGGTTTTGAACCTGGGCCCTTATTCCAGTGGTTCCACAATGTCAGAGCAAGACAAGAAACCCAGAAATGTTGCAGCATTGACTCAATCACAAAGAAGGCAAGTCAGTGGCTCTACTTCATTTGCAGTTTGAGGAGATTTGGTATGTTAACAAAGGGTCTTGCAAATGTCTATAGGTTCATGGTGGAAAGCATTCTGACAGGTTGCATCACAACCTGGTACGTGAGTCCCAATGTGCAGGGTCGAAACAGGCCTCAGAGGGTTGTAGAATCTGCCAGCTCTACAATGAGGACATCTTCAATAAGTGGTACCTCACGAAATCAGTATCCATCACTGAGGACACTCATCAACCAGGTCATCCCTTCTTCTCATTATGACCATCAAGGAGGTGGGACAAGAGCTTGAAGGCACATTCAATGTTTTAGCGACAGCTTTTTCCGCTCCATCACCGGGCCCCTGGATAGTCCATGAGCATGTGAACTCCTCTTCACTATTCCTTTTTATTGCACTATTCATTTATTCTGTGATTTTTAGTAAACCAATTTTATGACATACAAGTCAGTGATAAAATACTTGCTTCTGATTCTTAAGTGCAATAGAGGAGGGAACAGTGAAGAAAGGCCTGAAGACATGACAGAGACATTGAATCAGGATGGATTTTGGTTGTGGTAGCCATAGTTGTAGAGATATACAATGAAAAAACAGGCCTTTCACCACAAATTGACCATGCTGGTCAAGATGTCTCCCTCAGCTAGACCCATGCGTCCGCATCTGGCCCACACCCCTCTAAAGCTTTCCTATCCAAGTATCCTTTAAATGTTGTAATTCTACCCACTTTTACAGCATTCCGAAGCAGTGTGATCTGTGTACCCACCACACTCTGTGCAATAAATCTGCCTTTCTCAGTTATAGCAGGAATATATGATTTGGACTTTCTTAAAAGTCAGATATGACACCAAGATTCTGAAAATCTGGCACACAGTCAGGAGGAGAGACAGAGTGAATAGCAAGACAGAAGAGTACATGACAGGGATTAAAGTTAGAAGGAAATTTCAGCTTATCAAGTATAGTATTCTGAGAATTTAGAGTAGATGCAGGGGCAAAGAGATACAGTAGTGATGGCAGGTAGTTTGGAAATGGGCAAAAATATCTTCAATGGTTTATAATGTGGGGAAATGCGAATAAAGCACAAAGTTAGCATTCAAGCGGTCAATAAGGCAAACAGAATGTTTTTTTTATAACAAGAGAGATTAACTACAAAATCAGTGAAGATCTGTTAGAACCATGGGATTCGGGTACTGCGTTTTTTCAGTTGGGCAGGGATAGACCTAAATCATGGTATAGGAGTGATTAGGGACACGTTGGGGTGGGGGTGGGCAGATTGTGAGGGATGGACAAACGACACTAGCAGTGGTTGATGTGGATGGCTGAGTCGGGCAACAAGCAGTGGGCCAAAACCAAAGGAAGACTTATTGACAAGAATATCAATTTGTTGAATTCAATGGCCATAGATTGAATGTCATAGCTGGTTCACATTCAGAAGAAACAGGTCTCAAATTCTTTGCTAAAACTGCATCATGTGAATGACCTTTGCTGTTTACAAGGCACAGTTCGCAAATGTATTTTGAGCAAGTGACATAAAAGTGTACAATGTGTGGCATGTATTTTGACACCACTACATATGAGCAGCAGCCTTTTTTGGTGTACCAAAAAAAAGAGTGACATTTAATTTCTAGGCTGTTGTCTCTGCTGAAGGTATTACTAGGTCAGGATATGTAATAATATTGTGTCATTATGTACCTGCATCCTTTCCACAAATTAAATAGAAGTGTCAAAGATGTCAAATGGAACTTCCAGATAATGGCATCAAAATATCATTAGTAAATATAATATTAAATATAATTACTCCTGAAAATTACAGGTGATGTGACTTATTTTCTATTTGCATACTCTGAAACCTTGACAGGGCTCTCCCTGGTATGTCTGTGCAAAGGAACTCCTGAGAATGAGGCAGGGATGTACATTCCGTACAAAGGAACTCCTGAGAATGAGGCAGGGATGTACATTCCGTACAAAGGAACTCCCGAGAATGAGGCAGGGATGTACATTCCGTACAAAGGAACTCCCGAGAATGAGGCAGGGATGTACATTCCGTACAAAGGAACTCCCGAGAATGAGGCAGGGATGTACATTCCGTACAAAGGAACTCCCGAGAATGAGGCAGGGATGTACATTCCGTACAAAGGAACTCCCGAGAATGCGGCAGGGATGTACATTCCGTACAGAGGAACTCCCGAGAATGAGGCAGGGATGTACATTCCGTACAAAGGAACTCCCGAGAATGAGGCAGGGATGTACATTCGGTACAGAGGAACTCCCGAGAATGAGGCAGGGATGTACATTCCGTACAAAGGAACTCCCGAGAGTGAGGCAGGGATGTACATTCCGTACAAAGGAACTCCCGAGAGTGAGGCAGGGATGTACATTCGGTACGGAGGAACTCCCGAGAATGAGGCAGGGATGTACATTCCGTACAAAGGAACTCCCGAGAATGAGGCAGGGATGTACATTCGGTACGGAGGAACTCCCGAGAATGAGGCAGGGATGTACATTCCGTACAAAGGAACTCCCGAGAATGAGGCAGGGATGTACATTCCGTACAAAGGAACTCCCGAGAATGAGGCAGGGATGTACATTCCGTACAAAGGAACTCCCGAGAATGAGGCAGGGATGTACATTCCGTACAAAGGAACTCCCGAGAATGAGGCAGGGATGTACATTCGGTACGGAGGAACTCCCGAGAATGAGGCAGGGATGTACATTCCGTACAAAGGAACTCCCGAGAATGAGGCAGGGATGTACATTCCGTACAAAGGAACTCCCGAGAATGAGGCAGGGATGTACATTCCGTACAAAGGAACTCCCGAGAATGAGGCAGGGATGTACATTCCGTACAAAGGAACTCCCGAGAATGAGGCAGGGATGTACATTCGGTACGGAGGAACTCCCGAGAATGAGGCAGGGATGTACATTCCGTACAAAGGAACTCCCGAGAATGATGCAGGGATGTACATTCCGTACAAAGGAACTCCCGAGAATGAGGCAGGGATGTACATTCCGTACAAAGGAACTCCCGAGAATGAGGCAGGGATGTACATTCCGTACAAAGGAACTCCCGAGAATGAGGCAGGGATGTACATTCCGTACAAAGGAACTCCCGAGAATGAGGCAGGGATGTACATTCCGTACAGAGGAACTCCCGAGAATGAGGCAGGGATGTACATTCCGTACAGAGGAACTCCCGAGAATGAGGCAGGGATGTACATTCCGTACAGAGGAACTCCCGAGAATGAGGCAGGGACGTACATTCCGTACAAAGGAACTCCCGAGAATGCGGCAGGGATGTACATTCCCTACAAAGGAACTCCCGAGAATGAGGCAGGGACGTACATTCCGTAAAAAGGAACTCCCGAGAATGAGGCAGGGATGTACATTCCGTACAAAGGAACTCCCGAGAATGAGGCAGGGATGTACATACCGTACAAAGGAACTCCCGAGAATGAGGCAGGGATGTACATTCCGTACAAAGGAACTCCCGAGAATGAGGCAGGGATGTACATTCCGTACAAAGGAACTCCCGAGAATGAGGCAGGGATGTACATTCCGTACAAAGGAACTCCCGAGAATGAGGCAGGGATGTACATTCCGTACAGAGGAACTCCCGAGAATGAGGCAGGGATGTACATTCCCTACAAAGGAACTCCCGAGAATGAGGCAGGGATGTACATTCCGTACAGAGGAACTCCCGAGAATGAGGCAGGGATGTACATTCCGTAAAAAGGAACTCCCGAGAATGAGGCAGGGATGTACATTCCGTACAAAGGAACTCCCGAGAATGAGGCAGGGATGTACATACCGTACAAAGGAACTCCCGAGAATGAGGCAGGGATGTACATTCCGTACAAAGGAACTCCCGAGAATGAGGCAGGGATGTACATTCCGTACAAAGGAACTCCCGAGAATGAGGCAGGGATGTACATTCCGTACAAAGGAACTCCCGAGAATGAGGCAGGGATGTACATTCCGTACAGAGGAACTCCCGAGAATGAGGCAGGGATGTACATTCCCTACAAAGGAACTCCCGAGAATGAGGCAGGGATGTACATTCCGTACAAAGGAACTCCCGAGAATGAGGCAGGGATGTACATTCCGTACAAAGGAACTCCCGAGAATGAGGCAGGGATGTACATTCCCTACAAAGGAACTCCCGAGAATGAGGCAGGGATGTACATTCCCTACAAAGGAACTCCCGAGAATGAGGCAGGGATGTACATTCCGTACAAAGGAACTCCCGAGAATGAGGCAGGGATGTACATTCCCTACAAAGGAACTCCCGAGAATGAGGCAGGGATGTACATTCCGTACAAAGGAACTCCCGAGAATGAGGCAGGGATGTACATTCCCTACAAAGGAACTCCCGAGAATGAGGCAGGGATGTACATTCCGTACAAAGGAACTCCCGAGAATGAGGCAGGGATGTACATTCCCTACAAAGGAACTCCCGAGAATGAGGCAGGGATGTACATTCCGTACAAAGGAACTCCCGAGAATGAGGCAGGGATGTACATTCCCTACAAAGGAACTCCCGAGAATGAGGCAGGGATGTACATTCCGTACAAAGGAACTCCCGAGAATGAGGCAGGGATGTACATACCGTACAAAGGAACTCCCGAGAATGAGGCAGGGATGTACATTCCGTACAAAGGAACTCCCGTGAATGAGGCAGGGATGTACATTCCGTACAAAGGAACTCCCGAGAATGAGGCAGGGATGTACATTCCGTACAAAGGAACTCCCGAGAATGAGGCAGGGATGTACATTCCGTACAAAGGAACTCCCGAGAATGAGGCAGGGATGTACATTCCGTACAAAGGAACTCCCGAGAGTGAGGCAGGGATGTACATTCCGTACAAAGGAACTCCCGAGAATGAGGCAGGGATGTACATTCCGTACAAAGGAACTCCCGAGAATGAGGCAGGGATGTACATTCCCTACAAAGGAACTCCCGAGAATGAGGCAGGGATGTACATTCCGTACAAAGGAACTCCCGAGAATGAGGCAGGGATGTACATTCCGTACAAAGGAACTCCCGAGAATGAGGCAGGGATGTACATTCCCTACAAAGGAACTCCCGAGAATGAGGCAGGGATGTACATTCCGTACAAAGGAACTCCCGAGAATGAGGCAGGGATGTACATTCCGTACAAAGGAACTCCCGAGAATGAGGCAGGGATGTACATTCCGTACAAAGGAACTCCCGAGAATGAGGCAGGGATGTACATTCCGTACAAAGGAACTCCCGAGAATGAGGCAGGGATGTACATTCCGTACAAAGGAACTCCCGAGAATGAGGCAGGGATGTACATTCCGTACAAAGGAACTCCCGAGAATGAGGCAGGGATGTACATTCCGTACAAAGGAACTCCCGAGAATGAGGCAGGGATGTACATTCCGTACAAAGGAACTCCCGAGAATGAGGCAGGGATGAACATTCCGTACAAAGGAACTCCCGAGAATGAGGCAGGGATGTACATTCCGTACAAAGGAACTCCCGAGAATGAGGCAGGGATGTACATTCCGTACAAAGGAACTCCCGAGAATGAGGCAGGGATGTACATTCCGTACAAAGGAACTCCCGAGAATGAGGCAGGGATGTACATTCCGTACAAAGGAACTCCCGAGAATGAGGCAGGGATGAACATTCCGTACAAAGGAACTCCCGAGAATGAGGCAGGGATGTACATTCCGTACAAAGGAACTCCCGAGAATGAGGCAGGGATGTACATTCCGTACAAAGGAACTCCCGAGAATGAGGCAGGGATGTACATTCCGTACAGAGGAACTCCCGAGAATGAGGCAGGGATGTACATTCCGTACAGAGGAACTCCCGAGAATGAGGCAGGGATGTACATTCCCTACAAAGGAACTCCCGAGAATGAGGCAGGGATGTACATTCCGTACATAGGAACTCCTGAGATGCCTCGAGTATTAATGCAGTGACAAACATTTTGAAATCACCGCAAAGGAGGCAGGAATGTACAGACATGCTCACTCACAAACATGGGGAAAAACACACCGCACGCTCAGGTAGAAGCAAACACACAGAAACGCACACATACACACTAGCAGAGTGGCAGTTAATCTATCCACCACTTGGAATTTTGTTTCTGGCCAATCTGAGGCTGGCATCCAAACTGAAAGATAAAGAAATAAAGGTTTAATTCAATTCAGACATGGCTCAAAAAGAATGAAATCTTCCAGCAGGAAGCAAGTCTGCTTGTAGTTTTAAGATTTGCATTCAGCATTGCAGAGTGATCTTATCAAATCTGGGAAGAACTGAGAGAAGATAATAAAGCAGTATTTTTTAAAGGGGAACTGAAGATGTGCTAATTTTCTTTATCCGCTATAAAAATGAAATTGTGGATAGCAGTCCCATGATTTCTAACTGGAGTCTAATAAGATGCGTGTAATTTAAAATGTCATCTCCAATTTAATTGGATAGTGTATAGAGCAAAGTGATAGCCTGTGCAAGGGGGATTATAAATGAGCTCCTGTGTTTCTGTGATTAATGTTGGATCATCCATTTGAAAAAAAAGGCTTAAGCAAGATAAAGCCTAGAGGTCATTACCAAGACCATTGTGGTCACTTCAGAATGGAGAATTAAATTTAAAGGATCCTTGACTACAGCACACCTGCCCTTTATCACATTAAAACTTCAACCTCAAGTCACTTGTAAATCAGTTAAATTCAGAGGCAATATATTTTTATAACAAAAGAGAAAGGCTGCAGATGCTGGAAATCCAAGCAACACACACAAAATGCTGGAGGAACTCAGCAGGCCAGATAGCATCTATATAGGCAGTACTGCTGAAAGCTCTCAGCCCGAAATGTCGACTGTACTCTTTTCCATTCCAGACACCCAATCAGTGTCAGGAGCAGAGCTCTTCAAAGAGTTCACTCGCAGGTCGGCAGAGCTTGTTTAAAAGGAGAGCTTTGCAGGCGTTGGGACACCCCAGAGGCCCAATCAGTGTCAGGAACCGAGCACTGTGAATTAAATAAAAGTACAAGAGGGGTAAGTGGGTCGATCGTTGTCGGGGCAGCCATTGTTTGGAGTAGGCCAGCGGTGAGAGTAGGCACATCAGGCTTTGACTCAAAAGACTTCGATGAGAAGAAGCTGAGGCCAAAGGCACAGGTTAGAAGATTAGGTTACCTCTAGTACATTGCGAGCAGGATGGCAGATATGACAATGGAACACTCCTCCTGTAGGATGTGGGAATTCATGGGACCTGATAGTCTCCCTGATGACTACACCTGTGGAAAGTGCAGCCAACAACTTATGAAAGTCTGCATTAAGGAGCTGGAGCTGGAGCTGGATGAACTTAGGATCATCCAGAAGGCAGAACAATTGATGGATACGACTTTTGAGCAGGTGGATACACCAAGAGTGCAGAATTCAGGGAGAGGTAAAGGGAGTAGGAGGTCAGAGCAGGGTCTCCCTGTGACCACTCCCCTCAGCAACAGGAATACCCCTTTGGATACTGCTGAGGGGGATGCCCCATCTGGGCAAGGCAGCAGCGGCCAGATCACTAGCACTGTTGCTGGCTCTGAGCCTCAGAAGTGTAGGGCGAAGTCAGGCAGAGCAATTGTCATAGAGTACTCGATTGTTCGAGGGACAGATAGGAGACTTTGCAGCAACAAAAGAGACTCCAGGATGCTGTGTTGCCTCCTGGGTTTTAGAGTCCAGGATGTCTGAGTGGATGCACAATATTCTTGAAGGAGAGGGTGAGCAGACAGAGGTCATTGTACATGTTGGTACCAATGACATAGGCAGGAGATAACTTTAGGGAGTTAGGAAGGAGGCTGAAGAGCAGGAGCTTCAAGGTGGTAAATTCTGGATTACTCCTGGTTGCCATGAGCTAGTGAAGGTGAGAACAGGAAGATGAATGGTGGCTGAGGAGATGGTGCAGGGGGCAGGGTTTCAAATTCTTGGATCATTGGAACCTTTTCTGGGGAAGGGGTGACCTGTACAAGTGTGATGGGTTGCACCTGAACTGGAGGGGAACCAGTATCCTGAGAAGGAAGTTCGCTAATGCTAATGGGAAGGGTTTAAACTAGATTTGCAGGGGAGTGGGAACTGAAGTAAAGAGTCAGAGGATGGGTAGAGTCAGCTTATAGGGAGTTTGTGAGGAAGGATAGGCAGATGGTAGAGCAAAGATACACTCAGCCTGATGGTTTGTGATGTGTCTATTTTAATGCAAGGAGTATCATAAACAAGATGAATGAAGTGAGAGTGTGGATCAATATGTGGAACTATGATGTTGTGGCCATTACAGAGACTTGGATGTCTCAGGGGCAGGAATGGCTGCTGAGAGTGCCAAATGTAGGTTTTACAAAAAGTAAAAAAAGGGAGGGAGGCAAAAGAGGTGGGGGTGTGGCATTGCTAATCAGGGGTAGTATCACAGTTGTAGAACAGGAAAAAGTCATAGAACATAAAATAGTACAGTACAGTCCAGGCCCTTTGGCTCACAATGTTGTGCCGACAATTAAACCCTGCCTCCCACATAAACCCCCACTTTAAATTCCTCCATATACCTGTCTAGTAGTCTCTTAAATTTCACTTTTTTTTCCATGGAGGGATTGCCTACTGAGTTATTGTGGGTGGAAGGCAGAAACAGGAAGGGGCAATAACTCTACTGGGTGTTTTTTTATTGACCCCTAATAGTAACAGAGGCATTGACAAGCATGTAGGGAGGCAGATTCTGGAATGGTGTAATAATTATAATAGGGTTGTTGTGATTGGTAATTTTAACTTCCTTAATATTGACTGGCATCTCCACAGAGCAAGGGGTTTGGATGAAGTGGTTTATTAGGTGCGTTCAGGAAGGTTTCCTGACTCAATATATAGAAAAACCAACTGGAGGAGAGGCTGTACTTGATCTGGTATTGGGAAATGAACCTGGTCAGGTGTCAGAACTCTCAGTGGGAGAACATTTTGGAGATAGTGACCACAACTCTATCTCCTTTACCATAGGTCTAAAGAGGGATAGGAGGAGACAATTTGAGAAAATTATGTTATTAGGCAGGAACTTGGGAACATAAATTGGGTCAAATGTTCTCAGGGAAATACACAGCAGAAATATGGCAAATGTTCATGGAACATTTGAGTGAGATTCTGCTTAGGTATGTTCCACTGATGCACAGCATGGATGGTGGGGTAAAATAAAACCATGGTGTACAAAGGATGTTAAAAATCTAGTTAAGAAGAAAAGAAAAGCATATGAAGGTTGAAGAAACTAGGTACTGTTAGAGCTCTAAAAAATTACAAAGGTGCTGGGAAGGAATTGAAGAATGAAATTAGGAGAGCTTGAAATTGAGAAGGCCTTGGCAACCCATATTAAGGAAAACCCCAAGGCATTCTACAAGTATGTGAAGAGCAAGAGGATGAGCCGTGTGAAAATAGGACCAATCAGGAGCGATAGTGGAAACGTGCATGGAGCCAGAAAAGGTAGTGGAAGTACTTAATGAATACTTTACATCAGAATTCACCAGTGAAAAGGACTTTGGCAATTGTGGGGATGACTTAGTGGACTGAAGTGCTTGAGTACATAGACATTAAGAAAGAGGATGTGCTGGAGCTTTTGAAAGGTATTAAGTTAGATAAGACACCTGGTCTGGACGAGATATACCCCAGGCAACTGTGGGAAGTGAGGGAGGAGATTGCTGAGCCTCTGGTGATGATCTTTGCATCATCAATAGGGATGGGAGAAGTACCAGAGGATTGTAAGGTTGCAAACATTGTTCCCTTGTTCAAGAAATGGAGTAGAGATAACCCAGGAAATTATAAACCACTTCAGTGGTGGGCAAGTTGTTGGAGAAGATCCTGAGAGACAGGATTTATGAGCTTTTGGAGGGACATCTGATTAGGGATAGTCAGCATGGCTTTGTCAAGGGCAGGTTATGCCTTACGAACCTGATTGAATTCTTTGTGGTTGTAAAAAAAAAACATATTGATGAAGGTAGAGCAGTAGATGTAGTGTATATGGATCTCAGTAAGGCATTTGATAAGGTTCTCCATGCAAGGCTCCTTCAGAAAGTAATGAGGCATGGAATTCAAGGAGACCTTGCTTTGTGGATCCAGAATTGGCTTGCCTACAGAAGGCAAAGGGTGGTTGTAGATGGGTCATATTCTGCATGGAGGTCAGTGACCAGTGGTGTTCTGCAGGGATCTGTTCTGGGACCCCTCCTCTTTGTGAATTTTATAAATAGCCTGGATGAGGAAGTAGAAGGGTCGGTTAGTAAGTTTGTTGATGACACAAAAGTTGAGGTGTTGTGGATAGTCTGGAGGGTTGTCAAAATTTATAGCAGGTCATCAATAGGATGCAAAACTCGGCTGAGAAGCGGCAAATGGAGATCAACCCAGATAAGTCTGAAGTGGTTCGTTTTGGTAGGTCAAATATGAAGACAGAATATAATATTAATGGCAAGACTCTTGGCAGTGTGGAGGATCAGTGAGATCTTGGGGTCTATATCCTTAGGACACACAGAACTGCTGCACAGGTTGACAGTGCTGTTAAGAAGGTGTATGGTGTATTGGCCTTCAACAACCATGTGACTGAATTCAAGGGCTGTGAGGTAATGTTGCAGCTATACAAGACCTTAGTTAGACCCCACTAGGAGTAAAGTGTTCATTTCTGGTCACCTCACTACAGGAAGGATGTGGATACTCCAGAGAACGTGCAGAGGAGATTTACAAGGATGTTGCCTGGATTGGAGAGCGTGCCCTATGAGAATAGGTTGAGTGAACTTAGCCTTTTCTCCTTGGAGCAACAGAGGATGAGAGGTGACCTGATGGGGGTGTATAAGAAGATGAGAGGCTTTTTCTCAGGGCTGAAATGGCTAACATGAGGGAGCATGGTTTTAAGGAGCTTGGAAGTAGTTACAAGGGGGATGTCAGAGGTAAGTTTTTCACACAGAGAGTGGTGGGTGCATGGAATGCACTGCCAACAGCAGTGGTAGAGGTGGATACAATAGGGTCTTTTAAGAGACTCTTAGATAGGTGCATGGAGCTGAGAAAACTAGAGGGCTCCGCGGTAGGGAAATTCTAGGCAGTCTCTAGAGTAGGTTACATGGTCGGAACAACATTGTGGACTGAAGGGCCTGTAATGCACTGTAGATTTCTATGTTCTATGTGTTGCCTCAACATATTCCTTATACTGAGAAGAAAAACAATCAAATAATGTCAGGAATTCACTGGGGACTACAGAGGCCCTAATGATCCTTTAAACTGCAGGTTTCTCCTTACAGATCCAGCTGCAGCCAACACTGTGCCTCCAGGCAGAAGCTGCAAAGTGGGTCCAAGGGTAGTAGACAAGAGAGAATTGACTTCATAGGGAAAATTGTGGTTTGGAGGAATGCGTTTGGACCCATGTTTTTGAGCTCAAGAGGCACAGTGAGTGGGACATCACAGGAGAGCGATCACTTAGGGCAGTGAGTTGGCTTGTTGCAAATAGTGATTAGGGTACAGGAGTAAGGTGATCATGACCTACAGCTGAGGATCCTTAGATGAGGAGTGGGAATTACTAGGAAATTGTTGTGTGTCAAAGGGAAAAAGAAAGGTGACACCATGGCAGGAACTTACTGGAGTGACTCTCTTGCAAAATCGCATTCCACTGGGAAAGAGATTGAATATTGTAGGTGTAACACTAGAAGTGGCAATGCAATTCTCTGCCACCACCCACTAGTCTACCATATCCTTACCTCACAATAGAAGGGACTGGGCCACAGGGAGCTGCTTCCTCATGTGTTTTCCAATATAAATTGCAACAGTGTAAAAGACTGGTCTTGTATCACTCCTCTCCTATGGACCTGTTTTAGGCCAATCCAGCAAAAAGCACCTAATATCCCCCCCTTTAGAAAACCTTTAATGTCCATAGTGGGAACAAATAATAAAAGAAAATTTAAAGAGTAAATAATTCTGCTGTTACATTAAAACAAAGGGCAGGGAGCAGTAAGTCATAAACACGAGATTCTGCAGAAGCTGGAAATCCAGGACAACACTTACACAATGCTGGAGGAACTCAGCAGGACAGGCAGCATCTTTTGAAATGAATAACCAGTCAACGTTTTGGGCCGAGACCCTTCAGCAGTCCTGATGCAAGGTCTCGGCCCAAAATGTTGATTGTTTATTAATTTCCTTTACCCTGCTGAATTCCTCCAGCGATTTGTGTGTGCAGGGCAGGGAACAGGTTTTGTGTTGACCTATACATCATGATCATCAAGATAGAATTTCCTCCTGACTGACGCCTGAACTAGAGTTGGCAATCTATGAAAGAGAAGTAGAAAGCTCTTCGAGATGAATGGAGGAGTAGATTTCTGGAGTACAACATAAAATAGTGGTGTTCCAAATATTAAGAGTAGATAGATTTGAGGAAGAAGCTCTGTCCTGATTTGATCAGGTGATTGAGTGAGACAAACAGTCAAGTCCCACTTCGATTTCTTGTATTCTTATGAATACAAAAGATTCACATCACATCAAAACTAAAATGATGCACAGAACATTCACCTTAAACTGGATTATGATGATGATGTTATTTCTGGAGGAAGAATTAAAAACTAACAAATCTCCTGGGTATACTTTGCTGTTGGATTAGGATTCGTACAATTATCACTGTTTCTTATTAGCCCAGCCTTTATCCAAAAAAGAAACTACATCACTGCCAGCAACAAAAGTTCTGCAGCATACAAGTCAGTGGAACTCTCTGCAGCATGCAGACATCCCTTGCATTTGTGCATGTTCAGAGGCCAAGGTCTAAACTATTGTCCACATTTTCACTGAAGAACATATGATGATATACCATGATATTCAAGATCCATGATACCAATGATGCACCATCAGTAAAGGTTCATGGTAAGACACTGGAAGACATGACCCACTGTACACATCTTGGCAGCTCAATGAAGTCCCAGCACAATGGTGAACTCCCCCACAGTCTTCAATATGACAGTAAAGCTTTCAATCGACTGACAAAAAGGATATTTGAAGACCAACACCACAGACCTGGCAAAAGAAAATATATGGTCAGACAGGCTGTCATGACCAATACACTTGCATAGGTTTCTGAGATCTGACCTACCTACAGCAGGTATCTCAAGACAGTGGAAAAATGCCACCAAAAGCTTCAGAATCTTCACAAAATCTTCTGAATTCACTGAAAAGTTAAACAAACCAATACCAAAGTTCTCATCAGGGTCAATATCCCTGGCAATGAGGCCCTAGTTACATCAACTGACTATATTCCTGATACCAGACATCTGAAACAGAATCCCAGTCTGAGCTCTGCCAATAGAAAACTTTAGTAGACAGAGAGAGGAAAAGGCTCTAGTCTGTGCTCAAAATCTACTCAAAGAAAAGTAACATCTTCACTGCCCCCCTGGGAACCTCTGGCCCATGAACATTCAAAGTGAGATGGAGCAGACAGGAAGGTTTAAAAAGTTTGAGACTGCGAATACTTTGAAGCCCTGATTTAGCAATGCAAGAAGCAGATCACATCACAAGCTACTCACCTGCCTGGATTATCAACCATCATCTGCCCCTTCTGCAGGAGCAATCACAGTTCCCTTATTGGTCCCATACACCACCTCAGAACCCACATAAGAAACTCATCCTTAATCCTGGGGGACTGCCTGAAGGAAGAGAGAACTGGTTTCTCAGGATATTACATGGTGCCAATAGACTGCATGTGGTAAACTACATATACCTGTCCGGACTCGCCCCCCCCCCCGCTGACTGCTCCTGTGGCTCCTCCCACAGACCCCATGTGGTGAACTACATATACCTGTCTGGACACGCCCCCTGCTGACTGCTCCTGTGGCTCCTCCCACAGACCCCTGTGGACACGCCCCCTGCTGACTGCTCCTGTGGCTCCTCCCACAGACCCCTGTGGACATGCCCCCTGCTGACTGCTCCTGTGGCTCCTCCCACAGACCCCGGTATAAAGGCGATTGAGGCCTGAGCCTGGCCTCTCAGTCTCCAGGATGTAGTATGGTGGTCGCTCACTGCTTGTTCCTTCTTCCAGTCAATAAAAGCCGATATCTCGCCTTCACGTCTCAGAGTGAGTTATTGACAGTGCATCACTGCATTTGCAAAACACAGCTGCATTTGACCCTACACTAAGTGAGTCAGTCATCCTTTAAGCAAAAGGCTGTATGTCTGCTTTCTTGCCTACAGGAATTAAATAAATTAGATTAAGACAGGGGATTAACAATATTCAAACAAAATTGAAAGGTTACTGAAAATATCTACAGAAAATACTTTGTACCCTACTTCAATATTGTTATCATCTATGAATCTGTCAGGTAATTTGCCTTCAAGTGCCATTTAACTTTTAATTAAATCCTGAGCAGATTCCACTGAAGTACCTCCAAAAGAAAACATGCTTTCAGAAGCACCCTATAACTTGCAGCAGACTCTAATTTGCAAGAGCAGGTGACTTCTCACAGATGTGGGGAAGAGGGTGAGATTATGTAATTATGGCTTTCATTTACATGAGTAACAGAACTGTAGCAAATGTCAGCTTTATTTCATTTTCTACTTATGACTATCTTGCAGTATGCAGTCATTTTTTAATGTTTCAGTCAGGATTAAATAGTCCCACCCTGTTTTCTCTTAGGTAGGAGTATTTTTGCAAATTTAGTATTAGTTTGAGATGACTTTACTTTGCCCAGAAACTGATGTGGGAATACAAATCCAGCTCAACAATTCTATGGTCAACTTCTTTAAACCAATCACTTTTTGCAAAGAAAACATGTTGATCTGGAAAATAATTTCAGTCCAAGCATCAGATTCAGGTTGATATGTCACAGGTGCATCGAGTGAAATGCATCATTTGTGTTAACCAACAACAGACCCAAGGAAGTGCTGGCAGCTGTTCACAAATAGTGCCACACATTCCTTGGTCCTAGACTCTCAAATGCACAGACATAAGGCCTTCAACCTCCAGTTTTTGTCATGGACTCACAGATATAAGGCATCCAACTTCCATAAAGACAGCAGATAGCTTGCTGCCTCCTTTTTAAGGATAGATAAATGTTGCAATTGGCACCAATGCTAAGACCCCTGACAAATGAACTAAAAAGTGAATTTATAAAGGTATATTGAAAGTAAAGGCATAACTTGCTTCACCTTTAGTCCACAAAGTGGAAATAAAGAAGCAACAAATGGACATGGAAGGAACAGTGACAAATTATCCAACAAATGGAGTCTAAGGTAAGAAAATGTGAAATTGTCCACTTTACCAGTAAAAAAGAGTATATATCCAAATGGTGAGAGCTCTGAGATGCAGAACAAACTGGTTGCTTGATGCCAAATTCCCAAGTACAGCAAGTAACTATGAAGAGGATTGCAAAGTATTAGATGTAGAGGTCCCAACTAGAGAAGGCGTGACAATGGAGCTTCCCTTCAGGAATGAGAAAGGGCAAGGTACAGAGGAGTGTATCGGATTTAGTGAACATAATTCCATTAATTTTAAGATAATTATGGAGAAGATTTAAAACTGGTTCTCTGGTTGAGATTCTAAATTGGGGAAAAGTCAATTTTGGTGGTCTTTCGATTAGGAGTGAATTGAAATAGGTTGTTTTCTGGCAAAGGGGTGTTGGTAAGTGGAAGTGAAATATTGAAAGTACAGACTTTATATTGTCCTGTTAAAATAAAAGGAAAGACTAACTAATTTAGGGAACATTGGTTTACAAGGGATACTGAGGCCCTGGTTAAGAAGGAAAAGGAAGCACATATCGGTTACAAACCATTAGGAACAATGAGGTTCTTGAGGAATGTAAGAAATACAAGAAAACACTTAAGAGAGTCATCAGGAGGGTTAGACAATGGAGTGAGGCTGCTCCAGCAGGCAAAGTGAAAGATAATCCCAGGGGCTTCAATAAATACTATTGTTATTCTTCCCCGTGCCTTGTGGTACCTCGAGTGACAACATTGCCATTTCTTCAGAATTTGTCTAATTTTTACGAGGCTGAGTTGCTAGCTCAATCTTCAACACAGTGTGTTGGAAAGCGTGCAAGAAGTCGGTCAGATTTGAATCCGGGACCACTCACCTCAATGTCCGATGCAACTGACATCAAGAGTTCAGAGTTCATTTCTGGCACCATCTGTAAGGAGCTTGTGCATTCTCCCCGTGACCACATGGTTTTCCTATGGGTGCTCCACTTTCCTTCCTCAGTCCAAACACCTAGCAGTTACTACGTTAATTGGTCATTATAAATTGCCCTACAATTGTTGTTGGTTGTCTGTCGTATTAGAAGGTGACTGAACTCTGAGCGAGAGTTTTTCGAATGGGGCAGTCCTACTCTCTCAGTCTCTGAAGTCCAGGTCTATTGGTATGAGCAGTTGTCACAACTGTGGTCTGATTTCAATGCAGTGTATGCCCATGACTTCACCAGTGCCTTATCATGCCCTTCGCTCTCCACAAAGTGTTGAATTGGGAGTGTTATATGCAGCTCTAGTCATCTACCTACAGGAAAAAGTACAATAAACTTGAGAGAGTGTCGAGCAAATTTTACAATGATCTTGTCAAGACCTAAGGACCTGAGTTATAGGGGAAAGAGGTCCCAACTCATAAATCTGCAACTCAAATTCTCAGTACATTTTTATTTCCACTATTTGTCTCCTTTTGCACATTAGTTTTTTTCAGTCTCGGTTATATACAGTTTTTCATATGTTCTATTATATTTCCTTAATTTACTGAAAATGGCTCCAAGAAAATGAATCTCAAGGTAGTATTAGGTGACACAGACATACATTGACAATAAATTTACTTTGACTTTGAATAATAGACGATAGACAATAGGTGCAGAAGTAGACCATTCGGCCCCTCGAGTCTGCACCGCCATTCTGAGATCATGGCTGATCATTCACTATCAATACCCAGTCCCTGCCTTGTCCCCATATCCCTTGATTCCCCTATCCATCAGATATCTATCTAGCTCCTTCTTGAAAGCATCCAGAGAATTGGCCTCCATCGTCTTCCGAGGCAGTGCATTCCACACTTCCATAACTCTCTGGGAGAAGAAGTTCTTCCTCAACTCTGTTTTAAATAACTGACCTCTTATTCTCAATCCATGCCCTCTGGTACTGGACTCTCCCAACATCTGGAACATATTTCCTGCCTCAATCCTATCAAATCCTTTAATTATCTTAAACGTTTCAATCAGATCCCCTCTCAATCAACTCAATTCCAGTGTGTACAAGCCCAATCTCTCCAATCTCTCTGCGTAAGACAGCCCTGCCATCCCAGGAATCAACCTAGTGAATCTACGCTGCACTTCCTCAATTGCCAGAATGTCCTTCCTTAAACCTGGAGACCAAAACTGTACACAATATTCCAGGTGTGGTCTCACCAGGGCCCTGTACAAATGCAAAAGGACATCCTTGCTCTTGTACTCAATTCCCCTTGTAATAAAGGCCAACATTCCATTTGCCCTCTTCACTGCCTGTTGCACTTGCTCATTCACCTTCATTGACTGATGAACTAGGACTCCTAGGTCTCTTTGCATTTCTCCCTTACCTAACGTGACACCGTTCAGACAATACTCTGCCCTCTTGTTCCTGCTTCCAAAGTGGATAACTTCACATTTATTCACATTGAATGACATCTGCCAAGTATCTGCCCACTCACCCAGCCTATCCAAGTCTCCCTGTATTCTCCTAACGTCCTCTTCACATGTCACACTGCCACCCAGTTTAGTATCGTCAGCAAACTTGCTGAAATAGTTTTCAATGCCCTCATCTAAATCGTTGACATAAATCGTAAAGAGCTGTGGTCCCAATACAGAGCCCTGTGGTACCCCACTAGTCACGTCCAGCCAGTCTGAGAAACACCCATTCACTGCTACCCTTTGCTTTCTATCTGCCAACCAGTTTTCTGTCCATGTTGAAACCCTGCCCCCAATGCCATGAGCTCTGATTTTACTCACCAATCTCCTATGTGGCACCTTATCGAATGCCTTCTGAAAATCTAGGTACACAACATCCACTGGCTTACCCTCGTCTAACATCCTTGTTACACCCTCAAAAAACTCCAACAGATTAGTCAAGCATGATTTGCCCTTGGTAAATCCATGCTGGCTCGGCCTAATCCTATTACTGCCATCAAGATATGCCACTATTTCGTCCTTAATAATGGACTCAAGCATCTTCCCCACGACTGACGTTAGGCTAACAGGGCGATAGTTCTCCGCTTTCTCCTTCCCTCCCTTCTTGAAAAGTGGGATAACATTAGCCACTCTCCAATCTTCAGGAACTGATCCTGAATCTAAGGAACATTGGAAAATGATTACCAACGCATCTGCAATTTCCTGAGCCACCTCTTTTAGAGCTGGGACTTTATTCCTGGAGCATAGCAGAATGAGGGGATTTCTTACAGTGGCATGCAGATTCTGAGGGGTATAGAAAGAGTAAGTGCATGTTGACTTTTTACCCTGATGTTGGGTGAGACTAGGATAAGGGATCATAGCTTAAGTTTGAAAAATGAAATACTTAAGTGGAATCGGAAGGGAAACTTCTTCAATGAGAGGATAGTGCAAGTGCGGAATGAGCTGCTAGCAAAAGTGCTGAATGTCTATTCATTTCGATGTTTAAGAGAAGTTTGGATGAGCGGTATGGAGGGGTAGATGGGACTAGACAGAGAAATAGGGAAGCGTGGACTGGGATGAGCAAGCAGAGATGTTTCTGTGCTATAGTGCTCTATGAGTCTGACTCTAGTTAGGCTGGGCTTTGGTTATCCAGGGCGCAGATGAGACCACACTTGGAGCAATGCGTACATTATAGATTCCTTCTGTTAAATATGATTGTTAATTGGCTTCCTAGACTATTTCTTGTAATGGATGGGTTGTCCTATAAAGAAAGGTTGGTCAGTCTGGGGTGCATTTGCCAGAGGTTTGAAGAGAGAAATGAGGGATTATTTTTCTCTCTTAAGGCCATGAATCTCTGGACCTGTATTCCTGAACATTAGTATATTAAGGCAGAATTACATTGTTCTTAACATTCAAGAGAATTAAGGGTTAGTACAGGCAGACAGGAATATGATGTTACCATTAGATCTGCTATGATTTTACTGAACGGCAGAGCAGGCTTGAGAGGACAAGAGGCTTACTCCTGGTCTTCATTCAGATATTCACATGCAGGGGTTAACTGAGCTGTTGCTAGCAGCCACAAAATTGAGCCTCCTGCTAATCTGATAAAAATAACAGTGCTGGCTGCCCTGGTTAGATATTGAAATTATAATTTGCAAGAAACACAAATTTCATGGTCTGCCTGAGAAAAACAGGCAAATATTAATCATGCATTAAATTTTCCATGTCAATATAAAATTTAGCCCCTCTTGATCTGGCATCTCCGCTAATCACAAAAACTCCTTCTTGTATATTTTTACTAATCTTTTTCCCAAAACTCATAGTTTCTGCAGGAATTGTATATGCCACCAATTAATTCATAGCCTTAATCCGTATTGTCTTTTCTTTTCCTTTCATCGTCTTCAATGCGGGTGCCCCCCAGGGCTGTGTGCTCAGCCCACTGCTCACACACGAACACCTAATCAAGGACATTGTTACGTCCACCAATGACACGACAGTGGTGGGGCTCATCGTCAACAACAATGTGACGGCCTACAGAGAGGAAGTGGAAGAGCTCAAGGCCTGGTGCCAGGCAAGTAACGTTTTTTCCTCACAAAGGAGTCGACTATCGGTTCTGCCGTGGAAGCTGCGAGCAGTTTCAGCTTCCTGGGAGTGTACATCTCACACGTCCTCTCATGGTCCTAAAATACAGTCAGGAAAGCTCAGCCATGCCTCTACTCTCTGAGGAGGGTGAGGGGAGCTGGACATCAATACTCACAGCCATCGACAGATGTGCAGTTGAGAGCTTTGTAAATTGCTGTTCCACTGTGCAGTACGAAAACTGCTCTGCGGCATACAGATTCTCCTGTACTTGGTGTAAGTTTATGAGCATGCAATCAATGTCTGTATGTGTATAAGCTAATCTTATGTATTTACAGTATATTTATTGTGTTTTTGTTGTCTTTATGCTTATTGTGATTTTTATGCTGCATTGGATCCAGAGTATCATTTTTTTCTCTTTTACATTTATATACTGAAAAGTGCCAATAAAAATCTTGAGTCCTGAGTCCTGAATCCTTTCATTTTGCAGTTTTCCAGAAACAGTCAACTTTGATAACATTTTTCTTATGTCTATACTGTAGTCATTAATATAGATGTAGAGAGGAAGGTTTCCTATTGCAAATTATTGTGTTGCAATGCTAATTAGATCCAAGCATTTTGTTTTCTATTAGTGAACAATTACTTTTTCCATGCCGTTTTACTCACGAGAACTCCTTTAATTTTCTCACCTCCTATCGGACATGACAACAAAATATCTTCTAGGCGACGTTACTCTAACCAATTCCCCCTTCCCTAGTCCCACAAAAAAAAAGCAATTAATTTAATTAAGGAAGAGCTGTTCCTCAGAATCTATGCTAACTAGGGTAGATTGGTTCCCATCATTCTGAAGTGATCACCAATATTATCCATGGACTCCTTCCAATCACTATCAACCCCATCCATCCTCAAACTTGATCTAGAAGTACCATGAAAAATAACTGACAAGTAAATTATAATATTTCCATTTTGAATATTTTATCAACAAAATAGAAAAAGAAGTAAAATATTAACATCATAAGTGAAAACCTGTTTCAAACATTGTTATATATCCAAATTGGATAATCCATCTTTGTAACACTTGATATACATCACCTGCGCCGACTGGTTGTACCTATAGAGGGTATAGGATGCCATTGAATTCCTATTATAGCATGACCCTCTGCCCTCTTCTTTCAAGGTTTGCCTTTGAAAATATCAGCCTTGTAACAGAATTCTATTAAAAATGTTATTATTATATCTGATCCAGAATGTAGAATTGTTTCATGCATTATGTGCTATTCTAGTCAAAATGGAAGCTGTAAACAAATTCGATGTTGGACATGTTATACTCTAAGAGTTCTTTTCAACATCTGGTAATTTCACCCACTCCATGTCTTTTCCTTTTCTTCCTCATCGCACTATCTCTTTCTCTTCCCAACCATCACCTACACATTTCTCCCACTGATTCCACTCTGCAACTCTCCCCTGTTATTCCATGCCACATCTTCCTCTCCTGTGAACTGCCTGTAAAATGCCACCATCTACCACCAGCGTCATTTCTTCCCATCCATCATCAATGGCCCCTGATTTCCAGGCTATCTTCTCTTCTTGCTCCTGCCATCGGTAGGTGATACAGAAGCCGCAAGTCCAACACCACCAACAGTAGTTATTACCCTGCAGCTATTAGGCTTCTGAATCAGTCAGAACATCATTCAGCACTACTCTGAACTGACTTTCAAGGAATCTTTATGACTTATGTTCTTTTATTTAAAGTTTGTGTCCTTTTGTACTCTTGGGGGTTTGCCAGTCTTTGTTTATGTACTGTATAGTTTTTCCTAAAATTCTATTGTCTAAGATGAATCTCAAGATAGCATAAGGTAACATATAACACAAGTTGCCAATAAATTTACTTTGCACTTTGAACCCTCCTATCAGACTCCTTTATATTTAGTCCTTGGTCACATCCTCCTATCACCTCCCAGCTTCTGGCGCTATCCCCACTCTCCCCCTTCCTTCATCTGCCTAATAGCCTAACTAAAAGTATCAGCACTTTTGAATTCTAACCACAGAATTAATGATTCAAGAATCTACTCTTTTTCCTTTATCTCTTCCTACCCAGTCGAGGAGACATATGGAACCACGGGAGGGCATGGGAATGTTAATTATATCTGATCACAAGTGTGTTGTGGAAGTTAAAATTTATGAACTCTGAGCCAACTGAAGGAACACACAGCATGTGTCTACACACCAAAACCTGGATTGCTTTCAGAAGCTGTATTGCATTTTGCAGAAACACACATAAAAGGATTGTGCTAATTAAGGCAAATGTCCTGAGTTATGAGAGGTTGTGTCTAGATCCAAGTAAAATTAGATGTGACTTGTAACTCCCATGGTTCAAATAAAAATGAAAGTGCTTCAGACACCTTCATTTCTTTTTATCTCTTCCAGTTGTACTCATAATGAAGGTAGAGAGGTTGGTAAAGATCAATTTGAACCCTATGAAGATTATTCTACACTCTTGTCAGTTATCTTTTTAAACCATTGGAAATAAAAATAAAAACTGAATATTCTGGCTCAGCACGTCAGGAATCATCAGTGGAAAGAGAAATGGAGTCAATGTTTCATTTTAAGGACAATTCAGAACTGGAAAAGTGACAAAGCAAATGTGTTATCAATCAGAGGGTTGGGCGTAGGAGATAATGAGAGGGGAAATGCCTGTGACAGTCAGCAGATCAAAGTTATCAAGGCAACAATTGCTCTACAAACACCAGAAGCTGTGAATAGAAAATTAAAGCAAATCCTGCCACCATTTGATTTCCAAAATGCATTGCCTCATTCTCATCAGGATTAAATTCCATCTGCCATTAACCTATCTACATTGCCAGCTGATGAATTTTGTGCTATACCGTCCACAATATTAACATCACCATAACATTTTGCCATATGTAACTTTACTATTTATATTCCCTATATTCATGTAAAAATTACAAGTATTTATAACAAATAGTAAGAGTTCCAGCAAAGTCCCCTGTGATACACCACTGATCACAGGCTTCCAATCACAATTGCAATCATTCAACCTCACTCTCTTGTCTCCTTCTACCAAGCCAATTTTGGATGCAATTTGCCAACTTTCCTTAGATCACATGGATTCTAAATTTTTGGACCAGTCTTCCAAGTGAGATCTTGGCAAAGGTCTTTTTGAAGTCGATGCAAACCACATGAACTGAACTGGCACACAACATATTTAACTGCATCTTCAAAAAACTTAAATTAGTTGGGCAGGATATCCCACCAACCAATCTGTGCTGACTATCCCTGATCAAACCCTGCCTTTCTAAGTGTGGATTAATCCTGTCCTTCGAATATTTTTATTACTTTTAATTTATTTAGAACTACAACACAGAAAGAGGCCCTTCTGGCCCACGAGACTGTGCTGGCCAATTACACCCATGTGACTACTTAACCTACTAACCAGTACATGTTTAGAACATGGGAAGAAATCAGTGCACCCATAGGAAACCCAGGTGATCACAGGAAGAACATACAACCTCCTTACATGCAGTGGCAGGAATTGAACCCAGTTTGCTGATATTGTTATGGCATCATTCTAAAGGATACACTACCATGTCACACCAATTTTGTTCAATAATTTCCTCACCATTGAATTTGGGCCAATCAACCTATAATTAAGTAGCTTATCTCTGCTGTCCTTAATGAAGATATCACATCCACTGTATTCCAGTTATCTGGCGCCACATCTGTAGCTGGCAAGAAATTAAATATCTCCATTAGAGCCCCCGTAATCTCCTCCCTTGTCTCTCTTAGCAGCCCAGCATATATTTCTTCAGGACCTGGAGATTTATTTACCTTTATCGCTGCTGAGACAACTAATACCTTCTTTAGAAAGTGCTCCAGATTTTCACCATTTCAAATGAAAACTCCCACCACAATGTCTTTCTTCTTGATGAATAGATAAGAATTATTCATTTAGGATCTCAGCCATCTCCTCTGGCTACACTCACAGATTGTCCCTTTGGTCTCTAACGGGACCCACACCTACCTAACTACCCCCTTACCCTCAATATACTGAGAAGATACCTTGTCCATAATAGTCCATAATCGTATCTGCCAGAAATATTTTGTGGCCTCTTTGATTTCCTAACTGAAAGCTCAGCTGACACTGTCTGTACCCCTGAAGGGTGTCTCCCCATTTTCAGTGCTTTATATCTAACAGAGGTTTCCTTGTTTTACTAGATGAAGCCCCCTATAACCCCTGAGGATTCCCTGGACTTTAATGTTTACCCTTTTTGTGGCAAAAAAAGTTCATTCACACCACCCATACAAGAGGATTGCATGGTTTGTAATCAATCTTGCAGTTGCAAGTGGCAGAAGGTGGTGTGTTCTTCCTCTCCATTTATACAGATGTAACATTTTATACATAATCAGACAAGTGGTACAAACACCCTCCCATCAGCATCTAGCCAAATAAGTAAACATGATATTGTAATCAGGGTTATTGACATCACTGGCAGTGCATTACAGACATTTACAAAAATACGTAGGTTGAGTTGGCGGGCTTGTTGTACGAATATGAGGTTCTGGTGGTCCGTTCAGATCAGGAAGGGCTTGGTGTTTCACATCAGCCAATCTCTCCATTCCTCCAAGGGCCATTTAATAGCCAATAGTTTCCTGTCTCCCACTCAATAATGGCACTGTGTAGGGTTGAACTTTCTTGAGAAGAAGGCACAAGGGTATGTCTTCCCATTCCTTGTAAGGAGAGGATGACCTTGGTGCCCAGTTCAGATGAGTCCACCTATACCACAGTGGTCCAGAAGGTTTTGGATGATGGAGCAGGGGGACAGTGGTGAAACATCTCTTGAGTTCCTTGAAGGCAGGGTCCGCTGCAGCAGACCAGGTCACCTACAAGGTAGGTGACTTGATGGGGAGGTGAGAGGACCAGCAATTTGGCAGTAGTTCTGATGAAATGTTGGTAGAAGCATTGTAACTGTCTGAAGCTGCACAGTCTTGGAAGTTCTTGCAGAAGATTCTTGGCTCTAGGTGAGGAGGTCCGAAGAGAGATTTTAGGGAGCTAGTTATAAAGCTGAGAAACAGGACCTTCAGTAATATTCTCTGGATTGTTGCCTGTGCAACATGCTAATGAGGGCAAGAATCGGATGATTTGGCAGGCTGGAGAACTGGTGTAGGGGGCAAGGGTCCAGATTTATGGATCATTGGGAACTCTTCTAGAGAAGGTGTGACCTGAACAAAAGGGATGCATTACATCTGAACCTGAGGGGGTCCAATATCCTCGCAGGTACATTGGCTAGAGTTGTTTAGGTGGGTTTAAACTAATTTAGCAGGGGGGTGAGAATTGGTGTAATAGTGCCGAGGATGAGGCAGTTGGTTTATAAACAGAGGCAATGTGCAGTGAGACTCCTAGCAAGGAGAGGTTGATGATAGGGCAAAATCGCAGACAATAGGATGAGTTGCAATGTAAAATGCAGACAAAATTGAAAAGGGTGAATACAGAACTAAAGTTGTTATACTTGAATGCGCGCACTGCATGGAATAAGGTCGATGAAGTTGTAGCACAATTACAGATTGGCAAGTACTATGTTGTTGGCTGAAAGGAGATTATAGCTGGGAGCTTAGTGTCCAAGGATACACATTGTATCGAAAGGCTAGGTAGGAAGGCAGAGTAGGTGGCATGGGTCAATTGGTTAATAATTAAACTAAATCATTAGAAAGAGGTGACATAGGTCGGAAGATGTTTGATCATTGTGGATAGAGCTAAGGAACAGCAAGGGTAAAACGACCCTGCTAGAAGTTATATACAGACCTCAAAACAGTAGCAAGGATGTTGCCTACAAGTTGCAACAGAAGATAGAAAATGCATGCCAAAAGGGCAATGTTACAATACTCATGGGAGATTTCAATAGCAGGTAGATTGGGGAAATCAGGTTGGTGCTGGATCCCAAGAGGAGGAATTTCTAGAATGCCTAGGAGACGGCTTTTTAGAGCAGCTCATGGTTGAGCCCACTAGGGAATCAGTTGTTCTGGATTAGTTGTTGTACGATGAACTGGAATTGATTAGAGAGGTTAAGGTAAAAGAACACTGGGGGGGAAAGAGATCATAATACGATCAAATTCACCCTGAATTTTGAGAGGGAGAAGCTAAAGTCAGATGTATCAGTATTACAGTGGAATAAAGGGAATTACAGAGGCTTGAGAGAGGAGTTGGCCAGAACTGATTGAAAAAAACACTGGCAGAGCTGATAGCAGAGCATCAATGGTTGCAATTTCTGGAAGCAATTCAGAAGGCACAGGGTATATACATCCCAAAGAGCAAGAAGTAGTCTAAAGGCAAGATAACACAACCATGGCTAACACTGGAAGTCAAAGCCAAAGGGAGCACATATAATAGACAAAAATTAATGAGAGCTACAGGATTGGGAAGCTTTTAAAAACCAACAGAAGGCAACTAAAAAAGTTAGTAAGAAGGTAAAGATGGAATATGAAAGTAAGCTAGCCAATAATATTAAAAAGGATACCAAAAGTTTCTTCAGATACTTAAGTGTAAAAGAGAGGTGAGAGTGATATCAGACCATTGGAAAACAATGCTGGAGAGGCAGTAATGGGGACATGGAAATGGTGGATGAATTGAATAAGTATTTTGCATCAGTCTTCACTGTGGAAGACACTAGCAGTATAGTGGAAGTTCCAGGTGTCAGGAGTCATGAAGTGTATAAATTTACCATTATCATGGAGAAGGTTCTTGGGAAACTGAAGGTCTGAGGTAGATAAATCACCTGGACCAGATGTTGTACACCCCAGGGATCTGAAAGAGGTGGCTGAAGAGATTGCGGAGACATTAGTAATGATATTTCAAGAATCACTTTAAGGATATGGTTTCAGGTTACTTGGGGCCACATGACAAAATAGGCCAGAGTCAGCATAATTCCCTCAAGGGAAAATGTTGCATGACACATCTGTTGGAATTCTTTGAGGAAATGACAAGCATTATAGACAAAGGAGAATTGGTTGATGATGTGTACTTCGATTTTCAGAAGAGCTTTGACAAGATGCCACACATGAAACTGCTTAACAAGCTACAGTATGAGCCCATGGTATTACAGGAAAGATTGTAGCATGGATAAATCAGTGGCTGATTGGCAGGAGGCAAATAGTGGGAATAAAGGGAACCTTTTCTGGTTGGCTGCCAGTAACGAGTGGTGCTCCACAGGGCTCTGTGTTGGGACCGATTCTTTTTATGTTACATGTCAATGATTTGGATGATGGAACTGATAGGTCTGTTACCATGTTTGCGAATGATATGAAGATAGGTGGAGGGCCAAATAGTCCTGAGGCATTAGAGAGGCTACAGAAATACTTAGACAGATTAGCAAAATAGGCAAAGAAGTGGCAGATGGAATGCAGTGTTGGGAAGTGTACGGTCATGCACTTTGATAGAAGAAATGAAAGGGTTGACTATTTTCTAAATGGAGAGAAAATTCAAAAATCTGAGGCACAAAGGGATTTGGCAGTCCTTGTGCAGGATTCACTCACGGTTACTTTGCAGGTTGAGTCAGTGGTGAGGAAGGCAAATGTGATGTCAGCATTCATTTCAAGAGGACGTGAATATAAAAGCAAAGATGTAACGTTGAAACTTTATAAAGCACTGAAGTATTGTGAGCAGTTTTGGGCCCTTTTTCTTAGAAAAGATGTGATAAAACTGGAGAGGGTCCAAAGCAGGTTCACAAAAATGATTCCAGGATTAAACAGCTTTGATGGCTCTGGGCCTGTATTCAACAGAATTCAGAAGAATGAGGGGTGACCTCATAGAAACCTATTGATGGTGAAAGGCCTTGATGGAGTGGATGTGGAAAAGATGTATCCTATGGGGGGAATTGCTATGACCAGAGGCACAGCCTCAGAATAGAGGGGCATCCTTTTAGAACGGAGTTGAGGAGGAATTTCTTTAGCCAGAGAGTGAGGAATCTGTAGAATTCTTTGTCACAGGCAGCTGTAGAGTTCAAGTGTTTATGTATATTTAAGGCAGGGTTTGATAGCACATCGTTCTCTGCAATGTCTGCCATCTTCAATGGGATCCTACCACCAAACAGATCTTTTCTTCCCTTCCCTCCCCCCAACTCTCGGCTTTCTGCAGGGATTGTCCTAACCATGACTTCCTTGTATACTCATCCCTCCCCACTCATCTCCCTCCTAGTATCTGTGTAAGTGGGATATGTGCTACACCTGCCCCTTCACCTCCTCCCTAACCACCATTCAAGACCTCAATCAGTCATACCATGGGACGCAACACTTCACCTCTGAGTCTTTTGGGGTCATATACTGCATGCAGTACTCTCAATGCAACCTCCTGAACATCAGTGAGACCCTGTGTGGAACCGCTCCATCCGAAGCAGACGGTATTTCAGGTGGCACCAACCCACCTTAGCTGGATTCACCTATAACCTCCCAGTATTCCTTCCACTGCACCCACCTTTTTATTCTGGCTTCTGCCTTCTTCCTTTCCAGTTCTGATGAAAAGTCTCAGGCTGAAACTTCGACTGTTTATTCTAGTCCATAGATGCTGCTGAATTTCTCCAGCATTTTGTCATGTTGCTCTGGATTTCCAGCAACTGCAAAATCTCTTGTGTTTATTATTTTACTGCCTACTGTTCTGCCCTTCAACATTCCTGTAGAATACTCCCAATAGGGTTGCTGCTCCCTTTCTGTTTTACTTCTACCCACACTCAGTTGACAATGCCTCCACAACTTCTTCCCTTTCTACAACTGAGATACTATCCCTGATTAACAATACTATTACTCTACCTCTTACCTCTTTCCCCATCTCTGTTGAAATATCCAAACCCCAGAAAATCAACCAACCAATCCTACCCTTGCAACAGCCAAGGCACAGTAATGGCCACAACTTTATAATTCCACATACGGATCCATGCACTACATTCGTCACCCTTGTTCTTAATACTCATTACATTAAATAAAACACATTTCACCTATTCAGTTGACTGCATTTATGCCCTATCCACTGTCTACTCTTCCTCACAATCTTCCTGATAATTGTCTCTACCTTTACACCAACTACCCTACCAAATTACCTAATATCTGGTTCCCATTCCCCTGCCAACCTAGTTTAAACCCTCCCCAAAAGCTTCAGCAAATCTGCATGCAAATACATTGGCCTTTCTCAAACTCAGATGGGACACATCCTTTTGTACAAGTTATGCCTTCCCCAGAAGAGATCTCAGTGATGCTCAAATCTGAAATCCTGCCCTTTGCATCAACTTTTCAGCCACAGTCATCTGCCAAATCACCCTCACTGACACAGAAAGCAACTCAGAAATTACTAGTTTCAAGGTCCTGCTTTTTAGCTTCCTTCCTAACTCCCTATTTCACTCTTAAGAACCACAATCCTTTTCCTGGTTATGTGATTGGTACTAATGGATACCATGATTTTATCTGGCTCACGCTTTTAGAATGCTATAACCCAATCTGAGACATCGGGAGGCAAAATACCCTCCAGGAGTCTCTTTTATGACCATAGAATCTCCTGTCAGTTACTGTAATTATTGAATGCTCTATCACCACCACTCCCCCACCACCCTCCTTCTCTTCTGAACCACAGAGCCAGTCCTAGTATCCAAGCGGTATACCTATTGAGAGGACAGTCACAGGGATTCCCTGCCCTCTTCTGACAGTTGCCCCTCTCCTCACCTCCTGCCACTTAGCTGTGACTGCCTTCCTGTAGCTCCTATCTAACAACCCCCCGGTCTTCTACGGGTCTGAAGGTTATCCAGCTCCAGTTCACTAATATGGACTGTAGGAAGCAATAGCTAGATGCAGTTCTCACAGATGTAATCACCATCCGAGGCACTGGCAATCTCCGTAACACCATGCACGAGGAGCACAGCCCTGCCCTGGCTGACATTCTCACAGCTCGACATGGATGGATGGATGGAAAACCTGGAGGGTCCAACGTGATCTCAATAGTGATTGCTCCCTGTGTGGGACTAAATCCCATCACACGCCTTCTTTTCAGTTGTATTCCTTGCCAAGCAGTTGTTTTTCCCCAATTCTTTACACTAAGATGGCAGCACGTGCCATCACAACCACCCCTTGGGGGCCAACCAAAGGTGCTTTTTCCTTTGGAAAACTTGTTTTTGTTCCAAAGACAATGCTACTGCAAGAATATTGGGCAATGCAGGGCTGCTTCATCAGTGAGCTGCTCGTTGATCGGAGTAGCAGGACAGGTGTCAGTGGTGGAGCTGGCCGAGGTATCAAATGAGCTGGTCAGGATATCAGAGGTGCTGGTCTCGATATTGCAGGAGCCCGCTGGAATATTGAGGGAGCCGGTCAGGATATTGGAAGAGTCAGCCGGAAAGTTGGAGGAGCCGTCATGGGTTTGGAAGACTCACCTGGCTTCAGACTGCGCTGCTGCCCGATATCAGAAGAATCGGAGTTGGTGCAGTATAACTGTAGAAGATGTCACAGACATCTCACTTGCAATCGCAGGACTCCACTGGACAGTGATAATGTAAGTTGCTGCAGGCCTGATACCTTTGTCTGCTGGATGGGTCAGTCGATATGGGAGCTGTGTAGCCTCGTTTACAGTGAGAACGATATGGGAGCTGTGTAGCCTCGTTTACAGTGAGAACGATATGGGAGCTGTGTAGCCTCGTTTACAGTGAGAACGATATGGGAGCTGTGCAGCCTCGGTTGTAGTGAGAACGATATGGGAGCTGTGTAGCCTCGGTTGTAGTGAGAACTACATGGGAGCTGTGTAGCCTCGGTTGTACTGAGAACGATATGGGAGCTGTGTAGCCTCGGCTGCAGTGAGAACGATATGGGAGCTGTGTAGCCTCGGTTGTAGTGAGAACTACATGGGAGCTGTGTAGCCTCGGTTGCTGTGAGAACGATATGGGAGCTGTTTAGCCTCGGTTGTAGTGAGAACGATATGGGAGCTGTGTAGCCTCGGTTGCAGTGAGAACTACATGGGAGCTGTGTAGCCTCGGTTGTAGTGAGAACCATATGGGAGCTGTTTAGCCTCGGTTGTAGTGAGAACGATATGGGAGCTGTGTAGCCTCGGTTGTAGTGAGAACTACATGGGAGCTGTGTAGCCTCGGTTGTAGTGAGAACTACATGGGAGCTGTGTAGTCTCGGTTGTAGTGTGAACTACATGGGAGCTGTGTGGCCTCGGTTGTAGTGAGAACGATATGGGAGCTGTGTAGCCTCGGTTGTAGTGAGAACGATATGGGAGCTGTGTAGCCTCGGTTGTAGTGAGAACGATATGGGAGCTGTGTAGCCTCGGTTGTAGTGAGAACGATATGGGAGCTGTGTAGCCTCGGTTGTAGTGAGAACGATATGGGAGCTGTGTAGCCTCGGTTGTAGTGTGAACTACATGGGAGCTGTGTAGCCTCGGTTGTAGTGAGAACAACATGGGAGCTGTGTAGTCTCGGTTGTAGTGAGAATGATATGGGAGCTGTGTAGCCTCGGTTGCAGTGAGAATGATATGGGAGCTGTGTAGCCTCGTTTACAGTGAGAACGATATGGGAGCTGTGTAGCCTCGGCTGCAGTGAGAACTACATGGGAGCTGTGTAGCCTCGTTTACAGTGAGAACTACATGGGAGCTGTGTAGCCTCGTTTACAGTGAGAACGACATGGGAGCTGTGTAGCCTCGTTTACAGTGAGAACGATATGGGAGCTGTGTAGCCTCGGTTGTAGTGAGAACGATATGGGAGCTGTGTAGCCTCGGCTGCAGTGAGAACTACATGGGAGCTGTGTAGCCTCGTTTACAGTGAGAACTACATGGGAGCTGTGTAGCCTCGTTTACAGTGAGAACGACATGGGAGCTGTGTAGCCTCGTTTACAGTGAGAACGATATGGGAGCTGTGTAGCCTCGGCTGCAGTGAGAACTACATGGGAGCTGTGTAGCCTCGTTTACAGTGAGAACTACATGGGAGCTGTTTAGCCTCGTTTACAGTGAGAACGACATGGGAGCTGTGTAGCCTCGTTTACAGTGAGAACGATATGGGAGCTGTGTAGCCTCGGTTGTAGTGAGAACGATATGGGAGCTGTGTAGTCTCGGTTGTACTGAGAACGATATGGGAGCTGTGTTGCCTCGGTTGTAGTGAGAACGATATGGGAGCTGTGTAGCCTCGGTTGTAGTGAGAACGATATGGGAGCTGTGTAGCCTCGGTTGCATTGAGAATGATATGGGAGCTGTGTAGCCTCGGTTGTAGTGAGAACTACATGGGAGCTGTGTAGCCTCGGTTGTAGTGAGAACGATATGGGAGCTGTGTAGCCTCGGTTGTAGTGAGAACGATATGGGAGCTGTGTAGCCTCGGTTGTAGTGAGAACGATATGGGAGCTGTGTAGCCTCGGTTGTAGTGAGAACGATATGGGAGCTGTGTAGCCTCAGTTGTAGTGAGAACTACATGGGAGCTGTGTAGCCTCGGTTGTAGTGAGAAGTACATGGGAGCTGTGTAGCCTCGGTTGTAGTGAGAACCATATGGGAGCTGTGTAGCCTCGGTTGTAGTGAGAAGTACATGGGAGCTGTGTAGCCTCGGTTGTACTGAGAACGATATGGGAGCTGTGTAGCCTCGGTTGTAGTGAGAACGACATGGGAGCTGTTTAGCCTCGGTTGTACTGAGAACTACATGGGAGCTGTGTAGCCTCGGTTGTACTGAGAACGATATGGGAGCTGTTTAGCCTCGGTTGTAGTGAGAACGATATGGGAGCTGTTTAGCCTCGGTTGTAGTGAGAATGATATGGGAGCTGTGTAGCCTCGGTTGTAGTGAGAACGATATGGGAGCTGTGTAGCCTCGGTTGTACTGAGAACGATATGGGAGCTGTTTAGCCTCGGTTGTAGTGAGAATGATATGGGAGCTGTGTAGCCTCGGTTGTAGTGAGAACGATATGGGAGCTGTGTAGCCTCGGTTGTAGTGAGAACTACATGGGAGCTGTTTAGCCTCGGTTGTAGTGAGAACGATATGGGAGCTGTGTAGCCTCGGTTGTAGTGAGAACCATATGGGAGCTGTGTAGCCTCGGTTGTAGTGAGAACAACATGGGAGCTGTGTAGCCTCGGTTGTAGTGAGAACGATATGGGAGCTGTTTAGCCTCGGTTGTAGTGAGAACCATATGGGAGCTGTGTAGCCTCGGTTGTAGTGAGAATGATATGGGAGCTATGTCGCCTCGGTTGCAGTGAGAACGATATGGGAGCTGTGTAGCATCGGTTGTAGTGAGAACGATATGGGAGCTGTGTCGCCTCGGTTGTAGTGAGAACGATATGGGAGCTGTGTAGCCTCGGTTGTAGTGAGAACGATATGGGAGCTGTGTAGCCTCGGTTGTAGTGAGAACCATATGGGAGCTGTGTAGCCTCGGTTGTAGTGAGAACGATATGGGAGCTGTGTAGCCTCGGTTGTAGTGAGAACTACATGGGAGCTGTGTAGCCTCGGTTGTAGTGAGAACGATATGGGAGCTGTTTAGCCTCGGTTGTAGTGAGAACTACATGGGAGCTGTGTAGCCTCGGTTGTAGTGAGAACTACATGGGAGCTGTGTAGCTTCGGTTGTAGTGAGAACGATATGGGAGCTGTGTAGCCTCGGTTGTAGTGAGAATGATATGGGAGCTATGTCGCCTCGGTTGCAGTGAGAACGATATGGGAGCTGTGTCGCCTCGGTTGTAGTGAGAACTACATGGGAGCTGTTTAGCCTTGGTTGTAGTGAGAACGATATGGGAGCTGTGTAGCCTCGGTTGTAGTGAGAAGTACATGGGAGCTGTTTAGCCTCGGTTGTAGTGAGAACTACATGGGAGCTGTGTAGCCTCGGTTGTAGTGAGAACTACATGGGAGCTGTGTAGCCTCGGTTGTAGTGAGAACCATATGGGAGCTGTGTAGCCTCGGTTGTAGTGAGAACTACATGGGAGCTGTGTAGCCTCGGTTGTACTGAGAACGATATGGGAGCTGTGTAGCCTCGGTTGTAGTGAGAACCATATGGGAGCTGTGTAGCCTCGGTTGTAGTGAGAACTACATGGGAGCTGTGTAGCCTCGGTTGTAGTGAGAACTACATGGGAGCTGTGTAGCCTCGGTTGTAGTGAGAACTACATGGGAGCTGTGTAGCCTCGGTTGTAGTGAGAATGATATGGGAGCTGTGTAGCCTCGGTTGTAGTGAGAACTACATGGGAGCTGTGTAGCCTCGGTTGTAGTGAGAACTACATGGGAGCTGTGTAGCCTCGGTTGTAGTGAGAACCATATGGGAGCTGTGTAGCCTCGGTTGTAGTGAGAACTACATGGGAGCTGTGTAGCCTCGGTTGTACTGAGAACGATATGGGAGCTGTGTAGCCTCGGTTGTAGTGAGAACCATATGGGAGCTGTGTAGCCTCGGTTGTAGTGAGAACTACATGGGAGCTGTGTAGCCTCGGTTGTAGTGAGAACTACATGGGAGCTGTGTAGCCTCGGTTGTAGTGAGAACTACATGGGAGCTGTGTAGCCTCGGTTGTAGTGAGAACTACATGGGAGCTGTGTAGCCTCGGTTGTAGTGAGAACGATATGGGAGCTATGTCGCCTCAGTTGTAGTGAGAACGATATGGGAGCTGTGTAGCCTCGGTTGTAGTGAGAATGATATGGGAGCTGTTTAGCCTCGGTTGTAGTGAGAACTACATGGGAGCTGTGTAGCCTCGGTTGTAGTGAGAACGATATGGGAGCTGTGTAGCCTCGGTTGTAGTGAGAACTACATGGGAGCTGTGTAGCCTCGGTTGTAGTGAGAACGATATGGGAGCTGTTTAGCCTCGGTTGTAGTGAGAACTACATGGGAGCTGTGTAGCCTCGGTTGTAGTGAGAATGATATGGGAGCTGTGTAGCCTCGGTTGTAGTGAGAACTACATGGGAGCTGTGTAGCCTCGGTTGTAGTGAGAACGATATGGGAGCTGTGTAGCCTCGGTTGTAGTGAGAACGATATGGGAGCTGTTTAGCCTCGGTTGTACTGAGAACGATATGGGAGCTGTGTAGCCTCGGTTGTAGTGAGAACGATATGGGAGCTGTGTAGCCTCGGTTGTAGTGAGAACGATATGGGAGCTGTGTAGCCTCGGTTGTAGTGAGAACGATATGGGAGCTGTGTAGCATCGGTTGTAGTGAGAACGATATGGGAGCTATGTCGCCTCGGTTGCAGTGAGAACGATATGGGAGCTGTGTAGCATCGGTTGTAGTGAGAACGATATGGGAGCTATGTCGCCTCGGTTGCAGTGAGAACGACATGGGAGCTGTGTAGCCTCGGTTGTAGTGAGAACGATATGGGAGCTGTTTAGCCTCAGTTGTAGTGAGAACGATATGGGAGCTGTGTAGCCTCGGTTGTAGTGAGAAGTACATGGGAGCTGTGTAGCCTCGGTTGTAGTGAGAACGATATGGGAGCTGTGTAGCCTCGGTTGTAGTGAGAATGATATGGGAGCTGTGTAGCCTCGGTTGTAGTGAGAACGATATGGGAGCTGTGTAGCCTCGGTTGTAGTGAGAAGTACATGGGAGCTGTGTTGCCTCGGTTGTAGTGAGAACGATATGGGAGCTGTGTAGCCTCGGTTGTAGTGAGAACGATATGGGAGCTGTGTAGCCTCGGTTGTAGTGAGAACGATATGGGAGCTGTGTAGCCTCGGTTGTAGTGAGAACGATATGGGAGCTGTGTAGCCTCGGTTGTAGTGAGAACTACATGGGAGCTGTGTTGCCTCGGTTGTAGTGAGAACGATATGGGAGCTGTGTAGCCTCGGTTGTAGTGAGAACTACATGGGAGCTGTTTAGCCTCGGTTGTAGTGAGAACTACATGGGAGCTGTGTAGCCTCGGTTGTAGTGAGAATGATATGGGAGCTGTGTAGCCTCGGTTGTAGTGAGAACCATATGGGAGCTGTGTAGCCTCGGTTGTAGTGAGAACTACATGGGAGCTGTGTAGCCTCGGTTGTAGTGAGAAGTACATGGGAGCTGTGTAGCCTCGGTTGTAGTGAGAACTACATGGGAGCTGTGTTGCCTCGGTTGTAGTGAGAACGATATGGGAGCTGTGTCGCCTCGGTTGTAGTGAGAACGATATGGGAGCTGTGTCGCCTCAGTTGTAGTGAGAACGATATGGGAGCTGTGTAGCCTCAGTTGTAGTGAGAACGATATGGGAGCTGTGTAGTCTCGGTTGTAGCGAGAACGATATGGGAGCTGTGTTGCCTCGGTTGTAGTGAGAACGATATGGGAGCTGTGTCGCCTCAGTTGCATTGAGAACGATATGGGAGCTGTGTCGCCTGCTGCTGCAGACCAGGTGAATGACTAGTTCTTGGTTGAGCTCGGCTGTGTCCTGTCCTGTCAGTGGAATGACAAGCCAGCTTGTGTGTGCCTGTACACTGCCAGGAGACTTTACCATTAATTGCTGGACATTGTCGCTCAGGGTCTTGGACTATGTTTTTTCAATTGAATATGTTACTTTTTTTGATATTTTGAATTATGTTCCTCGCTATTTTTTAACAGTTGCTTGTTATTTTGAATGTTTTGCACCTTGGCCCCAGAGGAACACTGTCTCGTTCAGCTGTATCTACGTATTGTTTGAATGATACTTAAACTTGATTTGATTTGAGTTTGTAAAGTCTTCCTATATGGTCAGGGAAAGAGCTTACATTCTCCTTTACCTGTTTCTACTTGTCATATTCTTTGTTTCGTGGCAGACTGTCATGATGGATTGCTAAGTAACTAAAAGGTAGTGAGCTCATATTTTCACTGTATTTATTCATATAGAAAATAATCCTTAACGAAAGGAATGAAGGTTACCCTTCTACAACCTTTACAGATGCAGATTGGCCCCAAATTCTTATCATTTCACTTTTAAAAGATGTCAAGTTTCCAAATGTATGAACACTTGCATGCAACTGCTCCCAATCGTGTCTAATGATATTGTAGTCATCGTTGTCCAATTGAGATACTAAATTTCCACAGAGTTGAAGAGAACATTGACTTTTCAGAATGCTGGAGGGGAGAGAAGAGGAATCGTTGTCTGGGGTGAACATCCAATGGCAGTGACATAAGTTATGGAGTCTATTAGTCATATGTGGAGGGAGATGACAAGGGGTAGATACCCTGTCCATGCTCTCTCTGGAGAGAAAGGTGAGAAAAGAAGTGTGGGAAACAGAGCAGGTGCAACTTAGAACCCAGTCAACAATGGTACAGGGAAAGCAATGGGTAAGATAAATAGGTCACATTTTAAAGCCATGGGGAACATCTTGTCGTCAAAGTAGATCAATAGAACTGAAAATATGTGAAGTCCTTGCAGGAATCAGGGCAGGAGGAGATGAAGTCAAAATAGATGTACAGTCAGTAGACTTACAACTCTAACCTATCCCTTTGATCTGAAGATGCTTCTCTCTTACTGTGTAAGCTTTAAGATGGCTGCGTGATGCAGTTTGCAGCGGCCTCTCCGGAGTCGATATCTGTTATTTGTTAAGCGGGGTGCCGTGCACAATCCTAATCTGATGAAAAATGGACGTGGGAGCATGGAGGAACATTTGGAAATCTCCAGGAAGGCCTTCTTTGTTGCTGTTGCTGTTGTGAGGTCCGGGTCTCTGCTGAGAAGAACAGGACCCCAGTCCTCGGGGTTGCGTTGCCGGTGGCCAGTGGCAGGGGCATCGTAGTGCGCTCGACAGAGGATGGTGCTCGGAGAGGCTGTGCCGGAGGGGATGGTCGGAGGCTCGGAGGTTCGATGGATTTGGAGTCCACTACAGTCGGGGAGCTTTCATTGTGTGCTGTGTCTGCGAGGCTGAGTCCAGCACCATGGAAGTCCATAGTGGGGGTATTCCCTTCTGTCGCCTGCGTGGGATGACGAGTCTGTCAGGACCCTGAGGACTTGTGGAAACTGTGTGGTGGTTTCTTTTGAACTTATAGTCTTTGTTTTTTTTTATCAATAATGACACTGTTAATGGAATACAACCATAGATTTCTTTCTTCCAAGAATCTATACTTAAATGTGTATCCGATTTCCAAGTAACTGCAATAGCTTTTTTGGCTACTGCCAGTGCAATTTTTATAAATTCTTTCTGATACTTATTTAGTTTGAGTTTCGGTTTTATCCCTTCAATATCACCTAGTAAAAATAATATTGGATTATGAGGAAATTGTGTTCCTGTAATTTGTTCCAGTAAAAGTCTTAAATTTGTCCAAAATGGTTGAATTTTAGAGCAGGACCATGTCAAATGTAAAAAAGTACCAGTTTCCTGGTTACATCGGAAACACTGATCCGATAAATTTGGATTAAATTTTTTTATTTTTTGTGGTGTAATATATAATTGATGTAAAAAATTATACTGCACTAATCTTAACCGAACATTTATTGTATTTGTCATACTGTCAAGACATAGTCTTGACCAATTTGTTTCTTCAATTTTAATATTCAAATCACTTTCCCATTTTTGTCTTGACTTATGGACTCCTTGCTTAATTACCTGTCTTTGAATCAAATTATACATGCAAGATATAAATTTTTTGATATTTCCTTTTTGAATTAAAATTTCTATTTCATTAGATTTCGGCAATAACATTGTTTGACCTAATTTTTCTCTTAAATAAGCCCTTTAAGAGATAAATATGAAACATTTTTGAAAATTTGGAGCCCTTATTTACAAAAGACAGGATTAAGTATATAGATGCTTTGAAGATGAAACAATTGGTTATTAGGGGAAAGAAATAAATATACATATTAAAATTATTATGAATTCCATGGAGCATGTGGAGATCTTCCAACCACCAGGCACTCTTTCTTTCTTTCTTTCTTTCTTTTTTTTCTATGGGGCAGTTAGGGGGGAGGGGTTAAGGGGAGGGGGTATGGGTTATATACATTGTTTTTTCATACTTTGTAATCATTTAAAAATGCAATAAAAAATTATTTAAAAAAAAAAAATAATGGCACTGTTGTAACTATATGTTAACTATGTGGTTTTGTGTAGGTCTTGTAGCTTTAGTATTTGGTTTGTTGGGTGGTACAGTTGGTCTCTTGACTTGGTGTGTCTGGGTAGTCTGGTTTTGTCTGGTGGGTTTGGAGCTCCTTTCCAGGGAACGCGCTAAGATGGTAGCACGATATTAATACGCAGCAGCCTCTCCGGACTCTGGTTTTGGGGATTACCAAACATTATGTGGATTTTCTGGTGTAGTTTGTTTTATCATGTGCTTTTGTGATCTCATTCTGGAGGCACGTTGTTTCATTTTTTAACTGCATTGTAGTTGTGGTTTCTAAGTGACAATAAATTGAAATTCAATTCAATTCAATTTTCCATGGCAGAAAGCAGATTGTGAGTGAAATGTCAGTACAGAAAATTAACTGGGTTTGTAGGGTTACGTTTAACATACACGTACAGTACGTGCACATGCTTAATGTACAGAATGATTTTTGTAAGGGGAAAAGACTTGTACTTATTGACATCATCCTGTGCTCAGCAAGTAAACCTGTAAATTATTCAATCAGAATATACTGAGCACCTTAAAGAAACTTCTTCCCAAGAAATCATATCAACAATATTCTGCCTTTCAGTTCATTCCTGAAGTTTCTCAGTTGTGTTCACAGTTAATGGAGGAGTTCTATTTGACCTTCTTTTTAATCTAGTCCAGTTGCAGAAAAGACTGCAGTGTCTCTGTTCATGTTTTTACCAAATGCACTTTTAAGTATGGTGGATGTTGAGTGTCACTGAGTATTGAAACCTTATTTGGGACTTTGCCTGCTACTGAGGACTTGTTATTTTTGGTGGTTATTGGCCTTTTCAACTTTGTGTTGGTTTGGACAGGCAGTAAGGCTGGGTAGAGTAGGATTCTGTGGGGTAAAGTTACAGAAAGTGTACTCACATCAAGGACAGGGTAATGGTTGAGGAGTCCTTCAAAGTTATAAAGTCATACAGCATGGAAGTCGGTGCTTTGACCCACAGTGCTCATACCAAAGTAACCCTTCCAGCATGCAGTACGCATCTTTGAGAAGTTCCTTTCTATCCTTGGCTCACTTTGAGCTGGGACTTTAGATATTTGGATTGTTAAAAAAAACTTGATGGCACGGAATAATCCACACATGTCTTGGCTGTCAGTGAGTTGAAGCACTTCCAGTGCTCATTCCATCTGCCAAGTATTCTCTTCACAAGTTTCCATGATGTTGCACTTCAATTTCAACAATCCTCCCATGAGAGCAGAGAATATCTTCACAACTAGAAGGAAACTGTTCAGCCTATTGTTGACCAGAAAGAACTACAACCTACAATTCAGTGAATTTAAATGAGTCACGTACATTGGAAGTTGGCAAACCAATTGTCTTTGCTCTTGCCAGAAGGTTAAAAGCCAACGGGAAGCTGATACATGTTAGCCTGGTCGGCCAGAGCCAACAAGATTGGAACACAACATTTGAACTGATAAGAAGTGTTTAAAAATAATGAGCTTTGAATGCAAAGCAGTTACAGCTCCAGAGACCAACCATCGCAGATGTGGAGGATCTCAGATTGGACATGTGGAGAATACATTGGGACCACAAGGAGAGCCTAGCCAGCACAGACTCTTTGACTGTTTTTCTCTTCTTTGACTGTTCAGGGAGAGTCAGTGAAACCTAGTAGAACTGCACACGGTTAGTCATTTTGTGAATTCACATGCTAGTTAGTTGAGACAATGAAGGTAACAACAGATTCTCTCTGTGTCAAATTGATCATTATTGCTAAGAGGTAATCCTTGTAATGCTATGATGACTACGCCCAGAAGCAGGGCTATCTGGACCTCAGTAGTTAAGTGCTCAGTGGCGACGTTGCAAGCCATCATTGACTTTGAAACCATTAGGTACAAGAGGGTAGGCCTTGAGACAATTGTCCTCTACCTACTTACCCCCGATGACAACACCAGCCTCTGATCATAAAGGTTCATGCAAGACTTTGGGAAAAGTAGACCATTTTTCACATGTCAGGAAATGCTTCTCAGTCAAGGCAAAAGTCAGTGATGAAATTGACCATGAGTTGATTGAGGAAGGTCAAGGTTTCAAACCTGGCATACAACTCATGATCTACGGGGCAGCATTGATCCCTGTGATGCACCATCAATAACTCTCTCTGAGACGTTCAGCAGGGGGCTTGTCCAGACAGGTATATGTAGTTCACCACACCTTGCTCTACTCAATGCATCAGGGACTCAGACTTCTTCTGCCAGACACTTCGGGGCACTGGGAAGATAACAGCCAGACCTCTACACAAAAACCTCCAACTTCATTTGATGAATAAGCAAACTCCCATTAGTGGTCACTCCCAGACCAACACATCCAGCATTAAGACCCCAATTAATTGGTTTAGATGGACAGTTGTTTCCACCCCTGATACTAGAGAGCTAAAACAGACTATCAGTTGTGGAATAAGATTACCAGGTGAACAGAAGAAAATATTCCAGGATGAGTTCAAAGTCTCATTGATAAAATGCAACACCTACACTGACTCTTCAGTAGTCTTTAACTGCGTCTGCTCAAAGTGGATTAAGCATTTAGGTTGGTACTAAGGATCTCAAATCCATACACTGGGACCACACAGAACCAGAAGCCCTGTGTAAAGGGGAGAAGGTGCCCAACACTTAACAAGCTACACAGTTACACAGCTTTTTAGTCATCATCCTGTCCTGGCTATGGAAGAGATATATGGGCCTCATCGGTCTCCTCACTAACCCAAGACAAACATGAGGAAGTCATCTTTGATCATGTGGGATTTACCAAGAGAAGAAATATCCTGTTAAACAAATCTGGGCCAAGGTTTACACTACTGGTACTTTAGGGTAAGAACATCCTTAGATAAGTTTAATCTGGATTTAATTCATTTTAATGAAATTTATACAGATCATTTACTACAATGCTTATAAGAATACACTAAGCTCCAGAGTGAAGAATGTTTAGATGGATTAAACTGCTGATCCTTTTGCATACTCCTTTGTTTGAACAAATGTGGTTCAGGTTTGACCTAGTTTATATGGTAATAAGAACATTTTACAGATGAATATTAAGATCTTTGTAAATCAGAAATAAATGCAGTGGATTCTGGTTAATTGGCACACAATTGGGATGTACATTTTGGCTTAATTTAAGTGGCTGCTCCAATTAGCCAAAGTTTCATGGAAATAATTTAAAAGATATCAAAAACACAAACTGGGTAATAAATTATGTATTTAAATCAATTACAGAACCAACTAAAACTCCTCCAATACTAATGCAGTACTATAAAACTGTGCATTTGTTCATAATACTTATCAATGAAGGAATTCATCCACATCATGTTCTTCTCACTGTAAACAAACAAAATCAGCACAGACAGCTAGTGCAGATAATGAGCTGCCTTCATACAATGTTATTGACAACTGCATCCTCCAAATCTTCATTTTCATTGTAACTCTCAAGATGATTGTCGAAATCTTCAAATGCTTCATAGTTTTGAAGTAGTGAAATTGTTTAATTTTCACACCCGGCCGTTTCTTGCACCTCCAAGCCTGAATGCTTGAAACTGCAATAAGCAACGCAGTTTTCAATTGTCTTACTGCTTATTTCATACCAACTATCACTGACAAAAATCGTTGCTTTTTGAACACACACACACACACAAAATTTAAGAACAGTTTGCTTAAAGTACAGTATTGTGTCGAACAACCACACAAGCGCATGACTGATGACGCAACTTGGAAACTGTTTGCCAATTAATAGGAATATTGTCCCAAATAAATGAAGAGAATCCTGGCTATTTTCTCAAATATTTTTTGTTCTTTAAGAGTTGTCCCAAACAGGTAGCTGCTCCGATTAATTGATGGGCGACTTAACCGGAATCCAATGTACTTGCCTGTTCTTTGTAACTGGAGGCAGAAACTGATATTTAAATCCGAGTCAAAACAATAAGCCACTCCGTACTCTATTCAGAAGCTATCTAAACTGTGCCAAACTGAACATACAAATCAAATAAAAAAGTATTACATTTAAATAGCACAATTCGCATTCTGTCAGAAGATGTAGCTAATCAGATGAATCTCTGTTCATCTGTAGAATTTATGGCAGCCACTTTGTCACTGAGTCATAGAATCGTACCACACAGAAATGTGTCCTTCAGTGCATGAAGGACCTATTTCTGTGCTGTACTATTCTATTGTGCCCATTTGTACTAATCCCTTCAAACAAGCTTCATGATAAGGCAATACAACATTAGTGAGACTGCACCTGGAATATTGTGCCCAGTCCAGAAGCCCGACTATAGGAAACATGTGATTAAACTTAAGAGAATGAAGAAAAGATTCACAAAAACATTGCCAGTTCTGGAGCACTTGGTTAATGAAGAGAGACCGAATAGTCTTAGGACTTTTTTTTGTGAAGAGAAGTCACTGGTTTTGTTATCCTTAGAGTTAAAAAGAGTAAAATGAGATTTGATAAGCAGAAAATAGGTAAGGAGAAACTGTTTCTAATTGCACAGTTTTAATAGATTAAGAAGTAGGAATTTAAAGATTGTGATTGTTCTCAGAATCACAGAAATAGTAGGATAGAGCGGATGAATGTGTGGCTAGTGAGATGGCTTAGGAGAGGTGCTTTCAATTTCAGAGGTACTGGAAGTGCTTGTGGCGCAAATGGGAACTGTACAAATCAGAGCGTTTACACCTTATATTTGCAAGGGGGTTGTTGGTGTTACTGGAGAAAGGTGAAACAATTTTACAGGGAAATTGGAATAGACACCAAAAACAAAGTTGAGTGACGGGGGGTGGGGGGGGGGAAGAGTTAAAGTACAGAACAAAATTGTTAAAATGACAACAATAAAGGACTTGTTTCTGAATAAACTGAAAACCCAAATAAAATGCAGATGCTGGAAATCTTTTAAAAAAGATAATGCTGTAGAGATGCAGGTAAAACTTTTGGACCTGAAAGTTAACTACTTCCATTTCCACAAATGCTGCCTGACCTGTTGAGTGTTTCCAGTATTTTCTGTGTTTATAGAAATTAATTACACATATTAAAGTATAATAAAGCATGATTTGGTTGTAATTATAGAAATAAACTGCAGGGAACTAAATATTCTAGATGACTCAATATTTAGGAAGGACGGGCAAAAAGAAAAAAAGGACTCAAATGGCATTATTAACATGAGAGGATAATGCTCTGGCTGACAATGATCTTAGTTGGATAGACCATAATGCAAATTTGGAAGCAGTTTGAGTTAAGCCAATGAATAGTAAAGAGGAGAAAATTAGAAAGAGTGTATTATAAACAACTTAATTAGTTGTAATAGGAAATTAGAGGTGTGTTTACAGAGGGAATATAGGATACTATGAGGAACTTTAACCTCTAGAGAGATTGGACAAATCAAATTTGCTATAATAATTCAGCAAATTAATTCATAGAATGCTTCAAATATGAAAAATATTTTGAATTTTAACTTGTGCAAAGAGAAGTGATTGATTCATAATAGTCAAGTGACCTTTGGGAAGGAGGGACCATAATTTGATAGCACTTACTCATGAATTTAAAAATAATATAGCTCAATGTGAAAACAGGATCCTAAGTGTAAACAGGAAGCTAAAGTAATGAGAAAAGAGGTAGCTGTGGTTGATTAGAAGAATATATTAAAAAGGCATAATGGTGCACAGGTAATGATTAGCTTCGAAAGAAACAATGTACAAGTTAGAAAAAATATACATGACAAATTTCATGAAATATGTGATAAACCTGATTCTATTGCGGATTGAGAGTGGGAAGGGGGCAGGGAGAGGGGAATCATGATTGGAAAAATGGGAAGGGAGTGGGGAATGAGTGGGAAGCACCAGAGAGTCATTTTGTAAATCAATAAACCATTTGTTTGGAATCTAATGGCCTGGCCTGGTGTCTCAGGGCTGATTATGTCTGATTCCAGAACTGAAGGAATAGGTTCTGACAGCACTCAACACCTTCTGATTGTGTTAGCATCCCAAACCATGCATGGCAAGCTGCTTGAACTGCTGATATACTCAGGTCACCAGACAAAGATTTAGTCAGTGCTTTCATTTTAAGCACACCTACATGGCCAGCATGTAGCTGCTCCAACACTTCAGATGTCCTCCTGGACGGTACACAACTCAGTCATAGCATTAGGCAACCCTCATCAAGGGTTACTTCATGCCAGCTCTGGTAAAAATGGGGGAACTGGAATTTCTGCTGCATATTCCAGGCATTTCAAGCTGCTGTGTAGATGTGAGACAGTGTGGGATCTCTTCTAGTTCCTCTTTGAATCATCTCTGCCATAATAGAGATTTCCAGCTTGCATTAGAGAGAATACATTAAAAGGAGCATCCTCTTTTGTAAATATTTCAGATACTTATCCAAGTCAGACTCAAGACCTCTCTGTCAATCTGTTTCTAATTTTTCTCTGCAGTGGTGAGAGAGTGTGATGCAAAGGCTCTGGGGCATTCACTCCCATCACTCATAATATGTGATATAACTGCAATTATACTATGAATTGAGGCGTCACAGGCAAGTTTCACTGGACAACAACTGTAACATGTTCTTCAGCATTGGGGCATCCACCAGTGCCTAAATTTTCTCAGCACACTTGTGTAAATCTTATGTGTCAATGGTGTGACCACAGTAAGTGATGATTGGTTTAAAGAATTCACATTTGTCATGTCACGCTCTGACCCATAATCTTCTAATCTTTGTAAAACACTTCCTTGAGATTTTGGAGATGCTCCTTGTCATTCTCACCTGTAGCAATGATGTCATCCAGGTTACACTGAGTGCCTGGGGAGCCTTCTAGCGCCTAGTCCATAACTTTCTGCCAGAGTTAGGTGCAGATTCTACTCCAAAAGATAAGGCTTTTCTAGCAATAAAGCTCTTTGTAAGTGTTTGTGGTGAGAAACCCTTTTGACTTTCTTTCCATCCCCATCTGTAGGTGGGCCTCAGCTAAGTCCACTTTGCTGATGTGTTTTCCTCTAGAAAGTTTTGCAGACATATCCTCAATCCTGGGCAGAGGGTATTGATCTACTTACAGTTCTGGGTTGATGGTGACCTTAAAATCACCATGGATCCTACCTAACAAACCCATCCTTGGCTACTGGGATTACTGGTCTTGCTCATGGCTCCACTCAATCTTGGAAGGAATTCCTTCAGCCTCCATGTGATCTAGCTCACTGGCTGCTTTATCATGGATGGTGTAAGGAATTGGATGGGTTTTGTAAAGCTTGGGTGTGGCATTTTCATTTAACCCTGTTATACCCTTTATGTCTGAGTTTTTTACTGCCATCCTTGAAATCTACTGTTGCATCAACTTGTACCTTTCCTAACTTACTTTCATGGGTCCTCTGTCTTCCAAGAGGAAGACCATCATCATGTTAATTGTAGATCACTTTATGAATGCCTGCAAACTTGTTGCATTGGACAAACTAGGGTCAGCAGCAAAGACAGCTGAGATTGACTTCCAGATCCATGGATTTCCAATGGCACACTGTGTTAGATCAGGGTCCTCAATTCACGTCACATTTTTGGAGGGCATTCTGTATCTGACTAAGGCTATGGCAAATCTTTCCTCTGGGTTTCACCCACAGACCAATGGCCAGACGGAGCAAATGAACTGGGATATGGAATGAGTCCTGAGATGCCTGGCCTCAGAAAAAAACAGATGAGTGGTGTGACCTTTTGATGTGGGTAGAGGTCACCCACAACACCTTAGAACATTCTGCACATGGAAAGTCCCTGTTTGAATGCCAGTTTGGATATTCTACACCACTTTTCCCTAAGCAGGAGGCTGAGGCTGGGGTTCCTATAGCCCAAGATCTCATTCGATGCTGCAGGGAAAAATAGACAATAGACAATAGGTGCAGAAGTAGACCATTCGGCCCTTCGAGCCTGCACCACCATTTTGAGATCATGGCTGATCAACTACTATCAATACCTGGTTCCTGCCTTGTCCACATATCCCTTGATTCCCCTATCCTTAAGATACCTATCTAGCTCCTTCTTGAAAGCATCCAGAGAATTGGCCTCCATTGCCTTCCGAGGCAGTGCATTCCAGACCCCCACAACTCTCTGGTAGAAAAAGTTTTTCCTTAACTCTGTCCTAAATGACCTACCCCTTATTCTCAAACCATGCCCTCTGGTACTGGACTCTCACAGCATCTGGAACATATTTCCTACCTCTATCTTGTCCAATCCCTTAATAATCTTATATGTTTCAATCAAATCCCCTCTCAATCTCCTTAATTCCAATGTATACAAGCCCACTCTCTAACCTCTCTGCGTAAGACAGTCCGGACATCCCAGGAATTAACCTCGTGAATCTACGCTGCACTTCCTCTACAGCCAGGATGTCCTTCCTTAACCCTGGAGACCAAAACTGTACACAGTACTCCAGGTGTGGTCTCACCAGGGCTCTGTACAAATGCAAGAGGATTTCCTTGCTCTTGTACTCAATTCCCTTTGTAATAAAGGCCAACATTCCATTAGCCTTCTTCACTGCCTGCTGCACTTGCTCATTCACCTTCAGTGACTGATGAACAAGGACTCCTAGATCTCTTTGTATTTCTCTCTTACCTAACTCTAAACCGTTCAGATAATAATCTGCCTTCCTGTTCTTACTCCCAAAGTGGATAACCTCACACTTATTCACATTAAACGTCATCTGCCAAGTATCTGCCCACTCACCCAGCCTATCCAAGTCACCCTGAATTCTCCTAACATCCTCATCACATGTCACACTGCCACCCAGCTTAGTATCATCAGCAAATTTGCTGATGTTATTCTCAATGCCTTCATCCAAATGGTTGATGTAAATGGTAAACAGCTGTGGTCCCAATACCGAGCCCTGTGGCACCTCACTAGTCACCACCTGCCATTCCGAGAAACACCCATTCACCGCTACCCTTTGCTTTCTATCTGCCAACCAGTTTTCTATCCATGTCAATGCCTTCCCCCCGATGCCCTGAGCTTTGATTTAACCCACCAATCTCCTATGTGGGACCTTATCAAATGCCTTCTGAAAATCGAGGTACACTACATCCACTGGATCTCCCCCATCTAACTTGTTGGTTACATCCTCGAAAAACTCCAACAGATTAGTCAAGCATGATTTACCCTTGGTAAATCCAAGCTGGCTTGGTGCAATCCTATCACTGCTATCTAGATATGCCACTATTTCATCCTTAATAATGGACTCTAGCATCTTCCCCACCACCGATGTCAGGCTGACAGGTCGATAGTTCTCTGTTTTCTCCCTCCTTCCTTTCTTAAAAAGTGGGATAACGTTAGCCATTCTCCAATCCTGAGGAACTAATCCTGAATCTAAGGAACATTGGAAAATGATTACCAATGCCTAGGATGCAGATCATCTGGACCTGGGGATTTGTCAGCCTTCAGTCCCATCAGTCTTCTCATCACCGTTTCCTTTCTAATGTCAATCTGTTTCATTTCCTCTGTTACCCTATGTCCTTGGCCCATCCATACATCTGGGAGATTGCTTGTGTCTTCCTTAGTGAAAACAGGCTAAAGTACTCCTTAAATTCTTCTGCCATTTCTCTGTTTCCCATAACAATTTCACCCAATTCATTCTTCAAGGGCCTAACATTGTTCTTAACTATCTTCTTTCTCTTCACATACCTGAAAAAGCTTTTGCTATCTTCCTTTATATTCCTGGCTAGCTTTTTTCTCCCCGTATTGCCTTTTTAGTTAAGTTCTGTTGTTCCTTAAAAACTTCCCAATCATCTGTCCTCCCACTCACCTTAGCTCTGTCATACCTCCTAGGGCAAGGGAGATTTTGTTGGCCTCTACCCAGAATGCTGAAATGAAGGCAAACTGCAAGAGAAAACAAGGACCAGCTTTGGTCTTGGACCAGCTTTGGTAGACAGGTCTGGCTGCCTACTCAGGATTTGCCTCTCTGGGTGGAGTCTAGGAAGTTGGCACCCAAGTTCTTTGGACCCTTCAAGGTTCTCAAGAAAGTAAACCCAGTGGCTTACACCTTGCAGCTCCCCAAGATCCTCAAGATCAATCCCACCATCCACATTTCCAAATGAAAGCCAGTAAGCACTAGTCCTTTAGACCCCATCATCTGCTTCACTGCCACCCAGGTTTGTCAGTAGAGAACAGGGTGCTCGGCAGTTCCTTACAGACTGGGAATGATTTGGACCCAAGGATCGGTGCTGGCTTCCAGAAAGGGACATCTTCGATCCAGCTCTGATCCATGACTACCATCATCATCTCTCCAAGCAGCCAGGGCTGTCAGGAGTCAGCCATAGGGGTGGCAGTCTGGTTACAATATGCACCTGACCACACCATCTTCCAGGGTTTAGAATTTCTGGAATATGAATTGCTGGCCAAATCTATATTTTGGCACCCGGATTTTAATATTTAAAGAGCACCTAAACTAAGGTTCAGTGCTCAATCATCAGTTCTGCTTTGGATTCTTGTCTAGTATCTTGATTGTGTTTTGACCCTGTAGTTTGGAGCTCGATCTAGTGATCTGGTACTCTGCTGTCCCCAAAGAAGACCGCAAGCATGGGATGACTCAAGCAGATGACCAGCGATGGGGTGTGGGGCCATGATCAGCTCCATTTCAAAGTGTCGAGGAAGACAGAAGCATTGAGGTAAATGTGGAGGAGGTCAGCAGTCGCTCTCCATGGAAGCCACAGATCGGTGGCGTGGTAGTTGTTCTTCCCAGATGAACAGAGTTCGAGCAACCACTCTCCTTGGTTCTGGTGGGAGGATATTTTCAAAATGATGAGATTTATGTGGTTATTGATCTGTAGTTTATATCGCTCTCCTTCAGCGTTCTGTGTTTCTTCTCTTGTTGCCCATTGGCGGGTTGGGGTTCCAAACGGGCGATGTGTTGTGAAGGGGGGGTTGGGGATTTGTGGTTTGATGCTCTTGTTGGTTTTTCTGTGTGGGCAATCTGTTGGTTTCTGTGTGTGGGAGAGGGAGGTGGGGGGTATGGTGCTGTTGGTGCTGTTCTTTTTAGTGGGGGAGGGGCTTGGGGTTTGAGTAGCGAGGGAGGGTGTTGGGGGTTTTTGATGTTCTGGCTATCATCTTTCAGGTGGGTGGGTGTTTTGTGCAGGGGATGGGGGTGGGGGATTTGGGGTTTGTGAGTTTTTGTTCTTTTTCCTTTTCCTGCGGGGAGGGGTTGTTGATGTCTTTTCTTTCAATGGCTCCCGTGGTTTTTCTGTATTTCGTGGCTACCTGGAGAAGATGAACATCAGAATTGTAATGTACATGCATACTTTGGCAATAAAATGAACCTTTGAACTTTGAAATAGTTATTCGAAAAATAGCAATAAGTGGGCGGAAATAAATTGACCTTTCTCAGACTGTGACTAACAGGATGCCACAGGGATCAGTATTTGGACACCCAGTATTCGCAAAAATTTTTCACAGTGTGACTGAGGGGACCAAACATAATTTTACATTCCCTGACAATCCTACAATGCTAAATTTTGTGGAATTATAAGCACAGGGTTGCCAGGGGTGGGGTGGTGTTGTAGAATATAAGGAGGCTTCAAGTGGATGTGGACAAACAGAGTGAGTGAGAATATGACAGCTGAAATGGACAGTGGAAAAGTATGAGGTTATTCACTTTGGTTTAATAACAGTTTTTGTTCAATGATGAGATGAATAGGGGTAATATTCAGAGACCTACAGTATTTTTGCTGGTAGACATGTCACTGAAGGTCAACATGCAGATGTAGAATGAGATCAGGTTGTTTTAGCTATGAGAGGATTTGTCTACAGAATTAAGGAAGGGTTATTGCACTGGCACAGGACATTAAGAGTATTGTTTATAGTTTTACTCAAGAAAGGATGGAACTTGCAACATTCTTTGACACCCTCCAACTGTCTACATTTGCGATTCATCCCCACAGCAAACAAAACCTCAAGCAATCAATGAACTTCCCTTTCTCCTATCAAAATCCACCCCACCCTCTCTGCAAGGTAGAACTAACTTGTTTTCTCTTACCCCTCCCCCTTCTAGCTAGACTAACTTCTCCTTTTCTCAATCCTGATGAAGGGTCCAAGACTGAAATATCGATCTTTTTTCTTTCAGAGATGCTTCTTGACTGCTTTCCATTATCTTCTGTTTTTTTATGGCAAATCAGATTGAGTGGGGTTGGCAAAGGTAGTAATAAGCTAGAGTTGCATATCATTGGTGTATGTTATGAACTGAAGAGCACCATGCAGGACATTTTATGGAGAGGCAGCAGTATTCATACCCAGACATTGCAGTTCACCCTTGATAAGCTAAGTAGGTGCTGCTTGTTTCTTCAGAACCCAAGCAGGTGACCCATAAAGAAAATGAAAAGCCTGGAGGAGAAAAATCAGGGCAGTCTTAACCCTGAGTCACGCTGGAAAAGCTTCCATGAATGGTTGCCAATGCAAACTGCCAGCAGATATTGCCACTACAACATCATTACTGCACAGCTCTTAAAGAAAACAACAACAGGCATGGTGTTGCAGCAAATCAGATCACAATGGAAGTGAGACAAAAAAGCTGAAGGGAGAAGAATTAGAGACGGGAAACACAGCATTCTCCTGTGTGTCTGGAAACCCCAATGCAACTGAATAACTCCATGGCAACCCAACCCATCACTATCATTATACTGTAAATGGCACCAACCCACTGGAGGTTAAAGATTCATCAAGGGGCCGGTAACCTTAGCAACTTGCTCAAAGTTAATAATAATGAATGAAGCATGTGGATAAAAAGTGACGCACAAAATAATTCTGGCAGTGCCAGCAGGCATAATATTGATCTATTTGTGACTATTACATTTGTTATGAATAAGCTCTTAGAAACATAGAAACATAGACTTTTCTCGGGCTTTCAGTTGGCTACAAGTATCGATGGCAAACTCTGCCATCTTCATGATCAATACCTGTGCCGGCTGGAAGCCCGAGAAGAGGTCATTCGTCATATATGCCAGGAAAGCACTAGATCCTTTTTCAGATTTGTTACTCTTCACCAAATTGCTGCAAACCCCATCTTCTTATTTGTGTTTCTTCCCTTTCAGTCCTAACGAAGAGTCTTGGACCAAATGTCAACTATTTATTCTTCTCCATAGATGCTGCCTAATCTTCTGAATTCTTCCAGCATTTTATGCTTGATGTTTTACTCTTAGTTTTACTGCGTGAAAACATAAGTCATCAAAATGTCGAACCTTTAACAGTGAATTTCTATCAGTAACTGCAGAAACAGCCACTGTACGTGAATGATGTCCTTAGATTTGACATGCACACAAAGTTCCCAGTCAGTTTTCGAAAGCTCACCAATCAGTCTGGAAATGATCATCAGTGCACTCGGACACGTGGAAATGGCCCCCATTTGCAAATTGTATATCAAATGGATCCGGACCACCAGCATTTAACATTTTGACAGAATGGACAGATTTGATAAACCCACTGAAAATTTATTTATTAAATGTACTTCTTGCTGGGTAGGAGTTATGTATCATCCATGATGAATCTAACTAAAAAAAAATTACAGGTAGTTTTATGCACTTGGGATTTGTACCTGCACCTGTCTCTCAGGTTTGATGCATCTTTCCCAATCACATGTTCCAATAACCATTTTACATTAATGCCAAATAATGAAGAAGGGGTTACATTTTAACAGACCAAGGAGTTAAAAGTATACTTGCAAACTTCTGGTTCAAGCAAACCTCTTTAAAACAGCTAGACCATCATTTACAAAATAGTATAAAGATTAAAAAGAGGAAAAAAAAACATTTACATTTATATAGCCTTTTCCACAAAGTTGGGAGTTCTCAAAGTATCTACTGGTCCTTTTAATGTGGTTGGTCAAAGGATAACTATTTCCTAGGATGCATCTGATGCCCTTTTTTTTGGTATAGTACCATTGCACTGTTTACGTCTGTCTGAAGGAACAGGCAAGTCCTCAAGCTTAATGAAAAGAATATCACTTCTAATGTATTGCATTGAAATGTCACCAAGGGTTATGTGTTCAGGTCTTTATAGTAGGGTTCAAACCTAAATCAATCTAACTCCATCTGGCAGATAAATGCATGGCTGAGAAGCTGATGCAGGGGGCAGGGATTCAGGCTCTTGGATAATTGGGTTCTCTTCTGTTACTTCAAAAGTAACAGGTTGCACCTGAACCCAAGGGGGGCCAATATTCTTGCCGGCAGGTTTGTTAGAGCTATTGGAGATGGTTTCTACTAACTTGGCAGGGGGATGGGAACTGAAGTGAAGGGACTCAGGATAGGACAGATAGTAAATGTGGTGAACTACATGTGCCTGTCTGGACACACCCCCTGCTGACTGCTCCTGTGGCTCCTCCCACAGGCCTCTGTATAAAGGCGATCAAGGCCTGATGCTCGGCCTCAGTCTCCAGGATGTAGTATGATGGTCACTCACTGCTGGTTCCTTCTTCCAGTCAATAAAAGCCGATATCTCGCCTTTACGTCTCAGAGAGAGTTATTGATGGTGCATCAGTAAAAAAGTAAAGATAGTGTGCAGTCAGACTGTCAGGAAGGGCAGGCAGGTGATGGAACTTAGTTACACCAACAGGCTGAGTATTAAAACATTAGGGATGCAGAATCAGAAAGGATAACAAACACAGTATTCAAGGTGTTGTATCTAAATGCGCATAGTATAAAAAATAAGGTGAATAATCTTGTTGCAATATTACAGATTGCCAGGTATGATGTTGTGGCCATCACTGTATCATGATCGTAGTTGGGAGATGAATGTCTAAGGTTACACATTATATTGGAGGGATAGGAAGGTAGGCAGAGGGAGCGGCATGGCTCTGCTGGTAAAGAATGGCATCAAATCAGTAGAAAGGTGTGACATAGGATCAGAGATGTTGAATCCTTGTGGGTTGAGTTAAGAAACTGCAAGGGTAAAAGGTCATTGATGGCGGTTATATACAGGCCTCCCAACAGTGGCTGGGAGGTGGACCATAGATTATAAGAGGAAATAGAAAAGGTGTGTCAAAAGGGCAATGTTATGGTAGTCATGGGAGATTTTAACATGCAGGTCAACTGGGAAAATCAGGTTGGAAATGGATCTCAAGAGAGTGAGTTTGTTGAATGCCCAAGAGATGGCTTGTTAGAGCAGTTTGTCATTGAACCTGCTATGGGATCAGCTATACTGGATTGGGTGTTATGTAATGAACCAGAGGCGAGTAGAGAGCTGAAGGTGAAAGAACCCTTAGGAACCAGTGATCACAATATGACTGTGTTCAACTTGAAATTTGACAGGGAGAAAGTAAAGTCTGATGTAGCAGTGTTTCAGTGGAGTAAGGGAAATTACAGTGGGATGAGAGAGGAATCGGCCAAAGTAAATTGGAAGGAGCTGCCGGCAGGGATGTCAGCAGAGCAGCAATGGTGTGAGTTTCTGGGGAAAAACGAGGAAAGTGCAGGACAGGTGTATTCCAAAAATGAAGAAATACTCAAATGGTAAAATAGTACAACTGTGGCTGACAAGGGAAGTCAAAACTATTCTAAAAGCAAAAGAAAGGGTATACAACAAAGCAAAAAATAGTGGGAAGATAATTGGGAAGTTTTTAAAAACCTACAGAGAGCAACTAAAAAATCATTAGGAGGGAAAAGATGAAATATGAAAGCAAGCTAGCAAGTAATATCAAAGTGGATAGTAAAAGTTTTTATCAGCTTTGTTAAAAATAGAAGAGAAATGAGAGTGGATATAGGACTGCAAGAAAATGAGGCAGGAAAAATAATAATAGGGGACAAGGAGATGGCTGATGAACTAAGTGAGTATTTTTCATCAGTTTTCACTGTGGAGCACACTAACAGTATGCTTGATGCTGTAGTGTGCGAAGGAAGAGAAGGTGCTCAAAAAGCTGAAAGACCTAAAGGTATATAAGTCACCCGGGCCAGAAGAACTGCACCCTAGGGTTCTGAAAGAAGTAGCATTAGAGATTGTGGTGGCACTAGAAATAATCTTTCAAAAAGCATTGGTCCTGGCATGGTGCCAGGGGCCTGGAAAATTGCATATGTAACTCCACTCTTTAAGAAAGGAGGAAGGCAGCAGAAAGGAAATAATAGACCAGTTAGCCAGACCCCAGTGACTGGGAAGATGTTAGAGTCAATTGTTAAGGATGAGGTGATGGACCATTTGGTGACACAGGACAAGAGAGAACAAAGTCAGCATGGTTTCCTTCAGGGGAAATCCTGCCTGAATAACCTATTGGGATTCTTTTAGGAGATTACAAGTAGGATAGATAAAGGGGATGCAGTGCATGCTGTGTATTTAGTCTTTCAGAAGGCCCTTGACAAGGCCGTACATGAGGCTGCTTACCAAGTTAAGAGTCCATGGTAAGTTACTAACATGATTAGAACATTGGTTGATTGGTAGGAGGCAGTCAGTGGGAATAAAAGGTTGGCTACCAGTGACTAGTGGTGTTTAGCAGGGTCGGTGTTGGGACCATTTCTTTTTATACTGTATATAAATTAATCAGATGATGGAATAGATGGCTTTGTTGCCGAGTTTGCAGATGATATGAATATTGGTGGAGGGGCAGATAGTGTTGAGGAAACAGGTAGGATGCAGAAGGACTTAGACAGATTAGGAGAATGGGCAAGAAAGTAACAAATGAAATACAATTTTGAAAAATGCATGGTCATGCACTTTGGTAGTAGAAATAAATGTGCAGACCATTTTCCAAATGGGGAGAAAATCCATGAATCTGAGATGCAAAGGGACTTGGGAGTCCTGGTGCAGAACACCCTGAAGGTTAACTTGCAGCTAAAGTCGGTGGTGAGGAAGGCAAATGCCATGTTAGCATTAATTTCAAATGTTCTAGAATACAGAAGCAAAGATGTGATGCTGAGGCTTTATAAGGCACTGATGAGGCCTCACCTCGAGTATTGTGAACAATTTTTGGCCCTTCATCTTAGAAAAGATGTATTGGCATTGGACAGGGTCCAGAGGGGGTTCACATGGATGATTCCAGGAATGAAAGGGTTGTCATACAAGGAATGTTTGATGACCCTGGGTCTGTACTCGCTGGACTTCAGAAGGATTGGGAGGAAATCTCATTGAAACCTTTCCAATGTTGAAAGGCCTAGACAAATTAGATGTGGAAAGGATGTTTCCCATTGTGGGAGAGTCTAGAACAAGAGGGCACAGCCTCAGGATAGAGGGGCGCCCTTTCAAAACAAAGATACGAGGAAATTTCTTTAGCCAAAGGGTGGTGAATTTGTGGGATTTCACAGCGACATGCAACTGTGGAGGCCAGGTCGTTGGGAGTATTTAAGGCAGAGATTGATAGCTTCTTAATTGGGCATGGCATCAAAGATTATGGACGGAAGGCTTGGAACTGGGGTTGAGGAATAGATTAAAAAAAGTATCAGCCATGATTAAATGGCAGAGCAGACTCAATGGGCCAGATGGTCTTATTCTGCTCCTATGTCTTATGGTCTTATAGAGTCACATTACACCCCAGTATCAGACAGCCAAGGCTGTAGCTAAATTTGGCTTAAAATCATAAATTATATTTTATTATTGATTAGTAGCATAAAACTTTAAAATAGCATTTTTAAAATTAACTATCCACCAAAATATCCACAGTCGTTACTCAGAAAAAAAGCATGGAAATCTATATAACTAGGACCTTAAAAGATTTTGTAAACATTCAAATAACAGACAAACAGCAAATCAGGTATCTGTATTGTAGTAAATGAATTGTACTTTATTCATGAGCACAATGGTAGATCACTGCATAAAGCAATGATAAAGCATCTTCTTGGGCGCTATTTTTCAGGAACTAGCAGCAACTGGCAATAATTTGATGATATAAGGTTCATAATTTATTTTAAGCCATCTCTCGCTTATAGAGAGGGCAAAGGTTCAGCTCCAGAAGAGCTAAGGAAAATGTAGTCATTACATTAATGCACTAATGCTGACGATTTTTGGCACCCTGGGGTATTCCAGATGATGGCAATAGTGCATGGAGGAATATATAAAATGTGATGATGTCCCAGCTTAGCATTTAATGGATGAGGGGGTATCTCAGAAATACTCTTGATGATAACATTATTAGAGAAAAACAATCATAACAGACATTTCCCAGGTGGCAATTTTTAAAGAATGTGTTTGAATGGGAAATCTCTGCAAATGTACATGTTATTGTTTTAATTATATTTTGTGCACCTTAATGAGATGAATTTGAATTGCTGAAATCTTAGCTATTACCTTCATATACCATACACCATAAGTAATAAATGCTGAATCCTTCAGTAGTCCATTTAGTAAATTAACTCATTAAACATTATGCACTTTGAGACTTAACAATTACCATATTAATTTTGTTCTTGCTTGTTAGCAAATTGTTGCTTGCCAACTGTGACTCTCTCAGGTAGCATTGAATTGTGTCCCAACAGAAGGGGCTATCAAAATACTTTTAGATGACACTTTTTTTGATTAACAACACCCAATTTATATCAGTGGTTCCCAGACATTTTTGGGTTACCTCCCCCTTGACTCCCAGACCTTGTGCCCTGTGTCTCCTCTCCTTTTCAGGACAATACATAAAAACTATAAAGAATTTAGATCTATGATGCACAATGGAAGAAAATAGGAACTGCAAATTCAAAGCAGTGACAAATAATTGTAAAAATTATTCAAATCTTTTTAAAGCTATGAATTATTTAATTACAGTAAGAACAATTTTCACCAACAATTTTAGAACATTTATTAGTAGTCCAACTATTTACTACTTCATTGCTTTTTTCACCTTCTAGTGAGATGGATGGGCTGGGTGCTGTGATATCAGCTTCTCAACATCAGGCTGAATATCTCTCGGAAGGCATCTCAGATTCTTCCTCTACATTTCCTGTTAATTCCTCATTACAAGTGTTCAGAAATAGATTTGTTACCCAACCTTTTGGATCAAGAGAAGACCCTGAAACCTCTCTGACATGTCTTTAAGCAGCACAGCCGGTTAGGCATAGTATACTTCAAGGTCACCATCATTCTTTCTTTCTCTTCCAACTCAGAGAGGCTCGGATATGGGAAAAGTCACGATGACTTGTATTACACTTAAATAGGGTTAACTTGGACAGAACTGTGGAGATGACGGAGTGGACTTTGATAAGATTTGCATCATTTCCTTGCAACCATTAATCTTTGTGAATAATTTCTACAAATAAGCAGTGTTGTGCCTAACATTATTGAGTTTACCAAATGAAGCATTCAAGCCTTCAATGAATTTTATCATTGTTTCAAAAAGTGGATATAAGTGTTTCAGGTAGTTTCCATTTTGAGAGCCATTTTACCTCTGTGTGCAACAGCAAGCATTCAACCTGTTCATTATTCTCAATACAAAACTCTCAAAGTAGTTGAGAATTGAGAGCATGGGACTTGATTTTATTTGCCACTGTGATAACAGTAGATTCAAGATTCAAAAACTTTATTGTCATTCTAACCGTACATCAGCTCTGCAGGGCAGAATGAGAGCGTTTCCCAGGAGCAGTGCAATCATAACATAACAAATGCAATGCTAAATAATAAACATAACAATAAGTAGTAAAACACAACAGCCACATGTCAGTTAAAAACAAGTTATAAGTGTCCAGTGCAAGATAAAAGTGTCCAAAGCAGAGTCAGGTAGAGCAGCTATTTAGCAGTCTGACTGCCTGTGGGAGGAAGCTGTTTAGTAGCCTTGTGGTTTTTGTTTTGATGCTCCTGTAATGCTTACCTGATGGCAGAAGAACAAACAGTTCATGGAGAGGGTGTGAGGGGTCTTTAATGATGTACCGTGTCTTCTGGAGGCATTGACTCTGAAAGAGGTTTTAGGCAGCTGATCACTTACGTTTTTTGTAACAAAATATTTTCTGCCACAGTGAATAGTAATTATGTTAGGTACAGCTTTTTTCAAGAAAATAATAACCCTTTGGTGGTGTCATGTCATTGATGGTACCCTATCTATTATACAAGCAAGAATGTTGGTGAGTGGGTTATCCTTCCCTTTGAAATATTGGTCAACAATGCAAAATAGTGACTCCCCCTTCAAATCTTTTGCTAGTCTCCTTGCAAATAATAGCTTTTGAATCTTGCTTTCATCTCTTTTGAAGCAAACGTAACCAAGAAGCAAATAGTCTTTGCCTGGCAAAGTTGACTTATCTAAATCTGAGAACAATTTCTGTTGTCCTAGGTATTTTGCATAATGTGTCTTCCACATTTGCAGACATTTTATTTATTCTTCTTTGAACAGAGTTGTCGCTAAGCAGTATTGTTTTAATTATTTGGTCTGGTGACTTATGCAAAATCATACTCTGGACCTTGCTAACTGCTGGCAGAGTCAATTCTTCACCATTGTATGGAATGTTCTAGATTTAGCAATGAACAATTAAATGTTGTATGAAGCACGCAAACCATCACTGTTTTGTTGTGAAATGCAGACAAACATGTTTTAAAGTACCGGTATTTTCCATTTCTGAAAGTTTTCACGAAGCGACTGAAAATAAGCCAAGTTCTTATTTGCTTTATGTTCTCTTCAAATGTTCTAGGATCCAGGATGGTTTCAATGCCTCATTTGAAAGAAATCTTATCATACAATTGACACATTGGCTGCTGTTGGTTGCTTGGTGCTGGTATAAATCCATATTTCAGATTCTCCTCCTCACTATACTGACTACACTTCTTTTCCATTTGGTTTGCTTCTGCCATTTTTGTTATGGATTAACGACCACAGTCAATCACCTATCCGTCCGGTCCAGCCTCAAGCACTGTGATCAACTAAGGAGAAATTTTTGACATCTTCATAGTTCAGGCAAAACCTGACTCATTGCCTGAAGATACATAAAAAGGGACAGAAATATCTTAGTTGGATTGTGAGCTGGAGAAATGTGGCCAAGACCATTCAAAAGGGCAGATTATAAAGTTTACCCACTGAGTGCCATACCCTAATTCACTGGAACTGTGTCACTGTGTGATTAGAGTATGGGAATTGTTCTAGCTAACACTATTATAGTAGCAAACGGCAATGATGCAGGGGTGGGCCCAGAAATAACATGGTTTCTTCAGTCCACATTTCTCATGATACAGCAAATACAGAAGTGTCACATTGCTTTTCAATAAATATAATGTGCTTTAAGTCTAACAAAATGGTGGGCTAGCAAGAGATGAGGTGATTACATGATCATTGTAATCAATTATGAAGCACTGAGGTTCAAATGCCTACAATGAATAATTCATTTCTTAAATTAAGCCTCTAATCCCTCAGCAGCCAGCTTGCTACCAAGAGCCCCCACCCTCATCACCCCGTTAATTTTTATCACCCCTTAGAAACTCCCACTGTCTCCGGGGGACAATATTGCCCACTTTGGGAACCACTAATTTATACTAATCTGAAACTGTTCATTAGTATGACCTAACATGTATGAAATAGCTTCTGTTTGGAAAGAGTATATAATATATACAAAAGGTTCCAATTATTAGGCAGGAACAGTTCATATTCTTATAGAGCATTTGTAATATTTTGAGTAATATGAAAAGACTTCAGATCTACTGTCTGTCTTTTTGTCTATAACACTAATAATAAATGAACAAATAAAAGAATGATAGTTTGACACCTAAGCTAGCTCAAATCAACCCTTAATGTAGGATAAGTATCCCAAATGCCCGATGAGACTTGCACATGGAATAAACCAGCTTTGGGGCATCAATATGAGACTTCAGAATGGTGAGATTATCCTGATATTTAACATTGCTGTTCAGCTACATTGAAGAAATGGTCCTTCTCCTCATCCTTTCTAACCAATTACATTTTCATCCAACATACTGAGAAGCTAAACTGAAAGACTTGTTCACTTTCAAAAGAGAACTGTTCTGTGCTGCAGAAAAATGGAAATAATCTGTAGATTTAGATTAGATGACTTACCTTCATTAAGTTCATGATGTGAATGAAATTTGAAGATGACATAATTAAGTTTGAACTTGTTGCATTCAGTATGTGATTAATCAGACACCCCAGCTATGTGACCGATCATGCATAAAAGAATGTTTGAAACAGATGCATGTGAAAATAAATGTATCTACAACAAAAATAATATTCTTACAGATTATAATTAATAATAAACTTCAAAGATAACTGATTGATGTGCTGGTGCATCGCAGACAATCTGGTGCTACAAAACAACGGCAGTACAGAAATGATCCTCACAAATACTGGATGTTTACTTTCTCCCTAACATCTTTCTCGGTTTCAGAAATGATCAGTCACATAGATGGGGTGTTTGATTGATGGTGTACTGAATGCAACTAGTTCAAACTTAATTAAGTCGATTTCAAATTTCATTCACTTCATAAGCTTACTGAAGGTAAGTTATCTTGAAATCTACAGATAATTTCCATTTCTTTGCGGCACAGAACAATTCTCTTTTTAAAGAAATGAACACATCTTTTAGTTTCCTTCTTTTCATATAACCTTTTCTCTCTCTGTTGGCATGTCCACTTCCATATATTTGCAGGTATTTCATTATTACAGGCTTGCCAGACTCACGTATATTTACAATAGCCCTTTTAACTAATGCTTTAAAATTGTTTCCTTTCATTCACATCTGTCCCTGCTAGTTCTGATGAGTAGTGAGAGCCGATATTTCCTTATGGAAGCAATTTTGTTTAACCTACTGATAAGCCCATTAATGTTATTACCAGTCCTGATGAGCAACGACACTTCACTGGGCAAAAGAAACCATGTCACCCGTTCAGAGTGTGACCGCCTCCAGCAGCAAAGTTTTTGCAGAGAGGAAGGAGTAATCCAGTTTCTGGTTCCATTCTCCAAACACATCACTTTTACCTGTGAATAAAACATAAGATGTAGAAAACTAGAGGATGTTTTTTGGCCCCTCATAATTACTCTGCCATCAACAACATCATAGCTGATCTTCTGCCTCGGCATCATTTTTCTTTACTAAACCTGTGTCCTTAGAATATCCAGAAACCTACTCATCTCTGTTTTGACTGAACTCAGCGACTAAGTTTCCACAGACCCCTGGGGTAGAAAATTCCAAAGATTCTATACCATCTAAGTGATGAAATTTCCCCTTATGTCAGTCTCAAATGATCTCTCCTTTAATCTTAGACCATGTCTCTTGGTTCTGGACACTTTGGCAAGGAGCGAACATTTGCACAATTTGCCAAACTCACTAAACCTACTTAATCTCCCCTCACAGGACAATTAATATGCAAATAAATTGTAGAACCAGTAGAATGTCAAAATTTCCTTATCTCCTACTCCTCCTGGGCCACGAGGCATCACCACAACACTAAATAAAAGTATTACATGCCCTTCTCTGGGAACTTTGGCATCTCCAGAAATGTTTTGATTGTGACCTTGTTGTAGTACAGAGTTCTTTGGGATTTCAAGTAACATTCAGTGGCAATGCAAATATCTGCAACTTTAGAGTACTAATGGATGCCTAGGATTGCTGAAATGTAAGTGGTTAAATTGGAATATATCGAAAAGGATTGAGAATGTGTAGTTTACCTCCTACTACAATTTAGCATGGGTTATCTCAGTTAACATCAGGGAAGTTACTTTTCTTAGTATCTACTGGAAATCAGTATCAATTCAGGTAATATTGAAAGCAAATACTTCTCATAATTTAACCAACATGGTAATTCTGAAACATCTCTACTTCTATCTCAAATGGCAGTCCTACGCAATGAATAAAAGATCAGGGTGTGTACATCTAAAATTCACGATGCTGACTGTTGTTTTCTCCTTGTTAGCTTATTTGTACACAGAATAAAGCAATCTTTGAGCTTTTATTCTCATAATTAAAATAAAGCACTTGAGAGAGAAAGACGAAATGTGGACACTAAAATAGAGAAGTATTTTTATTTTCAATTGAGATTAATAGCTTGGTTTCCTACTTATTGGTACTAAGCAATAATAAACAGGGTATTCATTGCTGAATAAAAATGATAAACATTCCCCATCTAGTATAAAGCATTAAGATGCATTTGCAGTATTGCCTATTAGTGCAATATTCCTTAATCCATTTGATAGCTGCTGGGTTGAATGTTAGTCCTATGTTTAATTATAGGTATGGCAATTACTCAGGCAATAATCTTAGTAAAATGAATCTACAGTTGCACAAACATTGCCTGACTTGCTAGTATTTTCAGCATTTTCATGTCTGTTTTTATACTTTGCAAATGCACTTTCCAGAATTTGAAATGAGAAGAATTTGTATAATAAAAAAGTATAAACGCAGAAACATAGAAAACCTACAGCACAAGCCCTTCGGCCCACAAAGTTGTGCCAAACGTGTCCCTACCTCAGAAATTACTAGGCTTTCCCATAGCCCTCTATTTTACTAAGCTCCATGTACCTGTCTAAAAGTCTCTTAAAAGACCCTGTCATATCTGCCTCCAACACCGTTGCAGGCAGCCCATTCCATGCACTCACTCTGAGTAAAAAATTTACCCCTGACATCTCCTCTGTGCCTGCTTCGCAGCACATTAAACCCGCGTCCTCTTGTGGCAATCATTTCAGCCCTGGGAAAAAGCCTCTGACTATCCACATAATCAATGCCTCTCATCATTTTGTACACCTCTTTCAGGTCATCTCTCATCCTCCATTGCTCCAAGGAGAAAAGGCCGAGTTCACTCAATCTTTTCTCATAAGACATGCTCCCCAATCCAGTCAACATCCTTGTAAATCTTCTCTGCACCCTTTCCACATCCTTCCTGTAGTGAGGTGACCAGAACTGAGCACAGTACTCCAAGTGGAGTCTGACCAGGGTCCTATATAGCTGCAACATTACCTCTCGGCTCCTAAATCCATGACTGATGAAGGCCAATGCACCATATGCCTTCTTAACCACAGATTCGACCTGTGCAGCTGCTTTGAGTGTCCTATGGACTCAGACCCCAAGATCCCTCTGATCCTCCGCACTGCCAAGAGCCTTACCATTAATACTATATTCTGTCATTATATTTGACCTACCAAGATGAACCACTCCACACATATCTAGGTTGAACTCCATCTGCCACTTCTCAGCCCAGTTTTGCATCCTATCAATGTCCCACTGTAACCTCTGACAGTCCTCCACACTATCCACAACACCTCCAACCTTTGCATCATCAGCAAACTTACTAACCTATCCCTCCACTTTCTCATCCAGGTCATTTATAAAACTCATGAAGTGTAAGGGTCCAAGAACAGATCCCAGAGGCACTCCACTGGTGACTGACCTTCATGCAGAATATGACCCGTCTACAACCACTCTTTGCCTTCTGTGGGCAAGCCAGTTCTGGATCCACAAAGCAATGTCTCCTTAGATCCCATGCCTCCTTACTTTCTCAATAAGTCTTGCATGGGGTACCTCATCAAATGCCTTGCTGAAATCCATATACACTACCTCTACTGCTCTTCCTTCATCAATGCGTTTAGTCACATCCTCAAAAAATTCAATCAGGCTCGTAAGGCACAACCTGCCCTTGACAAAGCCATGCTGACTACTCCTAATCATATTATACCTCTCCAAATGTTCATAAATCCTGCCTTTCAGGATCTTCTCCATCAACTTACCAACCACTGAGGTAAGACTCACTGACCTATAATTTCCTGGGCTATACCTACTCTCTTTCTTGAATAAAGGAACAACATCCGCAAACCTCCAATCCTCCGGAGCCTCTTCCATCCCCATTGATGATGCAAAGATCATCGCCAGAGGCTCAGCAATCTCCTCCCTTGCCTCCCACAGTAGCCTGGGGTACATTTCATCCGGTCTCAGTGACTTACCCAACTTGATGTCTTCCAAAAGCTCCAGCTCATCCTCCTCCTTAATATCTACATCCTCAAGCTTTTCAGTCTGCTGTAAGTCATCACTACAATCACCAAGATACTTTTCCATAGTGAATACTGAAGTAAAGTATTCATTAAGTACCTCTGTTATTTCCTCCAGTTCCATACACACTTTCCCACTGTCACACTTGATAGGTCCTATTCTTTCACGTCTTATCCTCTTGCTCTTAACATACTTGTAGAATGCCTTGGGGATTTCCTTAATTCTGCCCGCCAAGGCCTTCTCATGACCCTTTCTGGCTCTCCTAATTTCCTTCTTAAGCTCCTTCCTAGTAGCCTTATAATCTTAAATAAATCAGTGTGCCTTGAAATTGATTAGATATTACACAATTATCTTACAATAACAGCCCCAATTTCGGGATAACAGAGGCTAAAAGTAAAATTATATGAGAAGCTATGTTTTCCAAAAAAAGCCTTAGAGTGAAATTGTAACAGTCTTACAGTTTAGAGCACAAATTCTTAAGTAAAAATCAGGAAATAAATGTTTGTTTTGAAAGCTTAAGACATTGTCCACAGTATTAACACTCTTCCAAGCCACCACTTCTCTTTTGCACCTAAACTGAATGTTGTTCTAAAGAACTGAACTGGACTTCAATAATGTATTCAAAAAATATTGTCCCACAATGATGTCATCCTAATAATATAATAACATATTCTGGTTATCATTTGGATTCCCACAGTCAACAGAGAATTGATTTCTTCCTACATTGTCATTAGATATACTTTCTACTTCATTCTTTTTGAAAGCTAATTAACTGACACATGAAGTCTCATGACCAACCACAAAAAGATGGTACTGGCCATTGCCAAAGGTACTGGTTGTCCACTCTATCTGTGCCTCTCATAATATCATGCACCACTGCTAAAAGCCCTTGCTTGCTCAACCTTTCCTCATTGGACATGTTCTTTAGTCCAGGAAACATCATGGTAAATTTCCTCTGCACCCTCTCTAAAGTTTCCACCTCCTTCTTGTAATGAGATGACCAGAAATAAACACAATACTCCAAGCGGTCTAACTGGAATCTAGTAGAACTGCAAATAACCTCACATCCCTTGAACTTGACTAATGGAGGCCAACACACCAAGGCCTTCTTAACAACCCTATCAAGATCTGTGCGACTTTGAGAGATCAATGAACTTAGACCTCAAGATCCTTCTGTTCTTCCACACTGCTGAGCATCCTGTCACTAACTTTGTACTCTGCCATCAAGTTTGATCTTCCAAAGTGTATCACTTCACAATGTTACAGATTGAACTCCATCTGCCCAGTTCTGCATCCTACCCAGTTCTGCATCCTACTAATGTCCCATTGAAGCCAATGACAATCTTCTACACTATCCACAACATCACCAGCCTCCATGCCATCTACAAACTTATTTAACCCGGCCTTCCACTTCCCCATTCAGGTTTTTTATAAACATCACAAAGAGTAGAGTTCCAGAATGGATTCTTGCAGGACACCATTAGCCATTGACTGCTAAACAGAATACACTCCACCTATTACTACACTCTGCTGCCTCTGAGCGAGAAAATTTTGAATCCCTGCAGCCATGTTTCCATGGTTCCCATGCCTCCTGACTTTCTGAAACAGTCTACAGTGGGGTACCTTGCCAAATAAGACCATAAATGCCTTAATAAAATCTATGTACATGACATCCATCATTCTACCTTCATCAGTTTGCTTTTTCAACTCACACAAAGTAAAGTGATTGTGGTTGAGGTCAAACATCCTAGCCTTAGGACTCTGCAGGAGTTCCTTTTGGCAATGCTTACAATCAGAATCAGAATCAGAATCAAGCTTATTATCATTGGCATGTGACATGTAATTTGATAACTTAGCAGCAGCGGTTCAATACAATACATAATCTAGAAGAGAAAAAAATAAAATAATAATAAATAAATCAATCAATTACAGTATACATATATTGAATAGATTAAAAATCATGCAAAAGGCAGAGATACTTTATATTAAAAATAGTGAGGTAATGTCCAAGGGTTCAACGTCCATTTAGGAATGGGATGGCAGAGGGGAAGAAGCTGTTCCTGAATCGCTGAGTATGTGCCTTCAGGGTTCTGTACCTCCTACCTGATGGTAACAGTGAGAAAGGGGCATCCCCTGGGTGCTGGAGGTCTTTAATAATGGATGCTGCCTTTCTGAGACACTGCTCCCTGAAGATGTCCTGGTACTTTGTAGGCAGTGCCCAAGATGGAGCTGACTAGTTTTACAACCCTCTGCAGCTCCTTTCAGTCCTGTGTAGTAGCTCCTCCATACCAGACAGTGATGCAGCCTGTCAGAATGCTCTCCACGGTACATCTATAGAAGTTTTTGTGTGTATTTGTTGACATGCCAAATCTCTTCAAACTCCTAATGAAGAATAGTTGCTGTCTTGCCTTCTTTATGACTACATTGATATGCTAGGACCAGGTTAGATCTTGGCACCCTGGAACTTGAAAATGCTCATTCTCTCCATTTCTAATCCCTCTATGAGGATTGGTATATGTCCCTTCATCTTACCCTTCCTGATGTCCACTATCATCTCTTTCATCTTACTGATGTTGAGCAAGGTTGTTGCTGCAACACCACTCAACTAGTTGGCATATCTCACTCCTGGACCCCCTCTCGTCACTACCTGAGATTCTACCAACGATGCTTGTATCATCAGTAATTTATAGATGATGTTTGAGCTATGCCTAGACAGACAGTCATGTGTATATAGAGAGTAGAGCAGTGGGCTAAGCACACACCCCTGAGGTGCGCCAGTGTTGATCCTCTGCGGGGAGGATATGTTATCACCAATTTCCACAGATTGTGGTCTTCCAGTTAGGAATCGAGGATTCAATTGCAGAGGGAGGTAGAGAGGCCCAGGTTCTGCAACTTCTCAATCAGGATAGTGGAAATGATGGCACTAAATGCTGATCTATAGTCAATGAACAGCATCCTGACATTAGTGACTGTGTTATCTAGGTGGTCTAAAGTCATGTGGAGAGCTATTGAGATTGTATCTGCCATTGACCTATTATGGCGTTAGGCAAATTGCAATGGGTCCAGGTCCTTGCTGAGGCAGGAGTTCAGTCTAGTCATGACCAACCTCTCAAAGCATTTCAGCACTGGCAATGTGAGTGCCTCCGGGTGATAGTCATTAAGGCAGCTCACATTATTCTTCTTTGGGACTGGTATAATTGTTGCCTTTTTGAAGCAAGTGGGAACTTCTGCCTGTAGCAATGAGAGGTTGAAAATGTCCTTGAATACTCCCGCTAGTTGGTTGGTACAGATTTTCAGAGTCTTACCAGGTACTCCATCGAGACCTTCTGCCTTGTGAGGGTTCATGCTCTTTAAAGACAGTCTAACATCGGCCTCTGAGACAGAGATCACAGGGTCATCAGGTGCAGCAGGGATCTTCACAGCTGTACCTGTGTTCTCCCTTTCAAAGTGGGCATAGAAGGCGTTGAGCTCATCTGGTAGTGAAACATCACTGCTAATCATGCTATTGGGTTTCGCTTTGTAGGAAGTAATGTCTTGCAAACCCTGCCAGAGTTGTCATACACCCACTGTTGCCTCCAACCTCATTCGAGGCCTAACCATCTTCAGTTGCTTGTTCTTCTAAAACAAAGTTAGAAATTAAGATATTCACTGATGATTATACTTGATCAATTCAAATTGATACACAAATTGACAAATTCAATTTGTGATTCCACAAAAACTCTTTGTCGTCTTCATTTCACTAAGTTGTCAGGTCATCAATTGGCATCCAAATCCTTTCTACTATTCACAAGTTACAAATATGGAGCACATGCAAGTCTATGCTTGTGCAATTCCAAGAAGCTCAGAACCATTTAAGATAAGACAACCTGTCTGAAATATTCATTCTATCTATAACCATTGCATGATGACTGTAGTGTGCACCACAAACAAAATATATTGTACATATTCACCCAGGCCACTTCAAAAGTTTTTCCAAAGAAGCAAAATCTACCACTAAAAAAAACAAACCTTCCAAAGCACTGCAACAGAACTACTTGCATACCTCTTCCAAGCTGCACTATCTTGATTTGGAGATACGTTACTGGCCTTTCACTACCACTGGATCTTTGTCCTGCACTGTGTCACCAGAAAGTTCTTCTACACTGTGACTCACCTTCATCTTCTTGGGGCAATTAGGGATGAGCAATAAATATTGGCCTGGTCAACAACACGAAACCTAATAAAATGAATGATTCATAGCATAACTTTCAACTTACCAATTCAAAATTTACTTAATCAGATCGCGCTTACATCTTGAAATCCCTGGAAAACCTTTCTTGCCGTAGAACATTCTGCCTCCCAGGGACACTCGATAAAGAGGAAAATTTTAGCTAGTCATAACTAAATACTCCAGTGGCATCTTTTTCAGTTACCACTTGCCGATACCGTTTAAAATGGCAATGTTTCTGAGGTAGTTCCCATTAATGCCAGCAGCCCTCCAGTATTGCACTGAGCGGATGTTATTCAGATGTGACTCTAGGCAAGGAGAATCAGAAGATTATTCATCTGAGGTGAAAGCACAGCCAAGACTGATCTCATCAAACAAGCATAGTAGTGAACATTTCAGAAAGAATGGGAACTCACTAGAGAGTAATCAGCAGAGGGGAGTAAAAGTCAAAATGTTTACTTTTGCGTTGCAAAGGCCTGATGCATTGACCTGTGCTTTGGTCCAGTTGAAGTTAAATATCCTAGGTGGAAAAATAATCATTGACAATATCTTTGTTCCCTCCACCCTTTCCCATTCTCTGCAACTTAAAAACAGGTCTGACTTCTGACTTTTCCTGATTATGATGAAAGTTGTTTCTTTTCCTTTTTCCAAAAATGTCACCTGGCCAGCTGAGTACTCGCAGTATTTTCTGTTTTTAGTTCAGATTAGATTTCATGTTTTTATTTCAAAGGTCACAGCTTTCTATGAAACCATAAATGATAGCTGACTAATGCCTTTATTTTCCACAATAAGTATAACCATCTTAGAACTCTACTTTCACGTCTCAGTTTGAATTACGTAGTTTTTTAATTTGCATATTTGTATTTATATTTGCATTGTAGAAGCTGTAGATAGTGAAGCAATGGAAGCAGTCATCCAGACATCAGTCATCCTTTATCAGTCTCCTACATAAATTTCTGTATTTTGATAGTAGCAGCCACACACTGCATTTATGCTTTTTTGAAGTATGTGCAGATCACTGGGAAGTGTACACATAAAAGTGTTTCTATCATATCTTTGCTGCTTAATAATTCACAAAATACATTGGGATGGGAATCTATTACATTTCCTCCAAATCCTGCTGTAGTTTTCTTTATGTTTATTTCAGAGAAGTTTTATTTCTTTCTGCAGTTGTAAATTTTAAAGCCACGGGATGTTTAGTGCCATGCATCTGTTTTCTATCTGCATTGTATTCTGTGTTGTACATTTATTATGTTTATTATGGTAGTTCGTCATGTGGGTGAGGCGTGGTATGTTTGACAGGAATATAATGAAATTGTTATGAAGATTAAGGATTTAATACCAGTAATTCAAAGTTTTTTGCAAGAAAAGCAAAATGTCTTGCAAGTGCAGTCTCAATTGGACGATTTGAAAAACCTTTGTGAAGATGTTGCTAAGCAGCATAATGTGCTGTTGTCTTTAATGCCTACCTCAGAGCAAGGTTAACAAACTGAAAGGTTTGCAAATATTCAGACTCTTATTAATGCAATCACAGCTGAGGATGAACAATGGCAGAACCAAACGTGCAATGTTGAAGGTCAAGTTGCTGGAGTAAATGAAAATATTTGTCAAGCCACAGGGTATGCTTTGACTATGTATAAAACTGATGATTTTTAGTACACCCTGAAGACATTGGGTTTAATGTGAACATGCATGCAGCAGGTTCTCTTGCTAGCAGAGCACCCTGTGTGACTGATACCACCTTCACACACATCAGAACGCAGCTGATTTGGCTGAGTTATGCATGAGACAACAAGTATTGAGGGATAAAGATACATTAGAAGAATAAAAGGAACAGATGGAAGAACAGCTTCAGAGAAACAAAGAACATCTTCGGAGAGGAAAGGAGCAGATATAAAGAAGGAAAGAATGGCTTCATTTGCAGAAGAAATTGCAGCCAAGACAGCCAAAGCAAAAGTTCTGAAGGCTTCAAGTGCTCTGGTTGCTAAAGGTGTTCCAGCAGGACAGTTGTATGGTGTGAGTTGGGACAGAGAAAATCCAACATACTCAATGTCAATATGGATACATTTGTTCCTCATTGTCTATGAGCCACGAGTTTGGGATGTTGAGGGTATTTATTCTCAGCCTGCACTAAGGAGGCACTCTGAGCCTATGTCATATCCAATAGCACGGTACTTTCAGGACATTAATTTACAGTATGGTGACACTCGTGTTTCATAAGACTATAAGACATAGGAACAGAATTAGGCCACTTTGGCCCATTGAGTCTGCTCCACCATTCCATCATGGCTGATCCTTTTATGCCCTCCTCAGCTTCACTTCTTGGCCTTCTCCCCGTAACCTCAGATGCCATGTTTTAAATGATAAAAGTCTAAGTGATTGGCTGGCAGCCATAAGGATGCAAAAGAAAAAAAGTAAAACAACAGTGCATTGTACTTCTGCCTAAAAGAGAGTTAAATCTTTGATATCGATGCATTTCAGTATCATTCATTTATGAAGGATTTCAAGAATAGCATTGAAGGCAAGACTGATGATTGTAGCGACTATCTCCAAATTTTGTGCAATGAACATTTAGGGGATGTTGTGACCTACATAAAAAGGGCTATTTCTTAGCCACATATCAAATCATAATACGTGTAAGTTCAAGACTGCAGTCTTTTTTTTTGCAGGCTGTTTCAATTCCTTGGAAGAAGTGCAGGATGTGTGTGATCTGGTATGCTTGCTAATATGATGATTGTCATCAGGAAATTGTCCCATAAGCTTAAGGAAAAATGGAGATCAGTGGTCTACAAGCTATGAGAAATACACAACCATGAGGTTACTTTTACTGACATTGTTGATTTTATTTAAGTTTGAAATTCAAAGATCAAAATAAAAGTTATTACCAGAGTACGTACGTGCTACCACAAACAACCCTGAGATTCTTTTTCCTGGGAGCATACTTAGCAAATCTATAGAACAGTAACTGTAAACATCAGGAACTATAAACTGTAAGCAAACTGTGCATATACAGATATAAACAAACAGCAATAAATAACAACCATGAAATAACAAGATAACAGAGTCAAATGGGGGTCCTTTTTGGTCAAAGGCCTGATGGTTGAGGAGTAGTAACTATTCTTACACTTGGTGGTGAGAGTCCTGAGGCATTTGTACCTTCCACCTGATGGCAGCAGTGAGAAAAGAGCACGGCCTGGTTGGTGAAGATCTTTGATGATGGATGCTACTTTTCTATGATATTGTTTCATGTAGATGCGTTCAATGGTTGGGAGAGTTTTACCCTGAGCCGAACTCACTACTTTTTGTAGGATCTTCCACACAAAGGCATTGGTGTTTCCATATCAGGCTGTAATAGAGCCGGTCAGCACACTTTGCACAATATAGAGCTTTACCAAGGTTTCAATGACATGCTGAACCTCCACAGAACCCTGAGAAGGTAGAAACACTGTCACGCTTTCTTCACAATAATATTTACATGATCGGTCCAGGACAGGTCCTCCGAGATAGTGACACCCAGGAATTTAAAGTTAATGGCCTTCTCCACCTCTGATCCTCTGATGATTACTGGCTCATGGACCTCTAGCTTCTTTCTCCTGAAGTCTACAATCAGCTCCTTGGTCTTACTGACATTGAGTGAGAGGTTGGTGTTATTACACTACTCAACCAAGTTCTCAATCTCCCTCCTTGTATGCTAACTTATCACCCCTTTGATACAGCCCACAACAGTGGTGGTGTCAGCTAATTTGTATTTGGTGTTGGAGCTGTACTTATCCACACAGTCTTAAGTGTAAAGCAAGTAGAGCAGGGGGCTAAGTACACATCCCTGCGGTGCTCCTGTGCTGATGGAGATTGTGGAGGAGATGTTAATGCTAATCCGAACTGACTGGGGCCTACAACTGAGGAAATCCAGGATCCAATTTCACAAGGGGGTTATTGAGGCCCAGGTCTTGGAGTTTGCTGATTAGTTTTGAGGAGACGATGGTGTTAAATGCCAAGCTGTAATCAATAAAAAGCAGCCTGATGTATGCATCTTTGCTGTCCTGATGTTCCAGGCAATTAAAAATTAATTAAAAAGGCAATTAAAGATTGCTATACACCCAATGTTTGGGAATTTACACAATGCCATATCACAGTCAGTAAGCAAAGGTGTGAATAAAACTAAGTCCCAAATTTGTTCTAAAGCAACTTTGCCACTACTGTGGCTACTGAGAAAAGTAAAGCTGAAAGTGAGCCTGGAACTAATGAAAGGGAAATGGTTTCATCAGCCAAAAGAGTCTGGCTGTTTTGCCAGGCTGAACATAAATTAGATTCAGAGGTTCATAATGAGAAGGTTGCCTTCCTGGAAGAAAATGGTGTCTGCTTTGGTTGTTTGTGTATGGAACACATCATCCAGGTTGCACCAAGCATCTTTCAGGTAAGGTGTGCAGTGGCATGCATCCCAACATACTTCATATTCACTCTGATGGAAAAGGTACAGATTCAAAACAAGCCATGAAAGAATCAAACACAGCAGCAAGCAGCACCTGGTATCTAATATCCTTACAGAGGCCGGTGATCAGGATTGTAAACTTCCTATCATTTCAGTTCAGGTGACATCTGAAGGTTAACAAGAAAGTGGCTACTGATGCTTTCCGAGATGAAGGAAGTATAGCAGTGTTCTGTACTGTGAGCCTCTTTAACAAGCTCACCCTAACAGGAAAAAGAACATGGGTCAAGCAAAGGTGTGAGTGGCTATATCCTTTCAGAATTGGAAGGGGCTGGCTTAGATTGTGAAATCTACTATGAACTACTTAACATCTACGTGCAAGAAAGTATGTCTGTCTAAGGGCACTCTCCTCTTCAGAGGGATCTTCAGGAATGGTCTCACTTAAGCACCACAGACAAAATGCTGGAGGAACTCAGCAGGCCAGGCAGCAACTATGGAATAAAGTACAGTCAACATTTCAGGCCAAAACCCTTTGGCAGGACTGGAGAAAAAAGCTGAGGAGTAGATTAAAAAGATGGAGGGAGGTTAGAGAGAAGCACGAGGTGATAGGTAAAACCTGGAGGGGGAGGGATGAAGTAAAGAGCTTGGAAATTGATTAGCATGAGAGACAGAAGGCCATGGAAGAAGGAAAAAGAGGGGAGGAGTACCAGAGGGAGGCGATGGGTGGGCAAGGGGATAAGGTGAGAGAAGGAAAAGGGAAATGTTGAAAGAAAGGGGAGGGGTGAGGGGCATTACCGGAAATTTAAGAAATTGAAGTTCGTGCCATCAGGATGGAGGCTACCCAAACAGAATATAAGGTGTTGTTCCTCCAACCTGAGTGTGACCTCATCACGACAGTGGAGGATGGACATATCGGAATGGGAATGGGACGTGGAATTAAAATCAGTGGCCACTGGGAGATCCTGCTTGTTCTGGACATTGGAGCGTAGATGCTCAGTGAAGTGGTCTCCTCATCTACATTGAGTCTCACCGATATACTGGAGGCCACACCAGGAGCACCAAACTCAGTCAATGACCCAAACAGACTCACAAGTGAAGTGTCGCCTCACCTGAAAGGACTGTTTAGAGTTGAATGATAGTGAGGGAGGAGGTGTAGGGGCAGGGAACACTTACTCTGCTTGCAAGGATAAGTACCAGGAGGGAGATCAGTGGGGAGGGGAAAATGGACAAGGGAGTTGTGTAGGGAGTGTTCCCTGCAGAAAGCAGAAAGTTGGGAGGGTGGAAGGGAAAGATGTGTTTGGTGGTGGGATCCCACTGGAGATGGTGGAAGTTTCAGAGAATTATGTGCTGGACGCGGAGGCTGGTAGGGTGCTAGGTGAGGACAAGAAGAACCCTATCTCTGGTAGCATGGTGTGAGGATGAGTTAAGAGCAGACGTGCGTGAAATGGAAGAGATGCAATTGAGGGCAGTATTGATGGTGGAGGAAGTGAAGCCCCTTTCTTTGAAAAAGGGATATCTCCTTTGTTCTGGAATGAAAAGCCTCATCCTAAGAGCAGTTGTGGCAGAGACAGAGGACGGCATTTTTACAAGTAGCAGAGTGGCCAAGATGTAATCCAGGTAGCTATGAGAGTCTATGGGTTTGTAATAGACATCAGTGGATAAGCTATCTTGTAAATCAAGTGTAGGCTTGGAAAATGGACTGTTCCACGTAGCCGACAAACAAGCAGGCATAGCTGGGACCCATGAGAGTGTCCGTGGCTACTCCTCTTGTTTGAAGGAAGTGGGAGGAGCTAAAGGAGAAATTATTTAGAGTGAGGACAAGTTCCACTAGGTGGAGGAGAATGGTGGTGGTGGGGAACTGGCAAGGACAGGTGTCCAGAAAAAAGATGGAGAGCTTTGAGGCCTTCCTGGTGGGGGATGGTGGTGGACATACCATGAAACCCTCAGATAAGGAATAGGCTGAAGTAGCCTGGTGTACTGACCTCTACCTTGCTGAGGCCCAGCACCAACTCTCAGACACCTCCTCTTACTTACCCCTCGAACAGGACCCCACTAAGGAACACCAGGCCATTGTCTCCCACATCATTGCAAACCTCAACCATCCACCACCACCGATTTTATAGTTCCCACACTCCACACCTCCCATTTCTACCTCCTATCCTAGATCCAGAAACCTGCCTGTCCAGGTAGACCCATTGTTTCAGCTTGTTCCTGCCCCTCTGAACTTAGGTACGTTGACACTGTTTTATCTCCCCTAGTTCAACCCTTCCTAGTTATATCCATGACACCTCACACGCTCTTGATCTTTTCAAGGATTTCAAGTTCCCTGGCCTTGATCATCTTATTTTCACTATGGACGCTCTCCAGCTCACCTAAGCATATTTGTTTGATTCAGAAATTGAGCTGCTGATAGAGGTGAATATGCCTAAAGCATTGGAGCCATCACAAGTGATTTTCAGTGTCGTTGATGGACCAAATGCAATCAGAACAATGTTAGATTGGACTGTTAATGAACAATTGAAAGGAGACCATTGAGATGGAAGAGCTAACAGTTAACAGGATCTCAGTTTTGAACATGGATGAGCTTTGACAGCAGCAGTTCAAGACATATTTCCCTAAATGCAGTCAGGACAAACAACCTGATTTGTCAAAAGAAGATCATGATCCAGGATACACCTCTTAGCAGAAAGAGGACATTTGAGTGAATGTTAAAATTTCACATCTCCTGTGTTTTGGTATTATGTAGTTGTAATTATTATAGTATAATAATTAGGAGGCTGAGATATAGGAGCCTTGCATCTGTTTTCTATCTGCATTCCATTCTGTGTTGTGTATTTATTATGTTTAGTATGGTAGCTAGTCACCTGTGTGGGGCATGGTAAAAGCAAAGGATTTAGTTACGTACTCATGCTTTGCTCTGGGCAGTTTAGAACTGGGAACTATCGGGTGTCTTATCTTTTGATGACCACTTAACAACGCTTAAGTTCGCTTAAGTACGTTTAATATCACTAATTTTTATTTTCATAAGTTACATCTGTTACGTACCCCGTAACTGGGTCACTTACCAGCAAAGATAGAGAGGTCCATTGAAGTCTGATGGTACTATTTTTAACAGTATTTATTGATAAAAATACACAAAATTAATATCAATGCAAACATACAGATAACATACGTCGTCAATACTAAATCTAAAAGCATGGGTATAATGATAATCAATAAGAAATAGCTCTATCGTTGTCTAGGGGATAATGTATTGTCCGATGGAAATATAAAAGTCACTCAAGTTCATTCAAGCTGCAGCTTTTTGGTTGGAGAGAAAGACGGAGGTTTAACTTGCCCATTCCTTTTATGATGTCAATCCTTCGGGAGTCGTTGGGGGCTGATTTCCCCTTTGTGGTTAGCTAAAGCCATGCTTCCGTGGTAAAGGCCCACCAATTCTGAGGCAAATGGAAAAGGACGCACGTGGGCTTTTCCACCGGCTTTCACTATTACGCTGTTACAGGAGTTCTAGCATTTTTTCTGGTGCGTCTGAAGGGGCTGTTCCCCAGACCCTCTTTTATCCTGACTCACAGGGTCTGAGATGTCAATCAGGATGGGATGATGCAATCCCTCCACCAACCCCCCCTCGGTTCATTGCCTGGGGGCTTCGATGCATCGCATAGTATTCAATACACAATTCCGTCTCCAGGAGACAATAGCTGTTATCAATGGTTCCGCCTTTTGGAGGCCAGGACACATTCCAAACTCTTTGTGGATTCTGCATGTCGTTCTCTCATTTCCTGGGTCTCCTGACCTGACTTAATAGTGATCTTGCGATTCTCAAAAAGGAGGGGGCCACGGGCGTAACACATCGCTTCAAGACTGTATGTTTTGCTAGTTGCTAGTAAAGGTTTGAATCCATTTCTTTGACTTTTTGGGAACATTATTATTGGATTAATCGTTGGGCATGTCATACAAGGCTAACAGCCTACGTGGTCACCAGCAGCGAGTTGCCACTACAGGATGTTTTTGCAATGTGAAAACTGCTGACCAGATCTCCTTTATCAAGTAAGATCCTGGTTTGCAGTAGTTTTCCATTCTAACTATTCATGAACTTAGGTTAAGAATGATCTTATTTATTTTTGATTATTTGTTGAGAACAGGCTCTTCTAGCCCTTTGAGCCACACTGCCCAGCAACCCCTGATTTAATCCTAGCCTAATGACAGGACAAGTTACAATGACCAATTAATCTAACAACCAGTACATCATTGGACTGTGGGAGGAAACCAGAGCACCCAGAGGAAACCTACACAGTCCTGGAGGGAACGTACAAACACCTCACAGACAGCGATAGGAATTGAACCCCAATCTCTGGTGCTGTAAAGCATTGAGCTTACCACTATGCTACTGTGCTGCCCCAAATGAAGGATGGATGATGTGGTCATGCTGGAAGAGGTTTATAAAATTTAAGAGGAATAGAACATTGAACAGATCTACGTAGAAGAATTAGAAGGTGAAGTACTGGTCCGAATTTGGTGAAAATTGACCATCATTCCATCATCACCCTAATGAAACTTTGAGCAAATTTGATTTGCTCAAATAGAATTTGATTTGCTCAAATAGAATTTGATTTGATCTTGCTATCGACTTCAGTTCCTATGCCAGTACCTTGACATAGATCTCTGGAAACTGATATTATTGATTCATCATGAGATAGCAGGCTATATCGCACCAATAGATTCCTGGTGGGATTCAGTGTCACCTTGAACTAATTGTCCACTATGCCAAAAAACTGCCAGAAATGTTATTCTTTCTGGAAGGGAGTTAAATAATTACTTCCTCCATGTATTTAATGGAAGGGAATAAATGCAGCTTATTGAAGTTTGTTGATATTTTTTCATCTTTCAGTTTTGTTGTTGAAGAACACACAAGCAGCATGAATATAAAAAGAGGAAGAATGTGCACTCAGCTTGCATAGAGGTCACAGCTGAGCCTGGATCACTTGAGCTCTGAGACAGCTGTGAGACCAGTGCCCACTTCTATTCCCATTTTCTTGTGTTCTTTTCTTTGCGTACCACTGTCTAGGTTCTCAGTATGGAGAGTCCTCACTCTGCTTTCTGTAATATCCTGCTTGAAGTATTGCTAACTGAGAACTATTGAATATGGGGGTGAGGTGGTGTATAGTGTACCACGTGGGATGACCTTGTACATTCTGGACCAGACAATGCTATCCAGTTGCTTTAATGAAGTTTGCTGCTTTATAGCTTAAGCTTCTAAATCAATGCTGGCCACATAATACAGTGCAATATTTCTAAGAGCAGGGAAGTACAGCAGATAAAGTTTCTAAAGTGGAAGTAAAAGACCAAGGTACTGGCATAGGAACTGAAGTCGATAGCAAGATCAAATCAAATTCTAGGCTTGTACAACTGGCTGATACCAAGTTCTAAAATGAGTTTTTTAGATACTGGTTTAAATACTGGTTTTTTTTGCATATATAGGAAGAACAGAGAGGTGAAGGGAATGGGATGCCCTGGACAGCAGCTTTTTAAGTGCTACTGTTGATTTTACTCATGTTTTGCTATTCAACTGCTGATTGGATATCTACAGGAGGACAGTAAGGCTGAAGAGTTCTATTAAACAAAAAGTATTTGATTGAAAAACAGTAAGACTCAAAGGCTCAGACAGAACAAAAGAAAATTATTCTGTTAACTTTGATTAAGCTGTTTCTTTGAAGACTCTCCACTGAGCCCCTTCCCCAAGCTATAAAATTAATCTTTTCAACTATATATACAACTGCTTGTTTCAACTTTATCAAACGTGCATCCACTGCTCTCTGGTGTTCTAGGTCATAATAAGTACTTGCGAAAAAACTGCATTAACCTTCCTTTTCCAATTAACATTGTGTTCTCTGGTTCCCAACCATTCTGTCAACTGAAATTGTTTTAATTTTAACTCAATTAAAATCCTTGTAGTTTCAAAAACTGCTTCGCAAAGGCCCAAAATTTCTTGAACAAAATTTCCTGATCCAGTGAAGATCAGGAGCATGGAAGAAACTAGAAAAGGCTGAGAATGAAGTGTGATTGTCTTAACAAAGATAGCCTGACTAAATACAGTGTTTACTATTCAAAAGCAAATCTTAAGAATATCCTACTCTAAACTAGTCAATTCATTAAAGGGGGATAATGTCTTAGATTCAATTTATGTATTTTGAAGGTGTATTGTCATATTTAACTTTCCTGATGGCACCCCACATGCCTCTTTGATGCTACTTAGAATTAACTGCTGTTTAATCAGGGGCATTGCAAACGAAAAAGCTTCATCACTTTGATATTGGAGCATTGTATGACTTGTGTATTCACAACAAAGTATGAAATCTGACACTAAACCACCTATAAAAAGTCTTGGATACAGGCAAGTCCATCACAGGAAAAGCCCTCCCTACCACAGAGCACATGTACAAGAAACACTGCCACAAGAAAGCACACCCATCATCAAGGATCGCCACCATCCCAGGCCATGCTCTCTTCTCACTGTTGCCATCAGGTCAGGAACAGTTACTAGCTCCTGAATCAGTGATTAATTTCACTCACCACAACACTGAACTGATTCCACAGCCTGTGTACTCAATTACAAGGACTCAACAGATCATAGTATCAGTATTATTTATTTACTTACTTATTATTTTTTAGTTTATCCCAGCTCAAACCTGTGCATAGCCAAGCACTCTCACTTCTCAATTGCTAGAAACTTCCAGACTATTCTGGTAGTGTTTAGTACTGTTGCTTTCTGAAGAATTACATAACTGTTGCTGTGTATGCCTAATTGTTTAATGCTATTATGTAGTGACTTTGGAGTGATATCAGTTGTAGACAATGTTCTATATACCCTGTTCATAGTTGTTCAATTTAGTATATTTCTGGTGTTTTCACTTATAATGTGTGTTTGGAATGGCTGTATCTATTAAGTAAGTTGTTGTTGTTTGTTTATCCTGTAACATTATTTCCGGATGATTATTATGGACAGTCCTATCTGTAATAATGGATCAGTTGTAATATAATTTGTAGAACTGACTCTAAAACTGGGTCAGGTTTGTATTTATCGTAAGGTATGATGTCTTTTAGGAGTGTATTTTAAAAAAGATTGTATGACAATGTTTCCTCAGATGTTACAGGAATTTCTCAAATATTGTGTGGAGTTTATATATATATATATATATATATATATATTAAGAACTTCTATTAACCATGAATGTGGGACAGAGTTAAATGGTGTTTAGTAATCAATATAACAACATGAAAGATTTCTGCTCTTCTGCCAAGTTTGATTTAGAATTACACAGTCTATTATCAACTGTTCTTTACATCCTTTCACACCCTTACAGCCTCCTTTCAACACTTCTGTAAGTATATTGTGGTTATCCAAGTGAGTGTTGTTGCATGATCTTACAAATAGTTTGTAAACAATTAGTAGGTTGATATTTTGATGGATCATTTGTGATTTCCCCTTCAGGTAAAAGACGCATTTTACCTTCTGTCCAAAATTTAGGCACTTCTTCAGAAACTTTAAGAAAATTGTTGATCTGTATTAACAGGGTATGGAAGAAGCCAGGTAAATTTTTATATCAATAATTATTAATAATTAATTAATAATTAACAGTATTATTAATATTGGTCCTTCTCATTCTAAATCCCAAGGAGTCTAAACTCACCTGCCTAACTTTTCCCTCATGAGTCCAGCCCTCCATCTAAGGAGTCAATCAGTGAACCTTACCCAAACATACTCCAAAGCAAGTATTATCTAAGGAGACCAAAACTGTGTGTTCCAGATAGAATCTCAGAAAAGCCACATTTGTACAAAATATGTCTACTACTCTAATCTATTCCCCTTTGCATCAAATGCAATTTAGACCTTCCTTCTTTATTTGTACCATTAGCCTATTCCCTTCATAAGGCACTTTCCAACAAGGCCATATCGATCATATCTGGGCATAATATACATAAGTGAATACAGAAACAAAGATAACAGAGTTTCCAGCACACATGTGCCTTTTGGTTGAACACTATTTTACCAGCCAAGCCTATACAAGCTTTGTGTTAAAGCAAACATAGAATAATAAATAAAGTGTGTTTTAAAACAAATTTCAGGCTTTCAAACTTTATGCTGAGCATTAGTGAAAATGCTACTGAATATCACCTGGCCCTAGTCAAGAAAGAATTATAAGTGCCCTTAGATTTCTGATTAGAATATATGACTACTGAAAAGTAAACATCTGGAAGGTGGATGAACAAGATCACAATTACAGTATTGAGAAGCTAGGCATTAGCAAATTAGTCTGATCTATTGAAGGGATCAGCTGAAACCTTGCAAAATCTTATCTGGAGTAGCTGCTGAAAATTTGGTGGAAGATAAGGAAACTACTATATAAATTCTACAAGAGTGAAAAATGGGTAAATATCTATGAAGCTGGATTGCAGCAAGAATTCTCAAGGCTCTTACCACATTATTTCAATATGTCTTTAACTATAAATCATTCTGAAGCATCCTAAAATTGTGTAAGACATTTAATTAATGTGTCTTTCTTTTATATCTTGCCAATGCCAGCATCTGCTGTGCCATTGATATACGAAAACACACAGTGAAAGGTTACCGACTGTGATCTAATTACTGAAAATTTACTGAATTATAATAAAAGCTATACAGTCTGTCTATGTCCTGACGAAGTGTCTCGGCCCGAAACGTCGACAGCGCTTCTCCCTATAGATGCTGCCTGGCCTGCTGTGTTCCACCAGCATTTTGTGTGTGTTGCAGTCTACCTATGTGGTGGTTAAATACCATGTCTGTAATTGGTGGTCAACCAAGTTGAATTTTACATTGAATTAATTATAGGTGTTATGCATCACCACCCAAGAAGAAATTGCCAATTAAACCAATAAAGTGTCAGTACAACATAAATTTAATTCAACAATTATTTTGTGACTTTACTTTATAAGTCCTAATGTGCATACATTTAAGACATTTGAAATTGGATTTTAAATATTACTTCTTCTTGACCCAAAAGTTTTGACCAAAGTGACATTACATACTTCCAGCTAGATAAGAGTAATTCCTATTGTTTAAAGTTTTACGAGGGGTGACTGATAAGTTCGTGGCCTAGGGTAGAAGGAGATGAGTTATTAACCAACCTTTCTGCATAATCACTCAAAGAGTTGAACTGCATGTGCATGTAACAAGAGCTGTATAACTCATCTCCTCTTACCTTAGGCAACAAACTTATCAATCACCCCTGCTGTGGACACTTTCTGAAGGTCCAAGATCCGTATGCTCCATGACCGCTGGACTAAGTGAGTACATGTAGGAGGGGACTATGTTGAGAAATAAATGTGCTAAGTTTCCTAAAATTGATCCCTTCTACCTTAGGCCACAAACTTATCAATCACCACTCATATTATAAGTGTTTTATAACCAGATGCTATGCACAGCTGCAGATAAGACAGTTTCAGAGTCACAGAGCTGCCCCAGCATGAGATGCATGTGGTACTCCAACAATATATTGCCTGAAGCAGACAGTTTCTGCCAACCAGCCTGCTCTTAAATAAAAAGCAGCCTTAAAATGCTCAACCAGATTGGCAAACTGACAATGAAACACTGCCAACAAACGAGGATGCTTGCTAAAAAATCACTTTCAAAATGTGAGTCAGGGTTAAACACTTGAAGTGAAATATGAATACCTTATTGGATCAGATTCCTAATATTCACACATCACATGACTTAGAAGATATATATAAAATATTTCATTTGAAATTTCTGCTATGTATTTATGAATCATTGTGTACAACAGAACAGGAACCCATCTAATCAGGGGTAGATGAAGAATTGATTGTGGAAGTATGAAAGGTTAGTTAACAGATATGGTTTATCCTTAAAGAATTAATGTAGCTCTAACATCTCAAATACCGGTCAATCTCCTTACATTGTGCTGCTTCTGCAAGTATCTCTGTCCTTGATTAACACATGTCCATCATGATCCGAAGATGCTGAGTGAGCTTCTTGTTCTCTTGCTGCAGCCGTCCAACTGAGATTAACAAAACTGACTCCTTTAAGGTAAGTTTGGGCCACTCCATGCTTTCTACTAGTACTGCAGGGAAAAGGGAATTGATCATCATGCCATCTTAGATGGAAGTCTACAGGAATACTTGCAACACTACCGTGGAACTTTTGTAACATACACAAATTCCCAGACGTGACTGCAGTAAGGTGGCTAAGGAGATTAGATTTATCAGTAAGCAAAATATTGCAGAAGGAGGTGATTTGCTATTCATTTTCTAATTATATTTTAATCTTGTAACATTGGAATTGAGTGTGCTACGTTATTGATACCATCTATTGCCAATTAGTCCCAGAGTAGATAGCTGGCTACCATACTTCTACATTGCTCATTACTATAGCAACATTTAGGTTTACCGATCTTTCATGAGGCTGCTTTGCAGTGATCAATGATTTTTAAATGGATCATTGTACTTTCGGCTGTATGGACATATTAAATATCATGTTAAACAATGTTTAACATAAACTCTATGTAAAAGATTGGCCAGACGTAACATTCAAGCTTAACTGGAATGCAGTTGCCAGCAATAGATTTCTCTAAACTTCAAATTTAGCTTACTTAATTTCAATTTCAGACCACTCAATCATGTGAGCAAGACATTGGCTTTGTTATCTGATTTAGATATACAGGATAAAAAATTACTTTTGATTTCAAAGACTTTTAGCTTGACTTTAGATATAAACTTACAGCAAGAAAATTGTTTTAAAGCAGGTCAAAAGGAAACACAGATCATCTACAATATTAATATCATCTACAATATTAGACTGTTTCTATAAGATTATATAACTATCAAGACATTTGTATCATAAACTTAAAATTCTATTCAAACACAAGGAAGGAAAAACAATCAGAGACCAGGGTCTATATTCCACATACGATTTGAACAAACGGTTTCCTACCAAGCAACTAATAATATTATTATAAGTTAATGCCTTATTTACAAGATCCTTTTTTCAAAATGATTTGCTCAAACATGTTTTCAGAACTATATAACTTAATTTGTAAATGAAAAGATCTAAATGCTGGAGGGATCTTCCTCCAGCGTTCTTTGTGTTTTGCAGAGGATCTAAAAACTGGTGATGGCTTTGCTAGACTGACCAGTCCACAGTGGCAACCTCTAAAAGTTCACTTACAGTATGAGAATATCACTAGCAGGATACTGTTCATACCTGTTTGCCCTTGAGAATGTGGTGATGTGTCAACTTCCTGAACAGCTTGAACCCTTCTCCTGAAGGAGCTCCTTCAATTCTTTCGAACAGAGAGAATCTGGATTTAGAACCAATGAAAGAGACCACAAGATCATAAGACAAAGGAGCAGAATTAAGTCATTTGGTCCATTTAATCGCGGTTGATCCAATTTTCCACTCAGCCCCAATCTTCTGCCTTCTCCATGTATCCCTTCGTGTCCTGGCCAACCAAGAATCTATCAACCTCTGCCTTAAATATACATACAGATTTGGCCTTCACAGCCACCTGTGGCAATGAATTCCACAGATTCACCACTCTCTGGCTAAAGAAATTCCTCCTCATCTCTGTTCTAAAAGGACGCTCCCCTATTCTAAGTCTGTATCCTCTGGTCTTAGACTCTCTCACCATAGAAAAATCCTCTCCACATCCACTCTATCCTGGCCTTTCACCATTTGATAGGTTTCAATTAGGTCACCCCTCATTCTTCTGAATTCCAGTGAATACAGACCCAGAGCCATCAAACGCTCTTCATATGACAAGCTGTTCAAACCAGGAATCACTTTCGTGAACCTCCTTTGAACCCTCTCCAGTTTCAGCACATCCTTTCTAAGATAAGGGACCCACATCTGCTCACAATACTCCAAATGAGGCCTCACCAGTGCTTTATAAATTCTCAACATTACATCCATGCTTTTATATTCTAGTCCTCTTGAAATGAATGCTAACATTGCATTTGCCTCCTCACCACAGACTCAACCTGCAAATAAACCTTTAGGAATCCAGCAGAACAGCTCCCAAGTTGCTAAATGATTGTGTCATCTTGCCTTTAGAATATTCCTTCATTTTTGGGATGTATATATCCTGTGCCTTCCAAAATGCTTCCAGAAATTCCAGCCATTGCTTCTCTGCTGTCATCCCTGACAGTGTTCTTTTCCAGTCAATTCTGGCCAAATCCTCTCTCATGCCTCTGTAATTTTCTTTACTCCACTAGAATAGTGATACATCTGACTTTAGCTTCTCCATCTCAAACTTCAGGGTGAATTTGATCCCTGTCCCCCAAGGGTTCTTTTACTCTTTTACCTTAAGCTCTCAATAAATTCAGGTTCATTGCAGAACACCCAATCCAAAATAGTTGATCCCTGAGTGGGCTCAACCACGAGCACTTCTAAAAAGCCATTTCATAGGCATTCTAGAAATTCCCCCCTTGTAATCCACCACCAACCTGTTTTTCCCAATCTACCTGCATATTGAAGTCCCCCATGACTATTGTATCATTCCCTTTTTGGCATGCATTTTCTATCTCCTACTATAATTTGTACATCACATCCTTATTACTATTTGGGGGTCTGTATGTAACTCCCATCAGGGACTTCTTACCTTTGCAGTTCCTTAGCTCTGTCCACAATGATTTAACGTCTTCCAGCCCTATGTCACCTCTTTCTAATGATTTAATTTAATTTTTTACCAACAGAGCGATGCCACCCCCTCTGTGTTCCTGCCTGTCCTTTCAATACATTGTGTATCCTCGGACATTAAGCTCTCAGCTCTAATCTTCTTTCAGCCATGATACAGTGATGCCGACAACATCCTAACTGTGCCATTACTTGAGTTGTAGGAGAACCTCTCAGTTTAGACACCAAAATTAAAAGGTGAATAAATGGCAATGAGAACTTTGCCATGTTTGAATCAGGTCCTCAGATCATTGCTGGAGGGATCTATCCATCTGTACATTTGGTTGCAACTCTATTACGATTGCAAGTAGCAGTTCAGATGCAACTGAATAGCAGTGTGTGAGGGCAGTTTCACTGTAAGCTTGAACAACCTTTTTAGCCTTTTGCAGTCTACATATTGTATATGTGTTTAACAAAATGCAGAGGTTTGCTTAAGATGCATTTAGAAGGGCAGATTAGATCAGCCAAGACTAGTCCTGATAATGAAATAATGCAATTGTATGAACAAAGCTCATAAGATGAGGTATCTATTTAGAATAATGATAAATAATGGCATTTTTGAGTACTAGATCTAATTAAATGATATGGATCTTTTGAAGTGTCAGCAATGGTCATTGATATCGTGCCGTTGGTGTGAGTGAATAGGAGAAAAAGCCACATGAGCTCACAATCAATTTAGAAGTCTAGACAGAGAACACTGGAGACAATCAGTGTCCAAACTCCCGAGACCAGCCACTGTAAGCTATTGGTCAACTATCAACTGTTATCTCAGACTTAGGATTTGTACTTCATAAACTCACAGTTTCTACAAAAACATACTTCATTGATGTGTGATATGTGACCTTTCTGTAGATTCATTGTGCAGTGGCACAGGAGTCTTTCCCTACTGAGATTTTGCAGTGGGAAAACCAAGCTTCAATGCATCCCTATGCAGACATAGACCAATCTGCAGCAGTCAGTACTGGAAGATCCTTGCAGTAGGTGACTGGGTTTCGAGCAGAGTAAAATGCATTTTTCATCAAGCTGATAATCTTCCAACAGCGGTTGAAATTAGTCTTGCTGTATATCTTTGGGAATATCCCACAGATTTAGTCTTGTATTGCACAGCAAGACTGGATGAACAGTAACAAAGACCACAGCATCTCTTTCTATACTTGGAAAACATTCATCCATGAGGGAGATAGGCAATGGTTTTACTTCCTTGCAGACACATAGAGGCCATTTATACTGTCTTGCCAAAGCCATTCCAATTCTATCCAGAGGGGAGGTAAGAGCAGACTGAGGAATAGCGACAAATTTCCTTTATGAGGATGTCTGTGAAGCAAGTAGCTTCTTTCACAAACATCCAGTAATTTCACAGTGACAATTACTGAGCCTAGAATAAAAACATAAAAGGCAGGAAGCACTCAGCAGATGAGCATCTGTGAAAAGTCCAGGGTACAACATCAGAACTACAGAACAGTGACCAACACAATAGATTTAGGTGGCACTGCAGGTAGGAGGTACCAGTAAGTAGAACAAATACTATTGATAGTATGGTTAATATGGCAGCTAGAATTAGATTATGCTACTTTATCTTTGAAATATGTTTCCATCCATAATGACGCAGAACACAACTAGCCGACTAGACCACACAGGAAAACTGAGCAAGAACGAAGCCAAGCAGAAATGGACAGTTCTGATACTAACAGAAAGTAAGAGTAAAGATGGAGGATTCAGTATTGAGTCGTGAATGCTTCAATGTCCCCAGAATAGATGTTGTTCCTCAAGCTTATTTTTAATCTTAATCTAACAGTGGAAGAAGCACAGACAGAAAGGTCAAAGTGGGAGTAGGTTGGGGAATTGAAAACAGGAAACTGTGTGCTGAACTTATATTGAGACTAGCTGTTTCTTAAATTAACTAAAATGTAAATTCCCAACTGCTACAGTCGGGCTTGAACACAAATGTCCATTGTTGATCCAGGCCTGTCAGGCATGTCCAGCCCCTCCTGTGGAAGTAGTTACAGTTCCCACATCAGCCTCAATAATCAACTCAAGCCCAAAGAACTGGAGTGGAAGAAAATAACCATCAATACCCAGCAACTGCTGAAGAGCAAGAAGAGTCCAGGCGACTGGATGACAAGTTAGTTAGTCACTGATTTAGCTGATATACTGACTGGCTGTTTCCAGGAACTTGTCACATGGGTTAAAATTGCAGCTGCTAACAAGAAGTATTTTTTTAATTAGTTATTGGACCAGGAGGGGAAGTGATCCACCAACTCCGTGTTATTCCTGAAAGATACAGCCAGCAAGAAATCAGCAGTCTAGAAAGGGACATATTTATAAATTTAGTCAAAGTTGGGAAGGAAACATGTTAATCTTTGTTACCTTTCAACTAGTAGATCATTACTATCCCAAAACAAACATCAACAGGAAGAAGTGTGATGCACCATCAATAACTCTCTCTGAGACGTGAAGGTGAGATATCGGCTTTTATTGACCAGAAGAAAGAATGAGCAGTAGTTGACCACCATACTACATCCTGGAGACTGAGGGCCGGGCTCAGGCCTCAATCGCCTTTATACCGGGGTCTGTGGGAGGAGCCATAGGAGCAGTCAGCAAGGGGGTGTGTCCAGACAGGTATATGTAGTTCACCACATTCACCCCCCCTTTGTTTTAAAAGCGAGTCCCCATGGGGCGAAGTTTCTTACAAGTATATTTACAGGTTAAGTCTATCAGGTGGTCGAATCTGTCGCTGCGATCTACGTAGCACCGGCTGTGATTGCACAGGTACCGGTGGTGATTGCACCGGAGACAGAGGTTGTGCTGGTTCCGGCCTAACTGGAGGTGTCAGTCCATTAGGAGTCAGTGATCCCTCATGCGTGTGCGAGGAGCTTGGTATATGCGCGTGCGAGACGCCTGGTATAGGAGTGTCGTGAGGAGTCTGTGTAGGGCTCGGTGTGCGCAGTGTCACCTCGGTACAGGGTTCAGAGTTACCGTGGAGTGTTCGGGGTACTGATCTGCTGTTCCTGCTGTTCCAGGTGGCAGACGGAGACCGTGTCCACTCGCCCATCAGGTAAGACCACGTAGGCATACTGGGGGTTCACATATAGTAGGCGAACCCTCTCGACCAGCGGGGAGTATTTATTGCTCCTCGCATGTTCCTGCAGCAGCACTGGCCCTGGGGATGTCAGCCAAGCTGGTAGGGTGGTCCCAGTGACAGACTTCCTGGGAAGAGAGAATAGGCGCTCGTGAGGGGTGGCATTGGTGGACGTGCATAACAGGGAGCGGATGGAGTGGAGTGCCTCGGGGAGGACCTCCTGCCAGCAAGAGACCGGCAACCCCTTTGGCCTAAGGGCTAAGAGTGTGGCCTTCCACACCGTGGCATTCTCCCTCTCCACCTGTCCATTTCCCCGGGGATTATAGCTCGTGGTCCTACTAGTAGCAATGCCCCTAGCCATCAGGTACTGGCGCAGCTCGTCACTCATAAATGAGGACCCTCTATCACAGTGGATATAGCAGAATATCCGAACAGAGTGAAGAGCTGGCGCAGGGCTTTTATGACGGACGTGGCAGTGGTGTTTAGGCAGGGGATGGCAAAGGGGAACTGCGAGTACTCGTCGATAATGTTGAGAAAGTAGACATTGCGGTCACTGGAGGGAAGGGGGCCCTTAAAGTCAACACTCAGTCGCTCAAAGGGGCGGGTGGCCTTGATAAGTTGCGCCTTTTCAGGACGGTAGAAGTGCAGTTTGCACTCAGTGCAGACTTGGCAGTCCCTGGTCATCGTCCTGATGTCCTCAAGGGAGTACGGCAGGTTCCAGGCTTTCACAAAATGGTAAAATCGGGTGACCCCCGGGTGGCAAAGATGTGCATGGAGGGCGTATAGCTGGTCGAGCTGTGTGCTGGCACACGCTGCCCGGGATAGGGCATCAGGGGGCTCATTGAGCCTTCCAGGCCGGTACAGGATATCATAGTTGTAGGTGGAGAGTTCTATTCTCCACCGCAAAATTTTATCATTTTTGATTTTGCCCCGCTGTTGGTTGCTAAACATGAACACAACTGAGCGATGGTCGGTCAGCAAGGTGAACCTTTTGACGGCGAGATAGTGCCTCCAGTGCCTAACAGCCTCCACTATGGCCTGGGCTTCTTTCTCCACTGCGGAGTGCCGAATTTCAGGGCCTTGAAGGGTACGAGAGAAGAATGCTACTGGCCTTCCTCCTGATTGAGGGTAGCAGCCAATGCGAAATTGAGGCGTCATTCTCTACTTGGAAGGGAACGGTCTCATCCACCGCATGCATCGTTGCTTTGGCAATGTCCTCTTTAATGCGGCTGAAGCCACGCGGGCCTCGGCTGAGAGGGGAAATGTGGTAGACTTGACCAGGGGGTGGGCCTTGTCTGCGTAATGGGGGACCCATTGGGCATAATAGGAAAAGAAGCCCAGGCACCATCTGAGGGCTTTGAGGGTGGTGGGAAGAGGGAGTTCTAACAGGGGGCACATACGGTTGGGATCAGGGCCAATGACCCCGTTTTCCACGACATACCCAAGGATAGCGAGTCAGGTGGTTCCAAACACACACTTGTCCTTATTATAAGTAAGGTTCAGGGCTTTGACCACTTGGAAAAATCGTTGGAGGTTGGTGTTGTGATCCAACCAGTCGTGACCTCTGATGGTGATGTTATCCAGATAGGGAAATGTGGCCTTCAGTTGGTACTGGTCCACCATCCGGTCCATTTCCCTCTGGAAGACAGAGACACCATTCGTGACACTGAAGGGGACGTGCAGGAAGTGATAGAGCCTGCCGCCCGCCTTGAAGGCGGTGTAGGGGTGGTCCTCTGGGCGGATGGGGAGCTGGTGATAAGTGGATTTCAGATCTATTGTCGAGTACACCTTGTACTGAGCTATCTGGTTGACCATATTCGCGATGCGGGGTAGGGGGTACGCGTCAAGCTGCGTGAACCTATTGATGGTTTGACTATAGTCCACGACCATCCTATCTTTCTGCCCAGTCCGAACAACCACCACCTGGGCCCTCTAAGGGCTTGTGCTTGGCTCAATGATCCCCCCCCTGAGCAGCCGCTGCACCTCTGACTGAATGAAGGCCCTGTCCCCCGCGCTGTACCTCCTGCTTTTAGTTGCCACAGGTTTACAGTCGGGGGTCAGGTTGGCGAACAGCGATGGGGGAGGTACCTTGAGGGTGGAGAGGCTGCAAGTGGTGTCAGTAGCGCAGCTGTCGGCATGGTGCTGGGTGGGCTGTGCGGGTCGGTGTGTGTGTGTGGTCAGTAGCGGGGTATATGACGAAGTCCCACAGAACTGAGGATTCCTGACAGTGAGTGGTGGGAGGGGCCCATCATATGCCATAGTCACACTTTCAAGTTGGCTCTGGAAGTCCAGCCCCAATAGCACAGGGGCGCACAGTTGAGGCATGACCAGTAGCGCAAAGTTCTGATATTCTGTGCCCTGCACCACCAATGCCGCTACACAACCCACCCAGATGTCTGTGGAATGTGACCCAGAAGCCATGGTGATCCTCTGGCTTACCGGCCGTGTCACGAGTCCACAGTGTTGCACTGTGTCCGGGTCAATAAAACTCTCAGTGCTGCCCGTGTCAAACAGGCAGCTAGTCCTGTGCCCCTCCACTAGGATGTCCATCATTGACCTTGCAAGCTGGTTTGGGGCGCTTTGGTCGAGGGTTACAGTGGCCAGAGTTGAACTGCTGTCTTGGTGCCTAGTAAGTACTGGTGGGCAGGGGGCGGGGCATGTTGGCACCGACAAAGATGGCCGCCCCCATCTGGGCATGCATGATGGCGGCCTCCATGCCTCACACGAGGCGGGCAAGCAAAATGGGGGCCCCCATGCCTCACACGCAGCGCTGCCCGACCCCGCTCATGGTTTAGACTTATAGACCTTGGTGAAATGGCCCTTCTTTCCGCAGCTGGAGCAGGTAGCTTCTCGGGCCGGGCAGCATTTTCAGGGGTGCTTTTCGAGTCCGCAGAAGTAACACTGCGCGGGCTTGCGACTGGCAGCAGCTGTGGTCGGGTTCGGGGAGTTCGTGGAATCGCGACTGGCAGTGGCGTTGGCGAATTCACTCGCGGGAACTGGCGGTGGCGGGGTCTGAGGTGTCCACGGAACCGGTGGGGGATCGCGCGGCTGGACAGCATCAGCGTTGTGCAGAGCAGCCTCCAGCGTGTCGGCCGTCTCAATCGCCGAGCGTAAGGTAAGATCGGCATTTTCCAACAGCCGCTGGCGTACGTACACTGACCTGATCCCTGTAACAAAGGCGTCTCGTACAAGGAGCTCCGCATGCTATTCCGCCGTGATAGTTTTGCAGTAGCAAGTTCGCACAAATGTCTGCAGGGCTCAGAGAAACTCGGCGCTCGGCTCTGCAGGCTGCTGTCGTCACGTAGCTAAACGATGTCTTGCATAGACTGTGTTCACTGGCCGCAGATACTGTCTTTTGAGGGCGTCCAGTGCCCCTTGGTAGGTCGACAGGTCCCTGATCAGGGAGTAAACTTTTGGGGTGACCCTCGAGAGGAGAATTCAGTGCATAACAGTGGGTTCAGTTGCAGAAACCTCCTCCAAGTATGATTAGAAGCATGCATGCCAGAGTTCAAAGGCAAGAGCTGCTTCAGGGGCTTGGGGGTCCAAATCCAATTTTTCCAGATATAAAATGCTTTCCATGTTTTAAAACTTCCAGTCAATAAAATTGATGCACCATCAATAACTCTCTCTGAGACGTGAAGACGAGATATCGGCTTTTATTGACTGGAAGAAAGAACAAGCAGTGAGTGACCACCATACTACATCCTGGAGACTGAGGGCCGGGCTCAGGCCTCAATCACCTTTATACCGGAATCTGTGGGAGGAGCCACAGAAGCAGTCAGCAGGGGACGGGTCCAGACAGATATATGTAGTTCACCACAAAGTGCTAAGAACATTTTCCATAGTTGATGATTCCATCCAATTGTTAGAGCTGATTACTGACAAAAACTATTTCTAACCAATCACCACCTCCAATATAACCAAGTGACAATCTTCCCTTGATTTTCATCACTATCGTTATAACCAAATCAGCATCAAAAACAACAGAAGCATCATAATTGATCAGAAATTAGCCATATAACATGCATATATGACCAGCTATATAAAAAACTGTGGCCTCAATAGTAGGTTAGAACGCGTATCAGTGTGGCACTTGATTCACCAAAGTCTCTCAACAATTACAATCTACCTTAGGGCTCCAATGAAATTATATCCACTGTCCAGGTAACTGAAGTTCAATGAACATTTAAGGCTTGAAACCATGCAAGAGAAAGCATTAACTTGATTGGCCTCCCAACCTCCACTCTTAATATTCATTCCTTCCACGACTAACAACCCATGGCTATAGTTATTTCATCATTAGCATCTCCTAAAACAGCAGTCTCCTAGCTGCCTGGGAAAAAAGGTACCATCCTCACTTGGAGATATGTCCCTAATTCTTCCATTTCCTTTGGAGACAACCCTCCTAAGCTAATAGTACCAAAAAGATTCCAGTAGTTCAAGAAACAAGCTCATCCTTGTGCAAATTGGGCTTTATAGAAAGGAAAACACTTTGCAACTGTTTTCATCATGGCAATGTGCTTGACAAAGTATGTTTTATTTCCACCACTTACTTTCATTACAGTGTTATGATGCTGAAGATTATGTGTAGATTATTTTGTAAAAGTCTGATATTTTTATGCAAAACTTGTGAAATGAATTACTAGATTACACTTACCAGTGCACAACTTGCTTGACTGTCCCAAGGTTTGTCCAAATCATCCAGTTTCCCTACTGCGGTCACTTTGCTGAACAGTTAACTGCCGGTTAACTGTCGGCTAACTATTACTTGGATTGCACTGCCTGTATGTATAATCTATATTTTCATTTATATTTATCATTATTATTGTTATGAGCAGAGAGACAACATCTGCCGGAAGTAAATTCCTTGTATGCGTACAGGTACTTGGCGATTAAAGTCTGATTCTGATTCTGATTAACATTTAAATACTTTCTGTTGCTTCTTACTTCAATTCTTCACCCATCTTCACTCTGACCTCATTGACTTCAGCTGCCTATGAACTCAGTGGCAATTTTGTTAGGTACAGGAGTGGAACCCAGTGTGGTTTTCTGTGGCCACAGCCCATCCACTTGAAGGGTCAACATGTTGTGTGTTCAGAGATTCTCTTGTATACATCTCTGTTGTGACACATGGTTATTTGAGTTACTGTCAGCTTGAAACAGACTAGTTATTCTCTTCTGATTTCTCTCATTAACAAGGCATCTTGATCATATCTGCATGTTTTTGTGCATTAAGTTGCGGTCTCATGATTGGCTGATTAGATATTTGCATTAACTAGAAAGTGTACAGGTGTACCTAATAAAGTGGCCACTGAGCGTATTTTCTAATAATGTCCTTTGTAAATTCAAGGAAAGCACCTTATCTTATCATTTATTATTTGGTTTAGTCTAATTGCTGTCCCATCTACCAAGATACAGTGAAAAGCTTGCCATGCAGATCAGATCATTATACAGTGCACTGAGATAGAAATGTGCTAGACCAGCTACACTTACAAGTTTACATATTGAACATACTAGGTTGAGTAATTCCTTGTTCAGAACTAATATGCATGAGTGCTCCTCTCATGAAATGGTGCAGTATATATTGTTTAAACGCAGTTCCTATGAAGTGCAAAGGAAACATCTGACTGATGTAAAACTGAGATAGCTACACTGACAGTAAAACTGAGACAGCTACACTGACACATATGTTATGGTCATATTCTATATTAAAACAGTTTTGGAAGTCAGTCTTTTCAACAATTTCTAAAGCACACAGAATTAATTTACAACCTAATAAATTGACTGTACTTTTTTGGAATAATTCCTCAAAATATCCATGGTATTTCTGTGTCTGACCAACCTGTTATTGCATTTATTACATTGATAGCTAGGAGGGCCATCTTGTTGGGAAGGAAGGATATATCAGCTCTTACTTTGTCACAATGATTCTCTCAAGTGATGCTGTGTCCTAGCTTGGAGAAAATTAGAAGTCAAACAGTTGAACCCTTATTTGATTTTGAGAAGAGATGGGGCTCATTTGCTCGTCATTATCATTTCAGTTAACTGATAGATTTCCTCCACAATCTAAATGTAAATGTTTTTTGATATATCTTTTTTTCTTGTTGGTGTTTTGATGTTTATTTTTAGAAGCTTTCTGTCTGACGCATGGCTCCGGGGTTGTACCTCCAATGGGTTTCCTTTTTTTCCCTCACTTTTCTTGCTTAGTAGGGTTTTTCTTATTCACAAAATTTTCAATCCTTAAGATAAATTCCTCTTTTATGAGGCATTGTAAGTGTTGTTACTTCGATGTACTTGTGCTATTTTTGAATAATAATAATAATAATAAAAAGATTTGAAAGTAAAAGAAACACCTAATTGCTGAACGAGACCATTGGGACAGACTCGTTGTAACATGGAAAGTATGTTAGGGTATCACTGCAATTGGAATGTACACTACATGAGTGCAAATTTAAAATTATATCTTTGATATTATTTGAGGTTTTGGAGGAAGGTGTACTCCTGGACTCTTTGCTCCACACTTGAGCCCAGTAGATGGTGGTAATGCACCTTACATTGGACCGCCAACTGCCTGTAAACATAACTACAAGAGGAAGAAACATTCATCATTATGGCCAGGTTTTGTAGACTAGCTTTAGCCAAGGGAATGTAGTCCCCTTATTAGCTTATGTGTGCTGTTCCTATTGCCACTCTATAATAAAGAATGTAATTAAGGTAGAGAGGTGCAGCAAAGGTTCACAGGACTGGATGGCTTCAGTTATAAGGAGAAATTGGATGGGCTGGCTCTGTTTTCCCTGGTATGACCAAGACCGATAGAGGTTCATAATATTTACGGAAACACATACCAGATGGTATGCTACCTCCCAGGTGCCAGTGTCAGGGGTGTCTCAGATCAAGTCCACAGCATTCTTATGGGGGAGAGTCAGCAGTCAGAAGTTGCAGTACATATTAATACCAACCTCATATCTAGGAAAAGGATTAAGGTTCCGAAGAGTCAATATGTGACTTAGGGAGAAAGCTAAAAAAGCAGGACCTTAAGGTTTGCTGCCTGTGCCATGCAGCAATGAGGGTAAGAAAAGGATGATATGGAAGATAAATGTGTGGCTGAAGAATTGATGCAGGATGCAGAGTTCCTGATCTCCTCTGGGGAAGTTAGGAGCTGTACAAAAGGGACAAGTTACACCAGAACTCGAGAGAGACCAACTTTCTTACGGGCAGGTTTGCTAGAGCTGTTGGGGAGAATTTAAACTAGATCGGCAGGGGGAATGGGAATCTGACTGATAGGTCAGAGGATGGGGCGATTGGTGTAAAAGTAGATGCAATATGTAGACAGAGGGTGAGGAAGGTTAGACAGTGGATTGGGCACAATGGTAGCATAGCAGTTAGTAAGGCACTGTACTGCTCAGTCATCGGAGTTCAGAGTTCAATTCCGGCATCCTCCGTAAGGAGTCTCTGTACACCCTCCTCATGGAATGCTGGGCTTTCCCTGGGTGCACCAGTTTCCTCCCACAGTCCAAAGACGTACTAGGTGGGTTAATTGCTCATTGTAAGTTGTCCTATGATTAGATTAGGGTTAAGTCAGGATTGTTGGGGGTTGCATCTCAAAGAGCTGGAATATCTCTGTAAATAAATAAATAAATAGATAGATAGATAGATAAAATGCAGTCACTTACTTACTTTAATGTGAGATGTATCACGAAAAAGGGTGGTCAACTTAGCACATGTACCAGTACAGGGCCTCAGCATTGTAGCCATTACAGAAACTCGAAGAAAGGAAGGAATGGCCATTGGATGTTCCAGGATTTAGATGCTTCAAAAGGGACAGAGGGGGAGACAAAAGAAGTGGTGGACTGACATTGCTAATCACGGATAATATCCAGCCACAGAAAGGGAGGACGTCATGGAGGGATCATCTGCTGAGTCAGTGTGGGTGGAAGTCAGAAACAGGAAAGGAGCAGTCGCACTATTGGGAGTATTCTATTGGCCCGCATTAGCAGCAGGGTCACTGAGTAATATATCAGGAGGCAGCTTTTGGAAAGGTGCAAAAATAACAGTGCTGTTATTCCTCATATTGAGCTGATTGCAGGAAAGTAGGTTGTTTTTACAAAGAGCGGTGAGTACAGGGAATGCACAGCTGGGTCTGGTGGTAGAGGAAGATAAATTAGGGGCATTTAAGAGACTCTTAGATAGATACATGAATGAAAGGAAAATGGAGGGTTGAGTGAGAGAGAAAGGTTAGATTAATCTTGGAACAGGTCAAAGGGTCAACAAAACATTGTGGGCCAAAGGGCCTATACCTTGTGTACTGTGCTCTATAAAATCATGAGAGGCAAAGATAGGATAGTCAGCCACAGTCATTTTCCCATGGTTGGTGTGTCTAAAAGAGCGCATATGTTTAAAGTGAGAAGGGAATTTCTTAAAGAGGATCTGAGGGGAAGTTTTTTTCACACATAGGTATAGGTATATGAAATGACTGGGAGGAGATGGCAGAGGCAGGTACAATTACATGTTTTAAAGACATCTAGACTGATACATGGCTAGGGAAAGTTTCGAAGGATGATTAAATGGAAGAAATGTGATTAAAGTAGATAGATACCTTGGTAAATAAGGACGAGTTAAGTTGAAAAGCCTGACTCCATTCATGAATCCAGGAATCAATAAATGTATGATGCTGATGGTGAAGGAGAAATTAACCTCCATTTCTTATAATTATCAAGAATCCCACCCATCCAGCCAGCATCCTCTTTGACATTCTACAATCAGGCAGGAGATTCCAGTGCAGAAAGACAAGAACGGTCAGGATGAGAAACAATTTCTTCCAAAAGGCCATTAGGCTTCTGAACACCCTACCGCATCGCATTCAAAGTGTCACCGGATAATTTGTACTGTACCTACAATATTTAATTTATGCACTTTCCTTTGATTATCTATGCGTAATTCATTCTTAGATTTAATTCTTATTTCCTAGGGTTATTCTGCTTTATATGTCTGTTATGTGTACTACTGTGCTTTACACCCTGGTCCAGAAAAACATTGTCTTATTTGGTGGAATATATATATATAGTTAAATGACAATAAACTTGTCTTGAATTTACTTACAATTTTCTTGAAAAAAGCCAGTAAACTTAAGGAACACCAGTATTCAAAGTATTCAGCATTATCCAAAATGTGAAGTGTCAATCATTATGCCTTCTCGGGGCTAGCAGTAAACCATGCCTTATTCACAATAAGGTGAAATGAGAGGTAGGGCTAATTTAACCCTCATAAGAGCGGGGAGAAGGAGGGAGAAGAATAAAAAGATCCTTTTCTCCTTTATCTTGGCCTCTTCTGAGGCATACATTCACCAGTCTAGATGTAACCTACTTCAATGCCTGTCTGCACTCAATGCCTGTCTCTTTGGTTGCTGCTTGCCATATTCAACTTGTAATGGAGGTCTCCCACCCTCAAAAATAAAGTATAATCAGCCAGTGACGAGGAACCTGATATTTTCAAGTCAGTTCCATTGAAGCCCAGGTAAACTATTACCTTTGGAGTTGCTCTTCCTGGGAAATATTTCCTTTTGCCTATTGAAGCATAGAGCACTGGAATGAAATGGATTTCTCAGTGCTTTGACAAAAAGATGAAACCTTATAATGCACAGTTGTCACCAGATCCACTGGAGATCGGAATAACAACATTTTTACAGGGCGAATAAAGAATAACAGTACCTGAAAGAAAAAAAATCTAATGTTGATATTGCACATATATAACTTCAAACCACAGAAATGCTCCTACCTCAAACATGGAGGAGGTGGTTGTTTCTCTCTATATGTGCAGCCCAGCAGCTGTGGAAGGAACATTGTTATGTGCAAAACATGCTGCAATTGCTAATTGGGAGTCTTCACTGTGATAAGACATTCAGCTCTTCCTTATAGAATTTGCTTCAGATTTCAGAAGTTACTAATTTACTTACAATTCATGGTAAGCGAAACATAACTACAGAAAAATGAAGGGCTATGTGGGAGGGAAGGGTCAGATTGACTTTAGAGCAAGTTAAAGGGTCAGCACTACATGATGGGCTGAAGGGCCTGTGCTGGAATATTCTGTGTTCTGTAAGAAAAATGTTTTCTGATCTTAGCATGTTTTAAAAAATATAACATAGAAATTCTTCAAGGTTTTTGGAAAGCAGTAGGTTCCAGAATTTCAGCACCATGTAGAATTTTACAATAAATATTATATGAAAGGGGAGCAAATGCACACTTTTTCCACCTTCAGTTTAACTCAAAAGACTGAATGGAGAATCGGTGCAAGCTTTTTTTCAGATAATGAGGTAATCAAGTGTTTGAGAACTCTTAGAAGTTTCTCATTCTCTCTCCCTCTCTTTCTTTCTCTTGCTCTCTCTCCATCTCTATCACCTTGCTCCATCATTAAAGTCATACTTGATCACTTAATTCAGCATCATTTTCTTCAATACCATTTTCTTATACTATCTACTTATCCTTTTCATATCCAGAAATGTACCTAGTTCTGTTTTAAATGAATTTAAAACTAACCTTCCACAGTTCTTTAAGGTAGAGAATTTTCATAATAAATAGTGTTTCTTCACCTCAGTCCTAAACAGTTTATTGTTTAATCTGAGAATGTGATACCTAGTCTGGACTCCACAGCCAAAGTAAACATCTGTCCTATGTCCAGCTTGTCAACCCTTGTAACAACTTTGTAATTTTCAATGAGATATCCTTTTATTGTTTTATCTAGGTTCTGGAGTTTATAACCCTTTTTTGCTCAATCCCTCTTCAAGCAACCAAGCTGCCATTCCTGGAACCAGTCAAGCTATCTTCCCTACACTTTGGCAAGCTTATCCTTTGGAAGGTAAAGCGACCAAAACTGTAAATAGTATTCAAGGACCAGTTTAAGAAGAAAATATCTGGAAGATCTTCTTACTTATGTCATGAATTAAAGGCTAACATATTATATGTCCTGAAGAAGGGTCTCAGCCCAAAGACACGGACTGTTTATTCATTTCTATAGATGCTTCCTGATCTGCCGAGTTCCCCAAGTACCTTGTGTGTATTGCTTTGGATTTCCAGCATCTGCCAAATTTCTCATTTTATAACATATTGTTTGTCTTCCTATTCCATGTTACACCTATATGTTGGTTTTCAATGACCTGTGCACAAGCACGTCATTTCATATTAACACTACCAAAACATTTACTAAAATACTCTGCTTTTCTGTCTTATACACCAAAGTGGCTGACTTAAAATATTTCCACAGTATATTCGATTTACCATGTTCGCACTAACTCATTCAGCTTACACATAAGCTTACCCCTGAATCCTAAGCAACACACACAAAATGCTGGAGGAACTCAGCAGGTCAGGTAGCATCTATGGAAAAGAGTAAACAGTCAACATTTTGAGCCGAGACCCTTCTTCAGGGCTGAGAAGGAAGGGGGGAGATGCCTGAATAAAAAGGTGGGAGGAGGGGAAAGTAATAGGTGAAACCAGGTGGGTGGTTAAGGTCAAGGACTGGAGAAGAAAGGATCTGACAGGAGTGGAGACTGGACCATAGGAGGAAGGGAAGGAGGAGGGGACCCAGGGGGAAGTAGTGGGTGGATGAGAAGTGAAAGTTCAGAGTGAGGAAAGGGTCGGGGGGTGGAATTTCTTTCACAGGAAGAAGAAATCGATATTCATACCTTCAGTTTGGAGGGTACCGAGACAGAATATAAAGTGTTTCTCCTCAACTCTGAAGGTGACCTCTTCTTGGCACAAGAGGAGGCCATGTATCGACATGTTGGAACAGGAATGGGAATCAGAATTGAAATGTTTGGCTACCGGAAAGTTTCACTTGTGGCAGATGGTGTGGAGGTGCTAGACGAGTCTCACCAATGTAGAGGAGGCCACATTGGGAGCACAGGTTACAATAAAAGACTTCAGCAGATTATAAGTATTCTATTTATTTTCATATTTTCCATTGTTCAAGAACCAGTTTTCAATACACATTAGTGCAGACTGGGTTATTTGACCTATGCACAGTAGCTAAGTACACATCTGCTAAATATATCCCCCAAGTGACTGTGAGTCTAACTGCTTCCTCACTCTCCAGCCCATGATGCCAAGGATAATTATCATCTGCTACTGAACAATGGCAGGAGCAAAAGAGAACTCATTAAACAAAAACTATATCTGCAAATTTCTAGTTTCATGTTTCCTAAAACATAATCATCTGACAAAATTTTTCATTTTTGATTTCTGTTTGTTAAAATCTGAGTCTCAATCCAGCTGATTAAATATGTACACGGCAAAAAAAAAGGCAATAAAAATTTTGGCTGAGAAATCCTCCCATACCAGTAAAGACATTAAAACAGTGCAGCACTATTTTACCAGAAGCCTGTGAAAGCTGTATTAATATTCCATCATACACAAACAAAAGGTCAGATATGTAAATGCATACAAAGTCTTTCTTATGCCGGGATGATCTTTACAGAAGCCATAAATTAAATAGGCCAAAGATTAGGCTGCAGTTTGGTGGGGTGACAGGATGATGGAAGGAGTGAGGTGGTGAAAGAAAAAGAAAATTGAGTAACTGAAGAACTAGGGGCACAGTTTTTGGATACTTCACAGGAGGTGGCATGTAGCCAGTTCAACAGTAAGAATGTATTAAACTTGAACAAATGCAACATTACAGATCCGTATTGATATCTCGCGGTTCCAGAGACCAAGGTTCAATCCTGTCGTCAGGGGCTCTCTGATCATTGTTTTCACCTTCTCCCAACGACTACAAGTTTCCCATGGAAGCTCCAGTGTCCCCAGAAGCCCAAGGGTGTGCTGGGAGAGTTTCAGTCAATTACACTTTAGTGGCAAGAGGAACCAAATCGGCGTTGTCAGTGTATGAGAGTGAATAAGTTGCTGGGAACTGGAAAGAAAGGAAAGGGGAATGTGCAGCTGGAATTGTTCTGCTGGGTGTTGGCCAAAGGGCTCAATTTGACCTCTCTGTGGCATAGTAGAGCAAGTACCGTAAAGGAAGTTCTATCCTAACATACATGAAAAAAGAAAAAGTTTTAACCAAACTTCTGAAAGCACGCTGTGAGATGCACGGAATGCAGAACAGTACAGCATCGGAACAGGCCCTTTGGCCCCCAGAACTTCATCTTTTTTTAAATTCTTTTTCTCTATTTCCATGGCTTCCTTCTCCAGGAAGTCCCAGAGGTCTTTGGTGCAGCACAGTAGTTTCATGCAGTCAAAATTCAATCCTCTGGCTATGCATTGTGAATGCAATGTTCTGCTACCACCGATTTCTCCAGATAACCCAAACAGACACACATCCTGTGCTCCTTGATGCGGGTTTCCACAGTGCACCCCATCTGGCCGATATACACTGCTCCGCATTCAAAGGGAATGCTGTAAATGCCAGACAACCTGAGCTCCAGGTCACCTTCAACCCACGTAAGCTGGGATTTGAGCCTTATAGATTTGCAGATGCCTGTTTAAGATTGATAGCTGGGGGGACGTTACGTGATGACGGATTCCAGCTCCCTCGCAAAAAGTAATGAAATAGGGTTTAAATGAAGAAGAGTTAACAAATATCTACTAGAAACTATTTATAAGCAACTCAGGATTATCTTTTGATATGGCTCCTAAACCGAAACAGAAGAAAGCTACTACTTCGAAGACTGCGCAAATCGGCGGGGAAAAAGGCCTAACCATCTCGGCGAAGCCTCGGACTCAAGTTGGATCTCCTCCCGGCGAAGTGCATGGCACTTCTGATGATGCGGGAAATGAAGTTGCAGCAATGTCGGCGGTCTCTAAGAAGAAACGGCAAGAACAACGCATGCGCGAAAGTATGCCTGAACAGATGTTAACAAAACTACAAGCTTCAACTACGGTTGGAAGTGAAATTGAAAGTGAGTCGGAAGTTGAAACAGACTCTTTGGGAAATCCAGAAGAAAAAGAAGAAGAAAAGAAGGCAGAGATTAAAGGAGACATAAAAGATATCCTGATATATATAATGAATGAATTAAAAGTTATAAGAACAGATATGGCGAATGAATTTAAAGCTATAAGAACAGATATAAGAAGCATACAGAATACACTTGATAATGTGGTGGAAGAACAAAAGAAGATGGATAATAAAGTTAAAGAGATGGAAGTAAAAATAGTAGAAAACACGAAAAGAATAGATAAGATAGAATACGATAAGCTTGCCTGGACAACAGAAAGAAAACGGATGATGGAAAAAATGGATGCACTTGAGAACTCTAGTAGACAAAATAATATTAAAATTGTTGGTCTTATGGAAGGTACAGAGGGAGAAAATCCAATAAAATGCTTTCAAGAATGGATCCCGGAAATTTTGGAAATGAAAGAAGGAAGTCAAGTAATTGAAATTGAAAGAGCACACAAAGCTTTAAGACCACTACCTCAACAAGTTCAAAATTCGAGATCAATTTTGATAAAATGTTTAAGGTACCAAGATAAAGAAATGATCTTGAAGGCAGCTACTCAAGGTGCTAAAAAGTGAAATGGGCCATTGATAGTAGAAGGGAAAAGAGTTTTTTTTTATCCAGACATAAGCTACGATCTGTTGAAGAGGCGGAAGGAATTTAATCCGGTGAAAAAATCTTTATGGGAAAAGGGCTATAAATTTTTATTGAGCTACCCAGCAAAATTGATAATCTTCCTGGATAACAGAGAAAGAGGATTCTTCGTTGACTACCAGAAAGCGGAGGAATTTGTACAAGAATTACCTGATGCCCATGAAGAGGACTAAAGAATTATAGAAATGAAATGGACTAATGATGAAGACTGAAACAAGGTTGGACCTGATGGACATTTATAAGAAAAAAAACGGTTGAGGAGTATTAATTGAGAGTAGAAACATTAATTATTATTTTTTTCTTTTCTTTATTAATATATTTTTCTTTTTTTTTGCAGGGGAGCTGGGGGAGCTCCTGATCGATAGCTGCGAGTTTCACGTGTACAATCATGGCGATTGCCATGACCCGTAAAATGGGGGGGGGGGTAATGTTGTGTTCTTTTTATTCGCAACATTAGTGGGGGGGGTATTTTGTTTTTTTTCTTATATATTAGTTATCTTTTTTCTATTTTTCTTCTTCTTTGCCTGGATGATTGGGGAGAGACTCATAGCAACATGGGGAATTTTAAAGAATTCCCAAGGTACTATGAATGATTAATTTACTTAATTTTTAAAGTTTTAATGTTAATGGAATTAATGGACCTGTTAAAAGAAAAAGAGTTTTAACATATATTAAGAAAATGAAAGGAGATATAGCTTTTTTACAAGAAACACATTTAACAGAAACAGAACATAAGAAATTAAAGAGAGATTGGGTTGGAAATGTCATTGCAGCTTCATTTAATTCAAAATCGAGAGAAGTTGCAATTCTGGTTAACAAATCTTTACCAATTAAAATACAAAATGTAATAATTGATTCTGGGGGGAGATATGTGATTATACATTGTCAAATTTTTTCAGAATTATGGACTTTTATGAACATTTATGCACCAAATGAAAATGATGCAAAATTTATACAAGAAGTTTTTTTGAACTTGGCTGATGCACATGGCAAAATATTAATAGGTGGAGATTTTAATTTTTGTTTAGATCCAGTTCTGGATAGATCAACTAAAGGTGCTATAAAATCAAAAGTAACAAAACTAACTTTATCGTTAATGAAAGATTTAAATCTGATTGATATATGGAGAAAAATTAATCCAAGAGAAAGAGATTACTCATTTTATTCAAACAGACATAAAACTTACTCAAGGATTGATTTTTTTATTATCAAAAAATATTCAAGATAGAGTGAAAAGTGTGGAATATAAAGCAAGAATATTGTCAGATCATTCCCCCTTGATAATGACAATGATAATGATGGATAAGGAGGAATTGATTTATAGATGGAGATTTAATTAAACTCTATTAAAACATCAAGATTTTTGTGATTTTATGAAAAAACAAATTCAATTTTTTTTGGATACAAATCTACATTCAGTTGAGGATAAAATTGTATTATGGGAAGTGATGAAAGCATATTTAAGGGGTCAGATTATAAGTTCTACATCTAAAATTAAAAAGGAATATGCAGCAGAAATAGATCAATTGGAAAAAGATATCATAAAGTTTGAAAAAGAATCTCAAAGATATATGACAGAAGAAAAACGAAGACAATTTGTTAATAAAAAAACTACAATATAATACACTCCAGGCATATCGTACAGAAAAAGTAATTATGAGAACTAAACAGAAATATTATGAATTAGGTGAAAGATCACATAAAATTCTTGCTTGGCAGATGAAAACAGAACAGGTTTCTAAAACAATAAATGCAATTAGAACAAGTGTAAATAAGGTTACTTATAAGCCTTTAGAAATTAATGAAACTTTCAAAAAATTTTATACTGAACTATATCAATCAGAATCACAAACTAAGACTGCTGAGATAGATAAATTTTTATCACAAATAACTCTTCCAAAATTAAATTTGGAAGAACAGAAAGGATTAGATATGCCCTTCACATTAAAAGAAGTTGAAGAAGCTTTAGGATCACTTCAGAGTAATAAATCCCCAGGAGAAGATGGTTTTCCTCCTGAGTTTTATAAAAAATTTAAAGATTTATTAATTCCTCCTTTTATGGAATTAATATACCAAGTGGAAAGAATGCATAAACTTCCGCAATCTTTTTTAACAGCGATCATAACTGTATTGCCAAAAAAAGATAGAGACCCTTTAAAACCAACATCATACAGGCCTATTTCTTTGTTGAATACAGATTATAAAATACTAGCAAAAATTTTATCTAATAGAATATCTAAATATTTACCAAAATTAATACATATGGATCAAACAGGTTTTATTAAAAATAGACAATCAATGGATAATATAACTCGGTTACTTAGTATTATTCATCTGGCACAAAAAAGAGAAGAACTGAGTGTGGCAGTTGCTTTAGATGCAGAAAAAGCATTTGATAGATTGGAATGGGATTTTTTATTTAAGGTATTGGAAAAATATGAGTTAGGAAAATCTTTTATACAATGGATTAAAACCTTAAATACTAATCCTCAAGCTAAAGTAGTTACAAATGGTCAGATTTCAACTCTATTTTGCTTAATGAGGTCAACTAGACAAGGCTGCCCATTATCACCTGCTTTATTTGTATTGGCAATAGAAATATTAGCAGAATTAATTAGAACAGATTCAGATATTGGGGGCTTTAGAGTTAATCAAGAAGAATTTATTTGCTGATGATGTTTTGATTTATTTAACAAACCCATTGCAATCGTTGCAAAGATTATCTTTTAGATTGGAAGAATATGGGAAAGTATCAGGCTATAAAGTAAATTGGGATAAAAGTGAAATTTTACCCCTCACCAAAGGAAATTACAATCAATGTCGATTAGCAACTCAATTTCGATGGTCAATGAATGGGATAAAATATTTAGGTATTAGAGTTGATAATGATGTAAAAAATTTATATAAACAAAATTATTTGCCATTATTAAAAAAAAATAAAAGAGGATCTTGATAAATGGATGATGTTACCAATAACATTAATAGGTAGAGTTAATGCTGTAAAAATGAATATATTTCCTAGATTGCAATATTTATTTCAAAATTTACCAATACAATTACCTCAGAAGTTTTTTCAAGAACTGAATAAATATGTAAGGAAATTTCTTCGGAAAGGTAAGATGTCAAGAATATCATTGGAAAAATTGATATGTAAATTTGATCTAGGAGGGTTACAACTTCCAAATTTTAAGAATTATTATAAAGCAAATCAACTTAGATTTATTGCATCTTTTTTTGATGAAGAAAAATCGGCATGGATTAAAATAGAATTGGATAAGATAGGAGAAAATATACCAGAAGATTTTATATATAAATGGGAATCCAAATGGATATGGGAAAAAAAAGAATCTCCTATATTAAGACACTTGATTGATTTATGGAATAAGGTAAATATAGATGGTGAGATAAAGAAATCTTTATTAGCAAAAAGAACTTGAGTTCAAAATAGACTTATTCCTTTTACAATGGACAATAAACTTTTACATAATTTTTTTCAAAAGGGGATTAAATATATAGGTGATTGTTTCGAAGGAGGTATATTGATGTCGTTTGATCAATTAAAAAATAAATATAAAATATCAAATAACACTCTTTTCTGTTATTTTCAATCAAGAGCCTATTTACGAGAAAAGCTGGGACAAACAATGTTGATGCCAAAACCTAGTGAAATAGAAATAATGATTCAGAAAGGAAGAATTAAAAATTTACATCTTGCATGTATAATTTGATTCAAAAGCAAATAATTAAATTAGGAATTCATAAATCAAGACAAAAATAGGAATCTGATTTGAATGTTAAAATTGATGGGAAAAACTTGTCAAGGTTATGTTTTGATAGTATGAGAAATACAATAAATGTTCGACTTAGATTAATACAATATAATTTTTACATCAATTATATATAACACCACAGAAAATAAATAGATTAAATTCAAATATGTCTGACCAATGTTTTCGATGTAATCAAGAAATTGGTACCTTTTTACATTCTACTTGGTCTTGTTTTAAAATTCAACTATTTTGGATAAATTTAAGACTTTTATTGGAACAAATTACTGGAGTACAACTCCCACATAGTCCACTATTTTTATTTGGAGACATTGAAAGGACAATACCGAAACTTAAACTGAACAAGTATCAGAAAAAATTTATAAAAATTGCATTGGCAGTAGCCAAAAAAGTTATCGCAGTTAGTTGGAAATCTGATTTATATTTAACTATGGATCGTTGGAATAATGAAATGTATTCCTTTTGAAAAAATTACATATAATTTAAGAAATGAATACAATATATTTTTGAAAATTTGGCTCCCATACTTACAAAAGATAGGATTAAATACATAGGTCCTTTGAAGATAAAATTATAGTAATTGGGGAAAGTAAAAAATAAATATCAAAATTATTTTGAACTCCATGGAGCATGTGGGGATCTTCCGATATCCAGGCAATCTTTCTCTTCTTTCTTTCTTTTTCTTTAGATAAGGGTTAAGGGGGGAGGGTTAAGGGGAGGGGGGAGGGTTAATATTATCTTTCTTACTATTTTACTATTACATTTATTCTTTGTAATTTCTAAAATTTAATAAGTAAATAAATAAATAAATAAGATTGATAGCTGTACCCGGCTGGACAGTTTATTCATCATATATGTCAGGAAAGCACTAAATCTTTTTGCATTCACCTGTTTATATCTATTTGAATCCTTTGAACATTTTTCAAATTACAATATTCTTATCAATTGAGAATTCAGCAGGAACTCATGCAGCGTTAGTGCAGTATTGACGACATAAGTAGAAGCAGAAAGTGGTGTTTGTCTGGAATATGCCCCCCTGACAGACCATTTTATAAATAGTATCTTGCAATAAATCTTAGTAGTAACATTGTTCCAGCTTTCAACTATTCTGATTTTATCCTATCTGACAAATCATTCCAAACCTTTTTAAGAATCTAATTAAATGTACTGTGAGGTCAGCAGAAAAGGCAGAGAAAAAAGGGTACTGAAATCTTAAGGAAGGATTCAGTCAAACAAAGTGCTTTCGGCTGAGTTTTTCTCCACTAATCAATTACTCTTCTCTATTAGTCTCCTCAGGACAGTAGCTCACATTGGAATACAATTCCATAATGTGCAACTTTCTTATTCAAGGAATTATTCTTCACAAATGATCATTGACTATAAAATTTGATCCTGACAATCTCTTCAATTCACTAAACATATCCTCTACTTCTTCTGTAATTATACATACATATTTTACAGGTTATCAAATAATTGTTATCAAGGTAGGAATGGAAATACAATCTGACCTTTGTCCTGACTTCCAGTCCAAGTGCCACACCATTCAGTGTTTATCAGTTTAGCAACTGTATGGCAATTCACAGGTTTTTTAAAATACAAAACAAAATGCAATATGTACTGCAATTGGGAACATCTGTATTGCAAACCTGTTGTCTGAATTAGTTCTAATTACTTTCTGCGAGCAGAATTAGACTATTCGGACCAGAGTCTGCTCTGCCATTCCATCATGACTGATATATTACCCCTTTCAAACCCATTCTCCTGCCTTCTCTGCGTAATCTTGGACACTGACTAGCTAAAAACCCATCAACTTCTGCTTTAAATATACTCCTTAGCCTCCACAGCCATCAGCCACAATGAATTCCACAGATTCATCACTCTCAGTGTAAAGAAATTCCTTCTCATCTCTATTCCAAGTGGACTTCCCTCTATTCTGAGGCTGTGCCCTCTGGTTCTGTACTCACCCACTATAGGAAACATCCTCTCCACTCTAGCTAAGCCATTCAAAATTCAAAAGGTTTCAATGAATTCCCCCCCCCCCCAACCCCGTACTTCTTAAACTACAGTGAGAACAAGCCCAGAGCCATCAAACTCTCCACAAACTTTCACCCTTTAATTCCTGGAATCATTCTCGTGTACCTCCACTGGATCCTCTCCAATGCTTCTTTTCTTGGATAAGGGGCTGAAAACTGAGCACAATATCCAAGTGCAGTCTGACAAATGCCTTATAAAGCTTCAGCACTACGTCCTTTCTTTTTAAATTCTAGTCTACTCAAAATAATGTTAATATTGCATTTACCACTGACTCAACCTGCAAATAACCTTTAATGAATCCTGTATGAGAACCCTTTGCACCTCTAATCTTTGAATTTTCTCCCCATTTAGAAAATAACCTACACCTTTATTCTTTCTAGCAAAGTGCATAACCATACCCACTTCCCTACACTATATTTCATCTTATCTTTTTTGCCCTTTCTCCTAATCCAAGTCCTACTCCCCATTTCCTCAACACTACCTGCCCCTCCACTTATCTTCCTATCATCCATAAACATGGCAATTCTGTCATCCAAATCATTGACATATAACATGAAAAGTGTTCCCAATACTGAACTCAGTGGAACATCTCTAGTCATTGGCTGCCGACCAAATTAGACCCACTTTACTCTGACTTTTTACCTCCTGCCTGTCAGCCAACCTTCTATCTATGCTAGTATTTTTCCTGTAAAACCATTGACTCTTATCTTATTAAACGCCCAATCTAAGGCACCTTGTCAAAGGCCTTCTGAAAATCCAAATAAGCAACATCCACTAATTTTCCTTTGCCTATCCTGCCTGTTGTTTCTTCAAAGAATTCTAACAGATTTATCAAGTAATATTTCTCCTCAGGGAAACCATACTGACTTTAGATCCTTTTATCATGTGCCTCCAAATACCCTGAAATCTCATCCTTAATAATTGTCTCCAACCACTGAAGACAAGCTAACTGAAATATAATTTTCTTTTCTCCATCTCCCTCCCTTCTTGAAGAATGGAGTGACATTTGCAAATTTCCATTTCTCCAGAACTATTCCAGTGCTAGTGATTCTTGAAAGATCAGAACTAATGCCTCCACAATTTCTTTAGCTACCTCTTTCAGAACCCTGAGGTGTATGACATCTGGTCCAGGTGACTCAAACCTTTCAGCATCCCAAGCACCTTCTCCTTTATAATAGCAACTACACTCACTTCTTCCCCGACACTCAAATTCCTGCAATATTGCTAGTGTCTTCCACAGTGAACACTGAGATAAAATATTTAAGTTTGTCCACCATTTCTTTGTTACCCATTACTACCTTTCCAGCATTATTTTCCAACAATCCAATATCCACTCTTGTCTCTTTTTTATTCTTTATATATCTATGTCCACACTTCACTATCAGGTATGGGTAAACATGCCTGACAAGGGTCACGTTGGGTAAAACCAGATGGTAAGCCCAATAGCACCTTAGTACAAAGGGGTTTTATTTAGAGCCCGGTGATAAAAAGAGCAAGGGCTGCCCAGAAGTTGTGAAGAAAAAAAGTATTTACAAATAAAACAAATATATATTATAAATTACAGATCTACAGAGGCTTTCTCCACAACATACTTTGTCTTTAACTTCCCAATATAACTATTCACCAACCATCAAATCTGCCCCCTCTCCAGCAAAGCCAGACTGAGGGTTTAAATCTGCCTCCACCTGGCCTAGGAGGACCAGGAAATTCTACTGTTGGTCTGGGGGTGAGGGGGGGGGGGGGTTATCACATGACCAGAACATAACAGTTATTTCACATGCAGAATTGTAAGATTTTAAACAGGGAATCTGACATTCTACTGTTTTCTTTCACAACAAATACCTTAGTTAAACCCACAAATCAGTGTCCACACACTCAGATGAATATAAAAGAATAATGCCTCTCCCCCCCCCCCCATGGTGTTGTTTGTGTAGGGTGTGGTCCGCCTGCTCCCACTAACACAGGCATTATTTTAGGACACCCCGAACTATCCATTGGGTCTTTTGGGACTGTCCTGCTGTCTACAAACCGATGTAATGGGGAGAGCGAAAATAAATGAAATTGTTCAGAATGCCGGAGTCTAGATCCTTGTTTTTATGAGTAATAAACCAGTAGAGCATGTTAACTGAAGGGATTGGTCTGATTAGCCAAACTAGTGACCACAAAGGTAGTAATCTCGGGATTACTGCCTGCACCACGTGACAGTGAGTATAGGAATAGAGTGAGGTGGAGGATAAATGTGTGGCTGAGGAATTGGAGCAGGGGGCAGGGATTCAGATTTCTTGATCATTGGGACTCTTCTGAGGCAGGTGGGACCTGTACAAAAAGGATAGCTAAGGTTTGCTAAGGCTGTTGGGGAGAGTTTAAACTAGAATTGCTGGGGGATGGGAACTGAACTAAAGATATGGAAGAAGAGGCGGTTGGCTCACAAATAGAGAAAGCTTGGAGACAGTGTGTGAGGGAGGATAGGTGGGTGATAGAGAAGGGACACGCTCAGACCGATGGTTTGAGATGAGTCTATTTTAATGCAAAGAGTGTTGTGAACAAAGTGGATGAGCTTAGAGTGTGGATCAGTATTTGGAACTATGATGTTGTGGCCATTACAGATAATTGGATGGCTCAGGGACAAGAATGGTTCCTTCAAGTGCCAGGCTTTAGATGGTTCAGGAAGGGCAGGGAGGGAGGCAAAAGAGGTGGGGGCATGACACTGTTGATCAGAGATATTGTCATAGCTGCAGAAAAGGAGGAAGTCATGGAGAGAGTGTCTACCGAATCTCTGTGGGTGGAAGTTAGGAACAGGAAGGGGTCAATAACTCCACTGGGTGTTTTTTATAGACCACCCAATAGTAACAGGGACATCGAGGAGCAGATAGGGAAACAGATTCTAGAAAGGTGTAATAATAACAGGGTTGTTGTGGTGGGAGATTTTAATTTCCCAAGTATTGATTGGCATCTCCCTAGAGCAAGGGGTTTAGATGAAGTAGAGTTTGTTAGGTGTGTTCAGGAAGGTTTCTTGACACAATATGTAGATAAGCCTACAAGAGGAGAGGCTGTACTTGATCTGGTATTGGGAAATTAACCTGGTCAGGTGTCAGATCTCTCAGTGGGAGAGCATTTTAGACATAGTGATCACAATTCTATCTCCTTTATCATAGCATTGGAGAGGGATAGGAACAGACAAGTTAGGAAAGTATTTAATTGGAGTAAAGGGAAATCAGGCAGGAATTTGGAAGCATAAATTGGGAACAGATGTTCTCAGGGAGATATACAGAAGAAATATGGCAAATGTTCAGAGGATATTTGTGTGGCGTTCTGCACAGGTATGTTCCAATGAGACAGGGAAAGGATGGTATGGTACAGGAACTGTGGGGTACAAAGGCTGTTGTAAATCTTGTCAAGAAGAAAAGAAGAGCTTACAAAAGGTTTCAAAAAAAATAGGTAATGCCAGAGATCTAGAAAATTATAAGGCTAGCAGGAAAGATCTTAAGAAAGCAATTAGGAGAGCCAGAAGGGGCCATGATTGGCAGACAGGATTAAGGAAAACCCCAAAGCATTCTATAAGTACGTGAAGAGCAAGAGGACATAACATGTGAGAATAGGACCAATCAAGTGTGACAGTGGAAAAGTGTGTATGGAACTGGAGGAAATGGCAGAGGTATTTTTCACTACGGAAAAGGATCTTAGTGATTGTAGGAAATACTTACAGTGGACTGAAAAGCTTGAGCATGTAGGTATTAAGAAAGGATGTGCTAGAGCTTTTGGACAGCATCAAGTTGGATGAGTCACTGGGACCAGATACTGTGGGAGATGAGGGAGGAGATTGCTGAGCCTCTGGTGATGATCTTTGCATCATCAATGGGGACGAGAGAGGTTTCAAAAGATTGTTGCAGATGTTATTCCTTTATTCAAGAAAAGATAGCCCAGTAAATTCTAGACTAGTGAGTCTTACTTCAGTGGTCAGTAAGTTGATGGAAAAGATCCTAAGAGGCAGGATTTATGAACATTTGGAGAGGCATATGATTAGGAATAGTCAGAATGGCTTCTTCAAAGGCAGGTCATGCCTTACGAGCCTGATGTAATTTTTTGAAGATGTGACTAAACACATTGATGAAGGTAAAGCAGTAGATGTAGTTATATGGATTTCAGCAAGGTGTTTGATACCCCATGCAAGGCTTATTGCGAAAGTAAGGAGGCATAGGATCCAAGGGGACTTTGCTTTTGGATCCAGAAGCTGCTGTGTAGGTTAACTCTGTGGTTAAGAAAGCATACGGTGCATTGGCCTTCATCAATCATGGGATTGAGTTTAGGAGCCAAGAGGTAATGTTGCAGCTATATAGGACCCTGGTCAGACCCCACTTGGAGTACTGTGCTCAGTTCTGGTCACCTCACTACAGGGAGAATGTGGAAGCCATAGAAAGGGTGCAGAGGATGTTGTCTGGATTGGGAAGTATACTTTATGAGAATAGGTTAAGTGAACTCGGCCTTTTTTCCTTGGAACAACGAAGGATGAGAGGTGGTTTGATAGAGTTGTACAAGATAGTGAGGCATTGATTGTGTGGATAGTCAGAGGCTTTTCCCCAGGGCTGAAATGGCTAGCACAAGAGAGCAGAGTTTTAAGGTGCTTGGAAGTAGGTACAGAGGAGATGTCAGGGGCAATTTTTTTTTATGCAGAGAGTGAATGTGTGGAATGGGCTGCCGGCGACTGTGGTGGAGGTGGATACGATAGGGTCTTTTAAGAGACTCTTGGATGGATAAATGGAGCTCAGAAAAATAGAGGGCTATGGGTAACCCTAGGTAATTTCTAAGGTAAGGACATGTTTGGCACAGCTTTGTGGGCCGAAGGACTTGTATTGTGCTGTAGGTTTTTTATGTTTAAGTTTTACTGTTGGGGTGTGTAAATCATAGACTCCCAAGAAATGCAGAACAGGAGGGCAAAGTATGTGAACTACTCGGGAATCTAGACCAGGGACAGATGAAGAGGAGTGACTAACCAGGTAAAGGGGCAAGGTTAATGAGAGAATTACCATTACCAACCTGTTCCGCCACAATCTGAAATATCTTTTTATATCTGCTTTTATATTATTGGCTATCTTCTTGTTTAATCTTTTCTCTTCTTATGGTATTTTTGCTTGCTTTGTGGCTTTTAAAAGCATTCCAATCCTCTAACTTCTCACTAGTTTTTCCTTGGGATGTATCAACCTCGAGCCTTCTGAATTGCTCCCAGAAACTGCAGCCATTGCTGTTCTGCCATCATCCCTGGTAGTGTCCCCTTCAAATCAGCTTTAGCAAGATCATCTCTCATGCCTCTATAATTTACTTTACTCCACTGAAATACTGATACATCTGACTTTATCTTCTCCCTCTCAAACTGTAAGGCAAATTCTATCATATAATGATCATTACTCCTAATGATTGCTTTACCTTCAGCTCCCTAATCAAATTTGGTTCATTACACAACACCCAATCCAGAATGTCCTTTTCCTTAGTGAGTTCATACACAAGTTGCTCTGAGAAGCTACCTCGTAGGCATTCTATAAATTTCCTACCTTTTCCAATCTACCTGCATATTTAAATCCCCCATGACAATCATAACATTGTCCTTTTTATATGCCTTTTCTATATCCTGTTGTAAATTGTACTCCACATCCTGGTGGCTTATATATAACTTCTATCAGAGTCTTTTTATGCTTGCAGCTTCTCAACTCTACCCACAAGTAATCTACACTTCCTGATCATATGTCACCTCCATCCAAGGATTTGATTCCTTTTTTACCAATAGGGCCATCCCACCCCCTCTGCCTACCTGCCTGTTCTTGTGATACAAAGTGTATCCTTTGATGCTAAGCTCCCAACAATGAGTTTCCAACAGCGATTCAGTGATGGCTATAGTGCCATACTTGCCAATCTCTAACTGCGCAACTTTATTCTGTAAACTGCACGCATTCAGATATAACATCTTCAGTCCTGTTTTAATCACCCTTTTCAATTTTGACCCATGTTATACTTTAACTCATCCCACACTGACTGCAAATTTGCCGTATTATCTGCCTGTCCTTCCTCAGTCTCACTACACACTCCACGAACTTGTATATCAACTGCCCCATCCTCAGCCCTATCACTCTGGTTTCCATTCCCATGCAAAACGAGTTTAAACCCTCCCCAACAGCCCTAGAAAAGCTGTCCCCAAGGACATTGGTGCCCCCCCTAGTTCATGTGTATCCTGTTCTTTCAGTACAGGCATACCTTCCCCAGATGAGATCCTAATGATCCAGAAATCTGAATCCCTGCCCCTGCAATAATTCCTCAGCTACACATTCATCTGGCAAATCATCCTATTCTTACCCTCATTGGCATATGGCACAGGCAGAAATCTAGAGATTACACTCCTTGTGGTCCTGGTTTTAGCTTTCTACCTAACTCTCCATATACTCTCTTCAGGACCTCATCGCTCTTCCTACCTATGTCGCTGCTACCAATGTATACCACAGTTTCTGACTGTTCAGCCTTTTCCCCAGATTGAACGCTGAGGATCCGAGCTGAGACATCCCTGACTCTGATACTTTGGAAGCAACGTACCATCCAGGTGTCTCTTTCACATCCATGGAAATTCATGGCTGCTCCTCTAACTATGGAATTCCCCATCACTTCTGCACTCCCCTTCTGAGCCACAGAGCTAGACTCAGTGCCAGAGACCCAGTCGCAATGGCTTCCATCTTAAAGAATGTCTTCCTAACATTATTTAAAGTGGAAAACTTATTATTGAGGGGATCTCAGGAGTACTCTAGACTGGCCTCCTATTCCCTTTGCCGCTCCTGACAGTCGCCTAACTATGTGTCTCCTGCAACCAAGGGTGACTACCTCCCTGTAGCTCCTATCTACCATATTATTTTCTTGGTGTCACTCTGTCATAACTTCAGCAATTCCACCCAGAGGTAAAGCATTCACCTTATGAGAGACCTTCACTAAGAAGAAGATACAGAGGGATTTGCTTTGTATAGAAAAAGGACAAAACACTTGCATATAAAACATTGCTCTTCCAAAACAAAAGAATTACACAGCGACCAGTTCCTTTGTATTTATTTAAAATCCCATATTATATAGAGCACTACTGATCAAGAACTGGAACACTGTGTGTAGATTTGGTCTTGATACCTACTGAGGGACATACAGTAGATTCTGGTTAATCAGGACACATTGGGTCAAGTATATTTTGACCCAGTTAGCTGAAGTTTCACAGAAATAGTTAAGAAGGTATAAAAAAGATGAACGACCATTTAACTGAGTAACAAACTATGTATTTTAATGAAATACAGAACAAATTAGAATACCACCAATATTACCGCAATACTATAAAACTATTAGTTCCTAATAGTTATCAACAGAGGAATTCATTCAGTGCAAGTTGCTGTGTTCTTTTGATTGGCAGTAAATGAACAAAATCACCACAGACACCTAGTACAAATAATGGACTGTCTTCATACAATACATTCAATGATTGCATCCTCCAAATCTTCATTTTCATTGTAACATTCAAAATGATTGTTGATTCCTTCAAATTCTTAGTAGTTCCTAATACATTGACGAAGTGAAATTGTTCCTTTGACAAAGTTCCACATGGAAGGTTAGTTAAGAAGGTTCAGTCGTTAGGTATTAATGCTGGAGTAATAAAATGGATTCAACAGTGGCTAGATGGGAGACGCCAGAGAGTAGTGGTGGATAATTGTTTATCGGGATGGAGGCCGGTGACTAGCGGGGTGCCTCAGGGATCTGTTTTGGGCCCAATGTTGTTTGTAATATACATAAATGATCTGGATGATGGGGTGGTAAATTGGATTAGTAAGTATGCCGATGATACTAAGGTAGGAGGTGTTGTGGATAATGAGGTGGATTTTCAAAGCTTGTAGGGAGATTTATGCCGGTTAGAAGAATGGGCTGTACGTTGGCAGATGGAGTTTAATGCTGAGAAGTGTGAGGTTCTACATTTTGGCAGGAATAATCCAAATAGAACATACAGGGTAAATGGAAGGGCATTGAGGAATGCAGAGGAACAGAGAGATCTAGGAATAACAGTGCATAGTTCCCTGAAGGTGGAGTCTCATGTAGATAGGGTGGTAAAGAAGGCTTTTGGAACGCTGGCCTTTATAAATCAAAGCATTGAGTACAGAAGTTGGGATGTAATGTTAAAATTGTACTAGGCATTGGTAAGGCCAAATTTAGAATATTGTGTGCAGTTCTGGTCACCGAATTATAGGAAAGATATCAATAAATTAGAGAGAGTGCAGAGACGATTTACTAGGATGTTACCTGGGTTTCAGCACTTAAGTTACAGAGAAAGGTTGAACAAGTTAGGTCTCTATTCATTGGAGCGTAGAAGGTTGAGGGGGGATTTGATCGAGGTATTTAAAATTTTGAGAGGGATAGATAGAGTTGACGTGAATAGGCTGTTTCCATTGAGAATAGGGGAGATTCAAACGAGAGGACATGAATTGAGAGTTAGGGGGCAGAAGTTTAAGGGAAACACGAGGGGGTATTTCTTTACTCAGAGAGTGATAGCTGTGTGGAATGAGCTTCCTGTAGAAGTAGTAGAGGCCAGTTCAGTTGTGTCATTTAAGGTAAAATTGGATAGGTATATGGACAAGAAAGGAGTGGAGGGTTATAGGCTGAGTGCAGGTAGGTGGGACTAGGTGAGATTAAGAGTTCAGCATGGACTAGGAGGGCCGAGATGGCCTGTTTCCGTGCTGTGATTGTTATAAGTTATATGGTTACATTTTCATTCGCAATTGCTTCTGACATCTTCAAGTTTCAATGCTTGAAACCACAGTGAGCAAAACAGTTCCAAATTTTCTTACTGTTTATTTCTCGCCAATTATCAGTGACAAAAATCACTGCCCTTTGAAGGCTTACACATGCAACTGATGCTATTTTTTTTAAGGAAACTGCTCTGTCTAAATGAGGTGTAGTGTCTAACTACACTGACACTAGTTAGAAACTGTTAGGTAACAGTTTCTTGCCCCAATTAAGTGGCATAGTGTCCCAAATAAATGAAGGGAATCCTGGCTATTTTCTCAATTAGTTTTTGTTCTTTAAGAGTTGTCCCAAATAAATGGCTGCCCCAATTAACCTATGGCCCAATTAACCTGAATCCATTGTATTTGCAATGAAGGAGGAACAGTGAAGTTCACCACATTTATTTTTGTAATGGTAGGTTAGTGGCATATTAAATAAAGCCTGTAGTCCTATTAATTTAAAAGGGTGAGAGAACAAACTGTTGTTCATGGACTTGAACTACTCAGTAGTTGCTTACTACTGTCCATCAGTACCACAGAACAGGATTTGGCCAATAAAGAGACTAGGTAACTGATCACGAGAGTTTTATTTTCCTATAACTTTCCCCATCTTGGAAGCACCCAACTATTATCTTGAGTGAAGAAAATCATTCTTCTCGAACAAAAGGAATACCTTTCAGGTAGACAAGTATTGGGAGTTTTGGAGTCCTTATGAATAACATGTGTCCAGCGACTTGGCTGCTGGTTGGAAATGTAGTGATAAGAAAGGGTCTAGATAAGGTGTCACCCTTTGCAGCCAACCTATCCAATATTAATGTAAAGATCAAATCAAGTGATATGGTATCTTGGGAGATTGCTGGTACAGCCATAATTTTATTATTAAAAAAATCCATTTTAAAGCACTTTTTGTTTTAAAATACATTTAAATGGAAAAGAGCTTCTCAGGATGATAGGAAAACGGGTGCAGAGTTATGGAGGGAGAAATTAGGATGACAAACCAAAACTTCAGTTGAACTGAAAGGTTTTGAATGTTGCTGAAGGCAACAAAGAGTGGAGAAATAGTATTGGTTAAAGAGAGAGCTCTGTGGACTAGCACATTGGCTGACAGTGATTGGCACGAATGTCTGGAATGAAAAATGTGTAAGGGGAAAGTAAGCACGTCAAGCAATGACCATAAGAAGATTTATAGACAA